>NC_056748.1:901373009-901475509 GCF_019279795.1 Protopterus annectens
GATAGTATTTATGCCCCATAAAGACTTGAAATCAAGATAAAACTAAGTCTATAGCTGTAAATTATGTACAAACACATGATTTAATTCAGCAATACCCATGTTTATGGGATAAAAGTATTTAGGATTAAGGATTCAAAAAGGATTGTGTTATGGCAGCTAAGGATGTGCAAGACAAAAGAAAAACTGAGAAACCAAACTTTTGCGGATATGGTTAGTAAGATACAAGCAGTGAAAACGCTTTTAGTTCCTCTAATTTTAAGAACAAGACAGGCATATGTTTAGTCAACCAGAGAAGTTGTGGACAATAAGGAGTCAAAGTCAGTCACCTGGTAGGGGAAGAGGGCAAGAGGCAAGTGGAATCAAGTTGATCCTTCCAACAGAACAAGGTGGTTTAGGAT
This sequence comes from Protopterus annectens, assembly GCF_019279795.1. Classification (NCBI taxonomy): domain Eukaryota; kingdom Metazoa; phylum Chordata; order Ceratodontiformes; family Protopteridae; genus Protopterus; species Protopterus annectens. The sequence goes on from NC_056748.1 coordinate 901,373,408, forward strand.
TACCTGATTGGAAAAAGTATTTTACAGCCATAATTAAGACTGGTGTACATAGCAAGTAGAAAGATGTTCAAGAAAAAGGTGTGTGGGATTTTGGATGCAGACCAGAACAGCCACACAGATTGCATTCATGAAGTAGCAGAAAGTATTCCAAGAACTAAGCCAACATGAGAACAGAGAAAGATTTTGCAGATGACAAGGATACACAGCATAGGGTGGAGGGGATGGAATTTACTGGGGAAGACTGACAAGGAGCCAGTGATATTGGGAGCAAATAACTAGAGGGGGAAAGAAACAGAATGGAATGAGGCCAAGATGACATTTGGACTAACTGCTAGAGACTACTTTCCACACCAGGAGTTGATTTAAGAGTAAAGGCAAACAGGATAGGGGAAACCCAAGTGAATCTATAACAGAAGCTGCTCTTAAAATGGGAATTAATATGGCATACAAGATATTGCGTGATAACTTCAAACAATGTTAGAAGACCCTCAATAAGCAATTTACGAAGGAACGATTGGATGACGCATGTTCAGCTACCAAGTATGAAACAGAACCTGTAAATGTTTAGGATTTTTGCTTGGAAGTATTCGCATAGATATTTTTACACTCCAAGCAGACTTCAAAAAATTTTTCCTTGGGTAGATAGAAAATGCTGGAGTTGTGATGGGGAAGAGGTAACTGGGAAAATGTACAGTAAAAAAGTGGTATTCACCATAATGTTCCATCTGAGTAGTTATACTTCATTTTTCTTCAACCTATGGGTATTCGGATCCATCTCAGATCTGAGCTGGCAACTTTACAAGCATCTGCTCCAAGCTCCTCCCCTTACCCATAATACACCATCTACTGCCTTCCCTCCGATAGAGTTTGCTGCAAACCAAACTAACCAACTCAAACTAGAAAGGAACCATGACATAAGAACATGAGAAGGTTCAGAGGAAGGAGGGAGGAACAGTTTTTAGAAAAATGAAGTATAACTACTCAGATGGAACGTTATGGTGAGTACATAACTTCTTTATCTGAAGTAACTTATCCTCAACCTGTGGGACAGAGTCCCCAGCTACTCAAGCCCCTGGGAGGCCCTCATGGAAGGATATTCCTGAGCATTGCAGAGCCGAAGGATGCTCTCCCTCTAGAGATTAAACCCAACTTATGACAAATGCAGATACACTACTTAGCCCAAGTTGCTGCCACACAAGTGTCATCCAGTGCCACCCTAGACCAGAAAGCAGCAGACGTAGCCATTGACCTGGTAGAGTGAGCTTTAAAATCAGACCATGTGGAGACTATCCTTTGTCTTTGTAAATTTGCAAAATACATAGTATAGACCATCTAACTAAAAAAACTTTGGAGAGGGCCTTATCCAAAAAAGGCTTAAAGGAGGACAAACCTGACCAGACTTAAGAAGGGCTTTGTTTCGTGCAAATAAAAATAAAGTTGTCTATGAACATCTAGTAAATGCGGTGTATTATTCACCTTTGTTCTGAAAACTTGGGAAGAAGACAGGCAGATTGATTAATGTTTCATTCAGATGCCACTTATGGTAAGAAAAAAACTTTTGTGCTGAGAGAAACCCTATCCTTATGGAAGATCATTTAAGGGGGCACAGCAGATAAGGCCTAAAGCTCAGAAACCCTCTTAGCCGAATTAATAGCCACTAGGAAGGCTGCCTTCCAGGATAGAAACTTAAAATCCGCTGAAGCTGCAGGTTCAAAAGGGGGGAGCAACCAAGGCCTAAAGAATCAAAGTAAGCTCCCAAGGAAAAACAGGATTCTTAACTGGAGGGCGTAAAAGAAAAGTGCCTTTAAGAAACTCACTACACAATCTGGAAGAGGCCAGGGCATTCATGTTCTCGCAGACATGAAAATTTGAAATAGCTGCCAGCTGCACTTTCACAATGGAAGTACAGTTGTGTACACTTACCATAAATGCAGATGTTGAGTGTATTCACTTTTTGCAGTGATTACATTTGGGTTATCTGCTTGCAGGTAACCCTCAGTCGGCCTGATAAAGTCTTGGGTCCTGTCAGTTGCTGACCCTTCCACGACGTCAGGTAATCAGGGGTATAAAACATGCAGCAGACGCCATTACATCAGTTTTTCTTGCCCCAGATGTCAGGTGCCCCCTAATGGGAAGGAATTAAATATAAAAGCACTAAGATATACCTCCAACAAAAAAGCAAATACACCAAAAACGCTGTTAAGCATAAAGGAAAGTAGAGGTATAGCCAAAAGTTAGGGGGTTGGAGGGACGGTAACCAGGACTGCAAAAGTGAATACACTCGTACATCTACATTTATGGTAAGTGTACACAACTGTACTAGGTTCTTCATGTTTCACTGTTGCAGTCATTACATTTGGGTAGATTCCCAAAGCTATGGTTGGGAGGAGTTTAGATAGCATTAGGCCAGCTATAAGGCCTTGCAAGACAGCAGTGGCAAAGCCAGCACTGGATTTAGAGAAAATTGGCAAATGATAATGCTTGGTCAAAGTACATACAGAACTCCAGGTAGCAGCTTTTAGGATGTACCTGGGTAGGGAAGCCTCTGAGGAAAGGTTGTGAAGGTAGACGCAGCCCTGGTGGAATGAGGTCCTGGGGGATAGGTTTTCCATGGTGCTTATAGCAGAAATTAATGCAATGGCTTATCCATTTAGAAATGGTTAGCTTTGAAATAGCCTTCCCCTCTGCCCCTGCAGCAAATGCCACCAGCAGTTCAGATTTCCTTTGAGGTTTAATCCTGTCCAAGTAGAAATTAAGTTGTCTGTGCACACCTAAGGAATGCAGTATCCGTTTCCCCTTTATTCTGTGGATTAGGAAAGAAGGTTGGCAAATGAATGGACCGATTAAGAGCCACACTTGATACCACCTTGGGCATGGAGGGATTGGTTCTGAGGGACACCCTGTCCACATGAAAGATGATGAAAAGCTCCACTGCCATAAGGGCCTGTAATTCAGATATCCTTCTAGCTGAAGTGATTGCTAAAAGGAAAGCTGTTTTCCAAGAAAGGAATTTTAAGTCTGCACTAACAGCTGGCTCAAAAGGAGGTAGAGTGAGTTTCTCCAAGACTAAGCTAAGGTCCCAGGCTGGGGTTGGAGCTCTCCTGGGTGGTCTCGAATTTTTGGCCCCTCTGAGAAACTGCTTGAGCAGTGGATGAGAGAAGAGGGGAGGTTCTGTGTTATAAATGAGCTGAAATGGCTGAGGCGTGGATTTTAATGGTGGAAAAAGACAGGCCCTTGTGAAGCATCTCGGTTAAGGATTGTAAAATCTGAGGTAAATTGGGTGCTACTGTGCTGATCCCTTGAGATTGGTTCCAAGCACAGAATCTTTTCCATTTTTCAGCACAAGATATTCTAGTACTAGCCCTCCTTGCCTCTAAAATATCATCCATCACAGGTTTTCTGAGGGATGGGTAAAGGAGAGATTAATTAGCTAAGCTGCAAGGTTCAGTGTTAAAAGCAGTGGGTGCAGAATCAGGGTGACCTGCTGAGACAGCAGGGAAGGAGTCTGAGGCAGGCACCATGGAGGTAACCGTGACACTGCGCAGGAGGGGGTACCAGTGTTGGCGTGGACAGTCTGGAGCAATCATCCTTGGTTTGTCCTGTTTGATTTTTAGTAGTACGTTGGAGAGCAGGGGAGGGAAGGCATAGACGGATATGTTTTTCCAGCTAAGGTCAGAGCATTTACTTTCCATGCTTGTTTGTGGGGAGTCCTTGTGCAAACTTTGTCCAATTGGTAGTTCTGGGGAGAGGCAAACAGGTCTATATCTGGGCTCCCCAATTTGCTTGTCAGCATACTGAAAATCATTGGTTCCAGTTTCCACTCGTGTGGGTCCATGAGGTTTCTACTTAGTCTGCCAGTGTATTTAATTTTCCTGGCAAGAATTGAGCTTGTAGGTGCACTTGGTAGCTCAAGGCTGTTCCACAATGCCATTGCTAGTCTGCAGAGGGAGTAAGAATGCGTATCCCCCTGCTTATGTACCACATAACAGTGGTGTTTATCCGTCTTTACCATTAGTTGTCCTGGAAGAATGTGGTCCTTGAAAGCTGTCAGCATTCTGTACAACTAACATTTCTTTTTGATTGATATGCAGGTGCATTTGACTTGGGTTCTATTTGCCCTGAATGCACTTCCCTGCCAGGTGAGCCCCCCCATGCATAGTCTGATGCATCCGGTAGAGTTTGGGCTGCAGGGGGTGGTGTGAAAGGTAGTCCCTTGTTTTGGTGGCAGGCCTCTTTCCTCCAAAGGAACTCTAGGCGTAGGCAAGGTAGGATAGGAATCATTGTTTCTAGATCCTGAGAATGTTGACACCATAGGCTTTTTAGATACCACTGTAGTTTCCTCATATGCAGGTCTTGCATATGGAATTAGAAGAATGCAAGAGGCCATGAACCCCAAGGCTTGCAGACAGGAGGGTTTCTGTGGCCACTTTGAAGTAGGTTGTCAAATGAATTTGTGTCTCTGGCATGAGGTAAGCCATCTGGGAAGTTGTATTCAAGCTTGCGCTCAGAAATATAATTTGTTAACATGGTACCAGGTGTGATTTCTTCATTTATGGTGTACCCCAGACAAGTTAGAACGTTTTGTACAAAGGCCATATGATTCAAATATATGCCCTGGCTTTGTCTGAATTATTCATACAACACAAAAGGCAAGGAAATCCACCATCAGGACATATGGTTCTTTATTACAACCATTGTGTACCTCAGCTTTTCGCTGTCTGCTGGAACATTTACAGCTTCCCAATAAGTCCCTTTATATACCATTGTAAACCAACAGTAAATCAATTAAAGTATCTTGATTACATTAATTACATAATTAAATACTTGAAACACTCAAAGGAAATGTTCAACATATAAACAATACCCCGTTGGCAAATTCATAATATTTAAATGAGAATAATACCTTTTATACAAATTAATATCTACAAATGCATAAAAATATCTGTACGGGATTGTGTACACCCATAACAAGTATTTCCACATTCAAATACATTCACCTTTAATATATAAATTAATACACATAGCAAATGTGAACTCTTACGTTATACATGCTTTCAAACTAGATTTCTAAAACTATTTCTCAACTTGATATTTTAACTTTTAATAAGGATTCAAATGCATTACTAAGCTGTATCAAAGATAGTTTCCCAGATATATTCTCTGGGGGCATAATGTATGAAAATTAATCATTCGACTTTCCAGTTTGTTTAACTGATGCTTAAAATTACCACCTAAAGATGTGGGGCGTGCAAGAATACTAAAATTAACTTCCAACCCTTTGTTTTGACAGGAAGTGCATGGCCACTGGACTTTCAAGTTTTTTCCTTCTCACATCACTAAGATGTTCAATAATGCGCACCTTAACTTTCCACGTGGTTTGACCAATGCACCAAAAATAGGGTCACAATTACACCCTATAATGTAAACAACTGTCACAGTTCTAGTATTCATTTGCCCTTTACAGTCTGCCATTGATCTTAGTTCCATCTAAAGTTTTTGACCCTACGACAAACTGAAAACTTTATGCAACCATATGATCCTACTCTCTTCCCCATGGCATGAACATATCTAGATTTTGAATCTTTAATATTTAATAATTCTTTTATATTACAATATCTGCCATAGGAAAAAGTTATATGCTTTGGAAACAAACATTCAATGGAAGTGTCATGAATGACTATTTCCCAAGTTTGTCTATGTTTTCCAGAATATGTGAAGAATTTGAATATCTAGTAAAAAAATATAACGTCTTCCATCCTTTTATGCTGCTCAAAGTTTCAAATCCCACTGCCATGTGAACATTCATGGATAACTCTCATACCACCAGTGTTGACTATTTCTAGCCTTTAGCAGCATGTGTTCACTATACCCTCTTTTCTGTAACCTAGAGGTTGTATCTTCTAAATTATTTTCCTTTAAATTTATTTCAGAAGTGTTGGTAAAAAGTGTTTTGGATTTAGATCATAGTGTGCATGTGGATAGTGGAATGTCCAATGCATTGGAAGAAAATGCTTTGAAAATCATCTAACCGATACTATGATCTCAGACAAGGTATTGCTTCAAGGTGCAAAATTTGTTCAGATCAGAATCCCATCTTTGGCTGATGTGATTATAGATGTCAAAAAATTCTGCAGGAAAGTGAATAGAGTATTTTTTCAAACATCAGTCGTGCCTCATTGATTGGGGAGGTGTATATGATACAGAATCTGATGAGTTATTAAATCTTATTATTTATGACAATGAAATATACAAAGCATGCATAAATTTGGATGAAGTTGATTCAGATGGAAATTTGAGAAAAAATAGTGGCATATCTGAGCCTTTTTACTGGATATGGTTTGGAAATGCCCAGATTCAAATCAGATGGTAATTTCATGCCCTCCAAAAGTAGTCCAGCCATAAAGATTTTCGAAAATTGTGTAAGTGGAAAATGGTCATGCTTATTTTGTTAGGAATTTGAATGATATAATTTAACCAAGGAAGAATGGATGACTTTACAAGAACTTCAATGCAATTTGAGTAAGACTATATAAAACAGCTGATAAGGGAGGTAAATGGGTGGTTATGCACATGCTGCAATATGAGGAAATGGTTTCTAATACAATATCAGAAGAGGGATATGTTGAACTGCAACACAACCCATTACATACATTCAAGATTGAGTTACAAGATATTTTGGAACATGGTGAAAGGCTTGTTTTTTTTAAACATAAGAACGTACAAAAACTGATGGTTAAAACACCTAGACATCCATTTATGTATGCAATTCCTAAAGTTCATAAAAGCATGTCAAAACCTCCCGGAAGACCTGTTATTTCCGGGGTGGGTTCTTTCCTTGAAAATGTGGATACATTTTTGGATTTTCGTTTTAAAAAAAACAGTTTGTCACAATTCCATCACATGTTAAGACCACCCAACAAGTTTGTCAGGAACTGTTAAATTTGAAATGGGAAGATCATTACTTCTGGGCAACAGTAGATGTTAATGCATTATACCCTAACATTAGATAAAGTATGGAAGCAATGGCCAAAAAACTAGGTGAAGGACCACGTTCCACATTTCTTTTGAATTTGCTTGAATATTGTCTTGCAATTTTTTGTGGAAAAACATAAATCCTGCAAACTGGGGGTACTGCGATGAGGCAAGCTTTTGCCCCTTTGTATGCCATAGTTTATATGGGAGAATTTGAAAATCAGTTTTTGTTACGGCAGGATTACTTTATGACAAATGTAGTGTACTATAAGAGGTACATAGATTTACTATTTATATGTAAAGGAGAAATGTCAGAATTTGTATATTTCATGGGACTTTTGAGTTGAAACTCACTTGGGGAAATTGGTGGGGATAGCATTTCATTTTTGGACGTCACTTATGTTGATGGAAAAAAAGGGTATAATATAAGCCTTACAGGAAGCCCACTATAGTTAATTTTTTATATGCAACAAGTATGCATCCCCCTCATTTGATCAGTTCACTGCCTTATAGTGAATTTAAGAGAATTTTTACCAACACTTCTGAAATAAATTTAAAGGAAAAGAAATTGGAAGATACATTCACTAGGTTACAGAAAAGATGGTATAGTGAACACAGTGCTAAAGGCTAGAAATAATGTCATGAACACTGGTAGTATGATAGGTATCAATGAATGTTACTCACATGGCAGTGGAATTGGAAACATTGAGCAGCATGAAAGAAAAGAAAGGTTATTTTTTCTTACTAGATATTCTAATTTTTCAAACATGGAGAGCATAGTTAAACAAGCTTGGGAAATTGTGATTCATGACACTCCCATTGGATGTTTCCAAAGCATACAACTTCCTTATGGCAGATATTGCAATATAAAAGAATTATTAAACATTAAAGATTCAAAATAGATATTTTCATGCCATGGGGACGAGAGTATTATCATAAGGTTGCAGAAAGTGTTCAGTTTGTCATAGGGTCAAAAACTTAGATGGAACTAAGATCAATGGCAGACTGTACAGGGCAAATGAATACTACAACTGTGACAGTTGTGGTGCAATTTAAATTAAATTATAGGGTGCAATTGTGACCCTATTTTTTGGCACATTGGTCAAACCACAAGGAAAGTTAAGGTGCGCATTATGGAACACCTTAGTGATGAGAGAAGGAAAAAATTTGAAAGTTCAGTGGCCATGCACTTCCTGTCAGAACAAAGGGTTGGAAGATGGTTTATTTTTTAGCATTCTTGCACACCATGTCTTTAGGTGGTAATTTTAAACATCAGTTGTACAAACTGGAAAGTCGAATGATAATTTTCATACATTATACCCCCAGGGAATGAATTTGGAAAACCATCTTAATATTTGATACAGCTTAGTAAGGCATTTGAATAATTTTTAAAAGTTAAAATATCAAGTTGAGAAAAAGTTTTAGAAATCAGGTTTAAAAGCATGTATAATGTTAAGAATTCACATTTGGTATGTGTATTAGTTTAGGATATATTAAAAGTGAATGTATTTAAATGTTGAAATTTGTTATGGATGTACACAATCTCAAAGATTGACGCATTTGTAGATATTAATTTGTATAAAAGGTATTAGTCACATTTAAATTTTATGAATTTCTTGCCAACGGGGGTATTGTTTATATGAACATTTCCTTTCAGAGTGTTTGCAACTTGTCAAAGAAAAGTGGTTGTATGGTGAAGTATTTAATTATGTAATTAATGTAATTAAGATATTTTGATTTATTGTTGGTTTAAAATGGTAAATAAAGACTTATTTTGAAGCTGTAAATGTTCCAGCAGAAAGTGAAAAGCCGAGGTACCAGAACTGTTGTAACAAAGAACCATATGTCCTGATGGTGGATTTCCTTGCCTTTCTTTTGTGTGGTATGAAGATGTGGTCCTTATGTTTTTGTAAAGTGATTTTCTGCCTGAATTAGACAGTCGTCCAGGTATGGTTATATTTGAATACTTCTTTGCCTGCAAAACGCAATAACTGGAACTAGGCACTTTGTGAAAACCCTGGGCGCAGTAGATAAGCCAAAGGGCAGTGCAGAGAACTGATAGTGCATGTAGCCTGCTTTTAAGCTTGGGTATCTTCTGCAAGATCCCTTGATTGGGATGTGCAGGTATGCTTCTTTTAAATCTAGTGTTGCCAACCAGGCATCTTTGCCCAGGATAGGAAGTAATTGAAGAGTCAGCATCTTAAATTTTGGAATCTCCAAAAAGAGTAGACTGGTCCAGGATAGGACGCCATGAATTGTTTTTTCCGGGTCCCAGGGAAAAGTCTAGAGTAGAAACCTGGTCCCTTTTCCTATTCTGGTACCAGTTGAATAGCCCCCCATGCTTGAGAAAGTACTTGTTTTGGGGTCTCTGTCCACTGCTTTGGGGGTAAGTCCGGCCATCCCCTTGGTGTTGGCAACATGTGGAAGTGAAACCTGTATCCCTGGGACACTATTTAAAACCCATTTGTCCTGGGTACCGAGTTCCCAAATCTTTGCATGAAGAGCAGTCTTCACCCCCAAAAGGGCAGTCAGTTAAGCGCTTGGAAATTCTAAAAAGGATGACATTCAGTTTAACATAGGAGTCTTATTCCCAGATTTTGAAGTGGAGGCCCCCCACTGCTTAGTTCTGCGTCCCTTGGGACACAAACCTGGGGTTTTTGCTGTGTCTGGGTTTGGCTTACAAAGACCTGGAAGGGGCTGGAAAGGACCAATTCTTAGAGGGCCAGTGCCTACTAAATCTAGGAGGCTGAACTTGTAAAATTTTTAACAGTTTAGATTTAGCTTTACCTTCCATCTTTTTAAGAACTTCCTCACCCTTGTTGCCAAACAGGCGGTACTGATTTAAAGGAGCATCCAAAAATTTGGCTTTAACATGATCAGGCAAAGATTGCTCCTTAAGCCAAGCATGCAGTCTGAGCACAAACCCAGCAACAGCAGCCCTGCAAGAGGCCATTAATGAATCAAAACCACATTGCATTATGTTTTCTAACTAGTTCAACAAAATGCATTAAATCCTGTAATTTTCCAGAGAGTCAGGAATCATTTTCTGTTTAAGCAGCCCAATAACATGTTGCTGATGCTTTAACATATGAAACTGGCAGTTTAAAGCCCAAATGGCCAAGGTTGCAGAAGTCTAAACCTTCTTACCCCATCTATCCAGCGCACTGGAGTATCAGAAGGGGTAGGATTTTTAGCAGTAGAAGCCTTAATGCCCTTGGGCCCCTGTGAAAGTCTTTAGATCTGCAATAGGATTCTTTAAAAGGAACTTGTGGGACTCTGGGACCCTGTAGTGTCAGTCAGGTTTTCTGGGAGCAAGAGGCAAAGAATCAGGGGCCAAACTAGATTCCGAAAAAGCAACAATGTCCAGTACAGGAGGAATGGCTAAAGGCCTATGCTGAGGCAGGAGAAGGAAATCCCCAAGCCTCTTGAAATAAGAAAAATCCTGGCTTTCCCAGTGGAAATGCTCCCTTAGAGTAAGTAAAGTTTCCCCAAAAGAAAAACCCTCAGGAGGGGAAGCAGAGGGAATAGAGTCCTCTGCATTAGAATCCTCATAAGTAGATAAGGGCAAATCCAGGTCAGAAGAATCAGAACAGAATCCTGATCAGAAGATTGATAATTAAATTCAGTCCTAGACCTCTTAGGAAGGGGAGGTTGGCTACCCCTGATTAGAGTTATTAGATCTTCAGCCATTCTTATTTGTTTTTTAGGCATAGAGGCCCGAGCATGTGACCTAGGCGTCAGTTTTTTTAGACATGGATCGAGATTTAGGCCCAAGTAAAGGAGGTGGTTTAATATGCAACTCCAGAGGCCTGAATACACCCTCAGAAGCCAGTACCTGCACAGTGGCTCCGGACCCATCCACGGTAGAGACATCAGCGGGTTCCCATAAATGAAGCATCTCACGGCATACCGGACTCCGAATGGGTCTCAGTAGAGGCCTGCGAATCAGAAGTAGTGGGCATCAGGGGCTACGAAAGCACCTCACTGAGTACCGGTGAACTGGCGACTGGCTTAGAAGCGTAGTCTGTAGTTTTGGACATCGGCAGCCTATTGCGTTTTTTCAGAATCTCGGTAGTCGGATGGCTATCCTTGCGTTTTTTCAGAATCCTGGTAGTCAGATGGCTAACGGACATTTCTGGATAATTAAACAGAGAACCGAAATATTTAGATGCGAAAATATACAGATGGATAGTGCACTGATTAAAGCACAAAACAGACAGCAAGGTACGTAGTGGTCAGGGCCTAGGCAAGAAATACAGCACGAATGAAAATCTTTGAGGTATTTGCTTTCCACAAGTAATGCAATTATTGAACTTTTACTGACATCAGTAAGGAGCAAGAAAAAGTTTCCAACGGGGTACCTAGCTTTAGTTGAAGACTTAAGTTCTGAAACTCGAAAACGGAAATGTCAGGTGTCTGCCGACCAGCACTTGCTAACTGCTTCAGGGCACCGAACGGCAAGAAAGACTGGTGTAATGGCATTGGCTGCATGTTTTATACCCCTGACGACCTGATATCATGGAAGGGACAGCAACCGACAGGACCCAAGACTTTGTTAATCAGGCCGACTGAGGGCTACCTGCAACCAGGTGACCCTAATGTAATGACTGCAACAGTGAAACACGAACATCCAGCATCTGATCCAAGCTCACAGCTCCTCCCCTTACCCACAATGCCCAATTCCTCCCTTCAGATAGAGTTTGCTGCCTAAACTGTTACTCATGCCCGACACCAAGATCTTGTCACCATCAGAAAAAAAGCCTCTAAACAAAGCAGAACAAAGGGCATATTGAGGGTGTTTAACTTCTATATTTATATCATCTCCACACAAATCAGACAAGGTCAGGGGAAAAAGGGTGGGAATGGTTGAAGACAAATGAACTACTCAGATGGAAAGTTATGTTAAGTACATAACTATCTGTAGTCTTAATTTGGTCTTCAACCTATGGGACAGAGTCCCCCAGCTATTACACACCTGGCAGGCCCTCAAGGAACGATATCCTGGAGCACAATGGACCTAAAAGATAACCTGTTCCTGGATGCTATGTCCAATTTATAATGTGAAAAAGTTAAGTACTCACCATAATGTTCCATGTTGGTAGTATATCTCACCCTTCATTTTTACATACAGGTTAGGAGACGTTCCTCTGCTCCGATATGGCCGATTGTTAAGTTCGAAGACTTCTGGTTGGCTCGTGGCTAAGCATGTATCCCATGGTGAGCCAGTGCAACCCCCAGATCTTGTTTGCTGCTCAGTAGAAAAGGGAAAACCCTAACCAACAAACCAATACTAAAGGGTCACCAACCAAGAGAATTAAATTACCTCCAGATCTTCCAGGATGGGGGCAGGAGGGCGGGTTGGTAAAAATGAAGGGCAAGATGGACTACCAACATGGAACGTTATGGTGAGTACACAACTTCTTTATGTTGGGTAGTCCAATCTCACCTTCATTTTTACATACGGGAAAGCTTCCCTAGCGCCTTATTCTTGACTAGCTCATTGGAAAATACCCCTGAGCACTGTGGAGCCAAAGGATGTTCTACCCATGGATGCCAAATATAGCTTATGAGTAATAAAGGTGTAGGGGTAGCCCACGTAGCTGCTGCACAAAGAGTGGTACCCTGGCTTGAAAGGCTGCAGAGGTAGACAGACCTGGTAGAGTGAGCCTTGATCCTGAGGGGTTAAAGGTCTGCCGCCCAAATTGAAGATGGCTATGCAACTAGAAATCCAATGTCACCTTAGAAACTGGTAAACCCAATCTGGAGTCAGAAAAAAAAATGAATAACTGGTCTGACTTCTGAAATTCTTTGGTCCATTGCAAATAAAAACGTTGCCGTCTACGTCCAGCTGGTGGAAATGATATGCAGCTGCATTACAATGATTGGGAAAGAAAACTGGAAGCTCAATGGACTGGTTTAACGGTGGCAGAACAAACGAGGGATTGGTACGTAAAGATACCCTGCCTTTATGAAAGATTAAATAAGGTGGCTTAATAGACAGGGCTTGCAGCACCAAAACACTTCTGGGCTGATGTAATAGCTACTAAAAACAGTCTTCCAAGACAAATATTTTAAAGATGAGTGAGAAGGTTCAAAGGGAGGAGATGTCAATTTGGACAACATAAAATTTAAATCCCAAGAAGCCACAGCTTCTTGTAATGGTCTCAGTAAAGTGGCTTCCCTCAAAAAGGTTTTGCATAGCTTATGAGACACAAGGTAAGCATTTGGGGACCCCAAATAAAAATGAGATATTGCCACCAACTGTACTTTGATGGTGGCCACGGCAGATCCCTGTTGAAAAAGCTCCGAAAGGAATTCCAGAACCACGGGAATGGGAGTGGTATAAGGATCCAAGTTCATTTTCTGTGCTCAAATAGAAAACCTTTTCCATTTACTGTCATACAGCCTTTTGGTTAAGGGTTTATGCACGGATAAGAGAATATGCGATACTGATGAAGAAACATGAAGCCTGACTAGAGATGGAACTGGAGCAGCCATGCTGACAATTTTGAGGGTGTGGAGAGCGGGATGTAGCAAACCCATGTGGGTCAGTAAATCTAGAACTGGATCCAGAATGCAAGGATCATCCAGGAGAAGAGGCTCGAGGAAGGGGAACCAGACCTGACAAGTAAAGTAAGGAGCAATGAGATCAACTTGCTTCCCAGCAGATTGGCTTTCTGAATAATTGGCTTTCTGAATCACTTTGTGGATAAGAGGAAATGGAGGAAAGGCATATAGAAGTCCCGTGGGCCAATTGTGGACCAGAGTGCCTCTGGGTGTTCCCCCTGGAGGGGGAAATAAGGAAGAATAGCTGCTGCACTTGGCATTGACTGGGCTGGCAAAAAGTTTGCAGCAAGGCTGTCCCCACCTCCGGAAAATCTGTTCCACTATTTCCCATTTCAGAGACCACTCGTGAGGCAGTAAGATTGCCTGGCTTAGCTCGTCTGCCATCACGTTGGTTGTCCCCAGAATGCGCGTTGCCACCAGAAAGCGCTGGGAAGAAATTGCCCATTCCCAAACTCGCATGGCCTCTCGACAGAGTGGGTAAGATCTGGTACCGCCCTGTTTGTTGATATACCACACAACCGACATGTTGTCCAATTGAATCGCAATCATCCCTGGAAGAAGGTCCAGAAGTGCTAGCAACGTCCTCATCTCCAGAACACTGATATGTAGATGAGCCTTGTGTTCGACAAACCAGATGAGGCTTCCTCAAAGAATGGTTTCAGAAAACCCCTTAGTATCAGCTTGTTCTTTCTCTCCTGCAACACTATAGCAGAGAAAGCATGACAGAACAAGCATGACTCCTGCAAATGGATGGCTCCCAGGCAGCAGACAGCTACTGTGACCATCCCAGTTAAGGACATTTACTGGGAGCATTTCATGCATTTTTTGAACCCAGAGGGTTTATGCTCCATGCTATCCTTCAACACCGCAGACACACAAGCAAAACCAGAGGAGAAATAGGGAGAGAAAATAACAGAGGACTAGGTCCTCTAAAACAGGCCTAGCTCTGCAGAATTACACAAGGACTAGGTTCTCTAAGTTAAACAGGCCTAGTCCGGTGCAACAGAAAACTAGGTGGTCTAACTCGGACCAAGTATATAACAGACACACAGGTTCAATCACATAGGAAAAAAAATTTACAATAGCAATCCTATAAATACAACTTTAGCGGATCACTGCTGACAAGTTAACAGTACAAATAAAACAGGAGCCCCTGTTAATTAAGAGCAGAGAACAACCAAAAACTATCTAGGCAAAAAAAGCACAACGGTGCTTAACTGGTACACAGGATACTAAACTACTAAGGCCTATATATAAAATCACACTAAACAGTAAATATGCAATATCCACTTAAGAATGTAAGAATTGTAAAAGACTTAGCCAGAGCCAAGAGAAGCACATCCGAACTAGACGTGGAAAACTAGATCTGGGGATTGTACTGGTGCACCATGGGAAACCTGCTTAACCATGAGCCAACCAGAAGTCTTACAGCTTGAAAACCGGCAGAGTCTGAGCAGAGGATCGGCTCCGAACCCATATGTAAAAATGAAGGTGAGATTGGACTACCTAACATATTAAAGTATGAGATGAGGACCACGTAGGGGCAGAAAAATCATCCGGCTATCATCTAGACGAAAAGGTCCTACAGCAGACAATGATCTGGCCGCATAACCTCTAGCCTGTTCTGGAAGGGGAATCCCATGGCAGAATACACACACATTGTAGGAAATCCAGTGGGCAATAGTAACTTTAGAAACTGGATTGCCTAAAAATGGTTTTGAGTAAGAAATGAAGTTAGTCAGATTTACGAAAAGCTTTAGTCCTGTGCAAACAGAAATGCAACCATCTGCACATCCAACAAATGTAATTTATATTCTCAATTATGGAAATTTGCAAAGAAAACTGGGAGATTTATAGTCTAATATTGACCTCTGAGGCTACTTTGGGAAGAAAGGATGGATTTCTACGCAAAGACACGCTGTCCTTATGAAAAATCTTTAGGAACCTTAATGGATAACACTCTCCTGGCAGAAGTAATGGCAACGAGAATCATGACAGGAATTGTAAATCCACCGAAGCTACTGGTTCAAAAGCAGGTGAAACTAAAGCCTGAAGAAGTAATGTAAGATCCCACATTGGTGTAGGGTCTTTTACCGAAGGGGGGGGGGGTCTCAGAAGAAAGGTACCTTTAAGAAAGGACTTGCAAAGGTTTAGAAGCTAAGGAAGCCACATTTCCTCCCACATGAAAATTAGAAATTGCAGCCAGCTGGACTTTGTGGATGAACTGGCACCACGCTGAGAAATTCTTGATAATTCCAATACCGCAAAACTGGAGCAGTAAAAAGGACCAACGCACGTTGAGAAGCCCATACAGAAAAACGTTTCCATTTACTTTGGTAGACTTCCCTGGTTGAAGACGTAGGAGCCACCACCAGAATTTTAATGGGAGAAGATTAACCCAAAGTCCTGATAATATTAGGAACTAAAGAAACCAAGCAGTGAGCTTTAAACTGTCCAGGTCTGGATGGGGAACTAGATCCAACGTCAATGGTGGAGCTACTAGATGACACCACAAAGAGAAACCAGATTTTGCGGGGCCAGAACAGGGCAACGAAGATCACAAGGCTCCCCGACCTGCAAGCTTTCTGAAGAAATCTTGGTAGCAAGAGTAGAGGATAAGCATACAGGGGACAAAGAATGAGTCAGTCTCTGGAGGTTTCCCCGGGGGGGGGGACTCAGAGCTAAGAACTTGCAGCATTTTGCTTTGGAAGGAGATGTGAATAGATCGCAGCAAGGCTGACTCCACTAAAGATCCACTCCACTACTGAAGGATGCAGAAACCACTCATAAGGCATCAGGATACATCTGCTGAGCCTGTTCGCTCGAATGGACTGTCTAATAATGTGTTGCTAACAAATGCTGGTAGAGATGACTCATTCCCACACACTTATGGCTTCGCTACAGAGGGTAAGACCTGCTCCCCCCACAAGTTTATTGATGTACCAGACCACGGACATGTCGTCCATCTGGATAGCAATCATTCCTAGAAAATGGGCATGGAGAGCCTGCAATGCAAGAAGCACCACCCTCATCTCCAGGACACTGATGTTCAAATTGGTCTCTGAAGGGGACCACGTACCTTGGACCGTCCTTCCGGAGCAATACCCCCCTCCACCCCAGCTGGGAGGTGTCTAATCACGGTGGCCTTGGAGAATGAAGGAAGAAAGGGACATTCCCGGACCAGGTCCTGGGAGTAAATCCACCACCAGAGTCCCTGCACACTCTGGGAAATTCAAACAGGATGAGAAAGCGGCAGGTCAAGAAGTGACCATTGCACTGCGAGAGTCCACTGAAGAATCCGCATGTGAAGATGTGCCAAGGGTAGAAGAATGATAGTGGTCACCACAGACTCCAACGCCCATAAAACTTCAGCTGTCAGAATGAGATTGCATGATGCAAAGACCATGTAGCTTCAGGCAGCATATCCTGTCTGGAATAAGTAAAACTTTCGCCTGGACAGTGTCCAACCCAGTCCAAATGAAGCCCAAGGTCTGAACTGGGTCCAGAGACTACGCGCTGAGATTGATAGTGATGCCTAACCTCTGGGCTAGTAACAGAAAGGAGTGTCTTTCCTGACAAAGTTGATGCTTGGATGGGGCTGCAAGGAGCCAATCGTCCAGGTAGGGGAATACCTGAATGCACTGGAGTCTCAGGTGAGCCACTACTACTGCCATCACTTTGGTGAACACCCTGGGGGCTGTGGTGAGACCAAAGGGGAGAGCTCTGCATGGATGATTGGCTCCTAGCCAGAAGAGGAGAAACCTCAGAGCACCTTGTCCATCTTCATGCGATGGTACGCGTCCTGGAGGTCAATCGAGCACACAGTTCTCCTGCAAAAAGGGCAGGATGGATGGAAGTGACCATCCAGAATTTCTCCTTGGTGACTTGACTGGCTCAAGTTTGACAGATCCAGAATGGGCCCTGCATCCCCCATTTTCTTTGGCACCAAAAAGAACCTGGAATAAATGCCTGATGCAGAGTGGTCTAGGGGGACAGGTTGGATGACTTGCTTTCTTAGCGTTGTAGTCTATGGTGGCCACGATCACTTTTACCCTTGGCTAGTTCCAGTGCTGCATCCTCCCTGTGCTCAGGTGGAACGTCCAGAAGTGATTCGGTGGGAGAGGTGGTTCGAAGAATGGGACTGAACATCCTCTGGATGTGATCTGCAACACTGAATGATCCGATGTTGTGGACTCCCACTCTGTAAGGTGTAGCAATAAGCAGACACCTACGGCCTCCAGAGATGGACAGCTGGGCAACCTTTCAGGGCTGCTGCGTGGGTCTGTCCAAGAAAGGTTTGAGGCCCATAATTGCTTGGGACCCCTCTGCCTCTAGGAGAAGGCGAGTCGTGAATGTCTTGGGAAAACGCCAGAGATTTCCAAAACCACATTTTAATCCCTCACTAAATTCCTGGAAAAGGATCTTTGAGGGTCGGAGGAGGAGATCCCAATGACAAGTTTTCCCATCCTTCTCACTCTGGACCAAAGTCTCACGTGCCGACTTCCCTAACAGGGAGGAACCGTAATACAGGACATTGGTGAAAGACTTCCTGAAGGGTTCTGAAAACTGACTGAGCCAGATCAAGGTGTGGCACCTAATGGCAACACCTGTACCAGTTGCCCTAGCAGCTCCCTCGGTAGCATGGCAGAGAAGACGCATGGAGGCGTTCGCAATGGACTTCAGAGTGGTCATACAAGTGGAAGACTTAATCTTCCACAGACATGGACTCGGGAGTTGACTCACCGAACTTCACCAGGTCTCACTGTAACTGAATCATGTGCCATGGGGTGTATCCATATTCATCAATGATACCCACACCTCCAGTTCAGTGGTGCTGCACGGCCTCAGAGATCATCCACGTGCAAACGGGCAAAACTGCAATTCAAATTGTAGCTTGCTACAAATCACCCACCATGACCCAGGAACCTCATTCCGCGTTTCTGGAAACACTGGATAAAATGAAGTTCCTGCCAAACGCCCTAATATTGGGCGATTTCAATTACCCAAACATTAACTGGGAGAACAACTCAAGTACTAACTCCCTTGCCCAATGCTTCCTAGAATTTAAAAACTCGGAATGCCCTGGATCAACTGGTCAACACCCCACCAGAGGTGACAACATATTGGACCTGGTCATCACCAACATGGGCAACTGGTGTTCTACACTGGAGATCAACCTCTCGCTGGTTAGATCAGACCATAGACTAATCACTCTGGATATCCACATTCCACCCCCACCCAGACCATAGACTAATCACTCTGGATATCCACATTCCACCCCCACCCCCAATCAAGGAAACCAGTGAAAAAAACTTATCAAAAGCAAACTTCACATTACTTAAGACAGAGGTGGAAAGGTTCAAAGCCCCCATGTTGAAGGACAACGCTGTACAAGCTGCTGAATCCCTTACAAAGGCACTCTGAGCACCTGCAAGAATGCATGATCATACTTATCCCAAGCAAAACAAAGACTCACTCCTCCAAGAAAAGGAAGCCAGTCTGGTGGACCCCTGCCATAAACAAGCTATACAATAAAAGGAGGAAACTAGTACAGAGAGTAAAATTCCAAGAAAAAGACAACCCTGATCAGTATCCGCAAGAAACTACAATCCCTCATAAAATCATCCAAGACTACCTTCGAAAGAAAAATTGCCAAGGACTGCAAGATAACCACAAAGCATTCTTTAGCTATGTCAAGAACCTAGGTTGAAACACTCAGATCTGCTCTGAGTTAATGCAGAATGGCACAAAATACACTGAACCGACTGATATTGCCCACATTCTGGCAGAGAGGTTTAGTGCAAACTTCACCCCCCTCTCACCCCCTAAAGGGCCCATAACCATACCAGAAGAATGTAGAGCCCCGGCAATCACTGACAGGTTAAAACAGCCCTACCCAAAGCCAAAAACACAGCTTCAATGGGACCAGACGGTGTCCCAGGCTGTCTTATGCGAACTCCAAAGTGAACTAACCCCTCACCTTGACACACTGTTCAAACTCTGCCTCTCTACATGCTACATACCCAGAGTGTCGCACAGACAGTTATCCCGCTCCACAAAGGTGGAGCCACAATGGACCCCGGGAACTATCGCCCCATAAGCCTGACTAGCCTGGTCTGCAAGGCTATGGAGTGCATCATCATAGAACTCAGACACATTGGGAACCTCCAAACATTGGACCCTACCCAGTTTGGCTTTAAGGGCAGATCATGCCTCCTAAACCTGACAGACTTCTTTGAGACAGTTACCAAGGCTTTGGACGAGGGAAAGGAGGTCCACACAGCCTACCTAGACCTCGCAAAGGCTTTTGACACCATTCCCCATTCTGGCATTATAGACGAGCTCACCAGCATGAACATAAACCCCTACATCACGACATGGGGTACCAACTAGCTCACTAATAGAACCCACATGGTGTGAGTTGCAGGCGCTAGGTCTGACGCTAAACCAGTTACAAGAGGCACCCCCAGGGCTCAGTCCTGGTACCCCTCCTGCTTGGCATATACTTCAGAGGTACAGGCAAGCACAGTAGGACTATAGCTGATCAAGTTCGCAGAAGACTGCAAACTGGGGGCCATAACTGACTCTCCAGCTGATACAGACATCCTCCAGAAGGGTCTCACTGAGATGGATACTGGGTGTCAATCACAGCCTCAAGCTAAATGCCAAAAATTGAACAGTCATCCCCTGTGGAAAAAACACACACATATGTGGTAGTCCCCTAAGTACAGAAAATGTAATAAGGGATCTGGGGACCCAAGTAGATAGTAATCTCTCCTTTGATAATCATATTGCCAAAGTGGTTAGAAAATCCTATGTGGCCCACCTAATCACAAAAGGGTTAGCATCTAGAAGAGAGATTATTGTGCCCCTCTACTCATCAGACCCATCATAGCGTACAACACCCCAGTTTGGGATGTACCTTACAAGACACCTGCAACAGCTGGAAAGACCACAGAAGTACCTCACAAAGAGGATTACTGGCCTCAAACAGATGCCCTATGCAGCCCGACTGAAACTCCAGCTGTACTCTGTTGCATACTGCTTACTCAGTGGTGATCTCTGCCTGACAAAAGGCCATGTCCAACCCAGAATTGGACATGCTCCACCTGAAAAAAAAAATCAAAGCCACATGCTCTAGGGATCTAAACCTCACCACAATTATAAATAAGACGTGCTGGAGGGATAAGATTCCAGTCCCAGAGACTCTCCATGCTTTGGAACAGATTTCAATTTACGTTAGGCAGAGCCCCTCACCAACACTCTTAGAGAAACCTTGACGAGTGGATGGGAAACAGAAAATTTACCCAGAGAATCACTGCAGTGGCTCTGCTGGACTGAGGCACAGGGAACTAATGGCTCTGCTGGATAGAGGCACAGGGAACTAATGGCTCTGCTGGACAGAGGCACAGGGAACTAATCTAAGGGGGCGACGAAAGACAACACATTCTGGCTAGGCTTACAGATGCCCTCGAGCAGATAGCCTAGTACTTGCCTATGAACCTATAAATTCAGCACTCTTTACAGAAAGTCGCTGAAGCAACACCTGCTTCCAAAATTGGTCCAAAGTCCTTGACTATCAGGAGGGTGAACTAGAGGTCTCCTGCGCAAGCTTTCTTGGTGGCAGCTGCCACCACCATAGCATCAACCGGGGACCCCTTAATTCCAGTATGTACTGTCAAATTGGGGCTTAATACTTTAAAGGCACTTTGGGATAGACTCTACAGCGTCTGGTTCCTTCCATGCCAGAGATGCTATCAGGTACACTAAAGGATCAGCGAACAGGGACCCCCAGGAAGTAGAGGGGCCTGCGCCAAATGCCTCGAGGAACACTGACTCGTTTGAGGTGGGCGTCTGGGCAGACCCGTCCCCCACAAAAAGTTCCACAATGTCTTTGAATGAGACATACTGGGGGAGGGAACTGATCAGGGGAACCTTCCACTTCCTCCAAAATCAGTCTCTTTGGTGAGACTCCGTAGGACAGTTGAAGTGCCTCCTTTTGCACATGCATTTGTGAGGTATATCCTCAGTGGGAATCTCTGGAGAGAACTTACCAATGTCCTGCGCCTCCCAAGCGGGAGCTTCCTGAAATAACACGGCAGCAGACTGTCCCTGAAATGGCAGGATGGCCAAAGCCTTACTCAAGACAGAGGTAGTCAGGGCAGAGTCAAAGGGCAAGAGAGTCGAGGATCTCGAAATAAAGGAGACCCTCTCCACCACATCAAAGGAGAACGGACATCCTGAGAAAGGACAGCAGGAGCTGTTCCCTTCTGACCTGGTAGGGGAGCTGGAGCCAAACCTCCAAGCGCAGAGATATCGAAAGGGATACTGTGCTCAAACTGAGCAGACATCCGCTCAGATACAAATCTGAGGCTATGGCTCAATGAGCTGGTAGGATTCAACATGCTTCAAGGTCATGGCCTGTGTCTAGGTACAAGGTACCATCAGCACCGACCACTCGACCCAGAGGGTCCTCTGATCCAGGGACTCCAAAATCAAAGGTCAGATCAGAGAAGTAATTGGGGTGAAAAAACTGCGTACTCCACAGTCCAGAGGTAGAGGGGGCAGGCAAGACTTATCTGAATTTGGGTGCAGATGAGCCTCCGCATCATCCTGTCCATCTCCGCTTCACTAAGGCTCCGGATGGAGCGGAAGGAAAACAGCTACAGACACCAGTCTAGAGTGACAGAGGAAGCTTGCACGGGGACACCAGATCCAGGATTCCTCCGGCACAGGGGAAAACCCTGGAGTGTGGAGCTGGGGAAATCCTAGTCTAGTAGCTGGCCTGGATTTTGGCAGTGGCCAGGCCTGAGAAAAGCAGTCTGCAGACAGTTCTCAGCCTGCCTGTTTTGACTTCTCCACTTCTCTGGGCCTCTTAGCAGGAGTTTGAGTCCCAGAGACCAGGGAAGTGGTAGAAGTAGAAGCTGGAGTTGCAGGGGCTACAGTCCCCGATGAGGGAAGTAGGCCTTTCAAGATGAGCTTATCCCTCTCGTCCTTCAGCGCTCTGGGATTAAACCTGGCAATGATGGAACAAGAGGTTTGCAAATGGGATGCCCCCAGACACTACACAGTAAGGCCATTGACTGGGGAGAGCTTACGGCCACACACTGTGCACTTTGAAACCTGGCTTTCGGGTCTCAGACATTTCCAAACCAGGCTCAGTACACTCACCACACACGCTTTATAGAAAAGGTGGAGAATTCTTTTATTTATTTACAGACAATACGTGAGGGAGGTAGAAAATGGATAGAAATAGACATTAGGAATCAGATGCTGGATATGCAGCAGAGTCATATCCAATACGGATCCGTAACCCACAGGTTGAAAATCAAATGAAGACAACTACTTCAGAGCTGCTGATTCCCAGAAGCAGGAAGCCCACTTCTCCACATCACTGAATTAATCCAAGGGGAAAGGCAAGGCCAATACAACTTTGCATCAGTGTCATTGCAGGAGCTGCTAGAGTAAGGTCGAGGACAACCTCAAACTGCCCTAGGGGCTCCATCTACAGATTCTTCCAAGGGGTTTACTCACCAAGTCTTTACCATGACTGGGGTATTGCCGCAAAGCAGCAGGAGTTTTAAATTGTTAAAGCTTCTTCTAGGTGGGTTGACTTCCCAGGTTGACAAGCTTCACCTGCCCAAAGCAACTGGTTTTAGTATGCCAGTAACCTACCTTCACCACTTTTCCTTTAAGTACAAACAGTTTTGCCAAACTTAACCAAGCCAAACCTTAAGGCCAGGAACTGGACTTGAGTTGTCAGAAGCTATTATAAACACATGTGGGAGCATTTTATAAATAATGGAAGCTTAGCTCTACTACCTGCTTCGGCTATGACAACCTTTGAAGGAATTAAGAGCATTTTGAACTTTGGGACTGCGTCTTGAAAAAGGAAAGATATAGGACTGGTATCCGTTCCTTCCTTTGGCAGCAGAAATATGTTAAAAATCCATTACTAGTTTGTTTTGGGAGCACTGATGAAATGAACCCCAGGGACAGCATTTGGTGGATACCTAGAGCAAACAGATGTCTGGTTTGGTAGGTGTGGAAGAATCCTCTGAAATGGAGGAAAGCACTCCCACTGACACCTGTATGCTTGCTGAACAATTCTCACAAGTCGTGTGTCAGACTAGGTTTGCATTTTCCACAAAGGCATCAGATAAACTTTGGAAAATATTTAAAAAGATTGCTAGGTCAGATCTAGGAGGGGCATATATTTAGCCTTTTTGGCCTGGCTTTGGTTCTGAGTGGTTCCTCTCCCTTTTGAACTCGCCTTGCCATTAATTTTAAAGTGTGTTTTTGCCTGTTAACATGTTGTAGCTGTTTTTGCCTTCTTCATAAAAAGGGTCCTGATACGGAAAAAAAATTAAACTTCAAAAGAAGGTTGCAACCACACAGGATAAACTTGCTTTCATGGACATCTGCAGCAAGTTTATAAACAACCATGCAAATTCTCTTAAATGACCTAGTAGTAGCTGCTTGATACAGACACCAGTAAAACCTTATCAAGGAATATTTTGTTACCTGAGAAACAAAAGCAATTAAACCATCCACTGAAGTTATTCTTCAGAACTAGACTACCACCAGCGGATAATTAAGACAAAATCCTCTAGTACATTCCCTATTGTTCTAACGAGGAAATTAGTACAAGAAATTCCCTCGAACACTACTCAGAGAAATTAAAATTCAGGAATTTTTCAAAGTTTGCGAAAGTATCCTTCTGGAAAACACTTTGTCCCAGTCTCGAATAACTGCTAGCCAACCATAAATTACTCAGCCAGTTACAGGAGCAAATTTCTTTGCCAGAAAGTTCTGTGCAATTGGGACCCTAACCACTGACCCTAAAGCTTTCAATACTGGCAAGTTGTCATACCCTTGGCAGTAGAAACAGAATCCAGCAGTCAGTTTTAAACAAAAGGTCTTTTACCCTTGGCAGGATATAACCCACATACATTAGGCTACAGCAGTAGTGATCTAATGAACTGTTTATATGTAAATTCAGGGAAAACCCCTCCAAGAAATTTGAACACAAGAAAAAAAATAATAGCCCTCACACTCCTTTACAGAAATCTTTAATAGACATTGGCCAAAGCCAACTACAAAACCTACTATACTTCTACAGCATGGTCAGTCAGTGGTGCAAATATTGACAGCTTCGTCACAATACCCAAAACTATCTGTCCCAATTAATAATGGATTTCCACTAGTTTGTCATGAAAGGGATACTCAAAACAATTAAGTAGTCTTCAATGGGGAGGGGGTAATAGAGAGCCAAGTTTTGCTACACTTTCTTCCTTCCTTGTAACGCAGTATTAGAAAAGCATGATTTGTAGCCTTAGTCTTCAGGGAATGGTCAAGAGCTTCACTGAAAGTAATGATGTTAGCACCCTAATAAATTCTTGAAGCCAAGCAACACGACCACTGAAATTGTTAATAAAAAAACAGTTTAAAACACAATTCTTATGTATGGTAGCAGTTGAGTCTTCAAAATATTGAAGATTTCTTACATTGCCAGCTACTGTGCATGCAAGATCACAGAAAAGTAGGAAGGGAAATTTTCCAGTTCTACTATTGTACATAAAAGCTGAGATTGTGCAATCGGGATGTGGGGGGTAAAGAGGTTTATCCCCTGCACAAAATTGTGCTTTTAATTTTAAGATCTGTTCTATTTCACTCATGACAAAGTCCACTTATTCCTCAGGTAATGCATATTGTACACAGTTGTGTGCACCCAGAAATTAAAATCTGTAATTAACATTGTAAATGTTGTGAAGTGTACGTAAATAAAGTGCATCATTCACTCTGACTATAATTAGTCCATCTTTTACTACAGTGAAGGACATCTACAACTGCACTGGAATACGCAACAAAGTAAAATTTCTCTACAACTGCACATGAATATTTAAGTAAAATTTGACAAAAATCAGTAACAGATTTCCAGTACCAATACAGCACCTGCTACAAAAAATATACTTGTACAAGAATACATTGAGCAAAAACAAAATGTACTACAAAGAACTTTATTATAAGTAGTAAAGTCAACCCAAACGTTTCCATTTTGTTACCTTGTTTCGAGGATCATCAAAAATCTGTAGTCGCTCCCCAACATCAGGAGATGGGCTTAGCAGATCAAACAATTCCTCATTGTAAATCTCCAACAAGGAGACTTTAACAGAAAATTCTGTATTACTCTCAGTCAGTTTCTCAAAGATTTGATGTAGAGTACGAGGAATGATACCAGCCAAGGGATCCTTAAAAAGAGAGTTTAAAAACCCTAGTAAAACTATCCAAAATATTTAATTCCACATAGCATCAAGAAAACTGAATTTTACACAGATTATTCTCCATACCATCTGAACAGCACTAGTCCACTAAAAAAGCCTCTGCACACTTCTACCAACAGCAGCTGTAGAGTAACAAGTGTTGTGCGGACCTCACTCTGCACATAAAATGGCAAACAAGTCGGCTAGCGGAGAACAGCGCATTGCTTTTGGTGGGAATTGAGAAAGTAACCTACAAATACATCCCTCCATCTTCAAGTCTCTGAATTACCATGCAACCATGAAGTTCTCTGAATCAGTAAACTTCTACAAATGTCTTAAGCCAGTACAGAGGTGCTATAAACGTTCAAGCTATCCTGCTACAATTGAAGTCTCCATACGGACTCAATTTTAATATAGCACAGTCAAAACTGTCCCATCTTCAGCTTAATAACTCATATAACCTGCAAACTGAAATACACTACAGCTAGACACCATTTACATACAATTCACAAATACATGTACACATGCACAAGGATAAGCAGAGCAGCAATTTCACATTTTACAGCGGTCACAAAACAGTGTTAGCTTGCAGTTTTGCAAGAACAGTTACAAAAATAGTCACCTGGGAGTTTTGCAAAATTACTGAAGTACAACATGATTTCCAAAACATTAAGAAATTCTAAGACCAAGATATCCGTCAAAAATGTGACCAGATTACTGTTATAGAACATAGGCAAGATGGTCAAAATACTTAGTGTTAAATATATAGCATAATAAATCATCTGTTTCACCTGCAGGTTAACACGATTGTACAGTGTTTTTTTTTTGGGGGGGGGCATACAAACCCTGAGGGACTCCACTTGTGACTTGACTAGAGTGGGACTAACTTGGGTCCCATCTGTGAGCCAGTTGGCTATCCAACAAGTGACACTGGTTTGTACCCAACCTCTTGAGTTTGACAATACCAGAGTGGGT
The DNA here is from genome assembly GCF_019279795.1 of Protopterus annectens. Taxonomy (NCBI): domain Eukaryota; kingdom Metazoa; phylum Chordata; order Ceratodontiformes; family Protopteridae; genus Protopterus; species Protopterus annectens. Next base: position 901,400,185 of record NC_056748.1, read on the forward strand.
TATTTTGTCAAATTCTTTGGCCAGGTCACGGCAGGCAGTGTGAACCATTTTGCCTTCATCCATAGCTTTACTAACCTTCTCAAAGAAATCCATCGGGTTGAGTAGGCATGACTTGCCTCGAAGAAACCAGACTGGGGATTGGGTCATGTCTTGCGGCTTACTATTATGAATAACAATGACAATTTTTTTCCATGACTTTGTATACAAGACAGTGAGACTTGAGGGTCTCTTGTTCCACGGTTTACAGATGGCCCAACTTTGTGCAGAGGGATTACTGTTGCTGTTCTCCATTCTTGAAGGCACAAAGCCTGTTTGGAAGCTACAGTTCAATGGCAATTCCAGACGGGGCTGAGAGGTCAGTCAACAGAGAGGATGGGCGGGGAGAGTCACAGTTGCCACGAAAGCTCGAGTAAGGTATTTTTATTGCTACTTCACAAGCATTAGCTACAAATTGATGCCAGCAACTGAATTAATCTCCAGAGTCGCAGTATACCCAGAGTACAGATTAACTCTTCCCCATGCATAAGCTGTCACAAACATTTAATTAAAAGAAGGGCAGCTGCACATGAAGTGAAAATAAAACTCCAGGTCAGAAAATAAAGAATGTACATTCTTAGTTACCCTCTGTTAAATAAGTTTGCCTATGAGCACAAGAAGCAACATATCAAAGCTAACAAATCTGCTATAAGAGTTATGTACATACCAAAACTTGGCATCTGTGTTAACCTATGGCACTATTCATCACACTTTGGTCTTGGATCTGACATCAGATAGTACAGTTGTGTACACTTGCCATAAATGTAGATGTTGGAGTGTATTCACTGTTGCAGTCATTACATTTGTGTAATCTGCTGGCAGGTTGCCCTCAGTCAGCCTGAATTCCAAAGTCTTGGGTCCTGCGTCAGTTGCTGCCTCCTCTTCTATGAAGAGGAGTCAAGGGTATAAAACTGGACTGCAACAGTGAAGACACTCACATCTACATTTATGGTAAGTGTACACAACTGTACTATGTTCTTCATGTTTCAGTGTTGCAGTCATTACATTTGGGTAGAATCCCAAAGTTATGGATGGGAGACTGGAGCTAAACAGCAATAGGGGCGGCTATAAGGCCCTGCAGAACTGCAGTGGAAAGCCTGCCCTGGACTTAGAGGCAAATGATAATGCTTTGTAAAAGTGTGAACACAACTCCAAGTAGCAGCCTCTAGAATGTCTGTGGTTGGTACTCAGAAAGGCTGCTGATGTAGCTGCAGCTATTGTGGAATGAGACCCAACACCCTTGGGCACAGGTTTGCCATGGTGCAAGTAGCAGAAAGAAATGCAGTGGCTTATCCACTTGGAAATGGTCTTCTTTGAAAATCGCCTTTCCCTTCTGATCCTGCATCATATGTCAACAGTAACTGCTCAGTTTTTTAGAGCTGTAGTCCTGCTCAAGTAGAATCTTAACTGTGTACGTCCAATGGATGCAGAATCCTCTCCCCCTTGTTCTGTGGATTTGGATAAAAGGTTGGCAGATGAATGGTTTGGTTAAGAGCCACACTGGAAACCACCTTAGGCAAAAATGAAGGATTGGTCCTCAGAGACACCCTGCCTGGGTAAAATATGATAAAAGGCTCCACAGCCATGAGGGCCCTGTAGCTCTGAGACTCTTCTTGCTGAAGTAATTGCTAGGAGCAGAGCCATTTTCCATAAGAACTTTAGATCTGCAGTAGCAGCTGGTTCAAATGGAGGCAGGGTGAGCTTTTCCAACGCATAAGAGGTCCCATACAGGTATTGGTGATCTGGGAGGCCTTACATTTTTGGCTCCTGTAAGATACTGCTTTAGTAAAGGATGAGAAAAGATTGGTGGTTCTGTATTGTAATGAGCTGAAATGGCAGAGGCATGGATTTTTATTGATGAGAAATACGGACCTTTGCCAAGCATCTCAGTCAAGTATTTTAATATATGAGGAATATTTGGTTCTGCTGCATCAGTTCCTTGTGCTCGATTCCAAGCACAGAATCACTTCCATTTATCAGCATAAGATTTTCTAGTACTAGGCCTTCTGGATTCCAAAACGACATCCATCACAGCTTTACTGAGAGGTGTTTGTATAACTATATGACCAGCCATGCTGCCAGGTTCAGTGTTTGGAGCCGATTGTGCAGGATCCGTTTTGCTGGGACAGTAAATGAGGTCTTTGAGGCAAGGTCCAAGCTGGGTAATTGAGTCAAGTTCCTTAGGACTGGGTACCAGTATGGCGTGGCCAGTCCGAGGCAATTAGTATCTTTGGTTTCTCTTGTCTGACTTAGTAGGACCTTGGGAAGAAGAGGCAGAGGAAGAAAGGAGTAAACGGATAGGTTTTCCAACTGAATGATAGGGCGTCCACTTTCCATGCTTGTCTGTGTTAAGTCCTTGTGCAGAATCTTTTCAATTGATAATTTTGAGGAGAGGCAAATAAATCTACGTCCAGGCTCCCCCATTTCTTTAGCATGCTGAAGACTTGTGGATCTAGTTTCCACTCGTGAGGGTCCATAAGGTTTCTGCTCAAGTCATCTGACAGTGTATTTTGTTTTCCTGGCAGGAATTGAGCTTGTAGATGTACTTGGTAAGTCAAAGCTGTGTCCCACAGTGCCATGGTGAGTCTGCATAGAGGGTATGAATGCATGCCCCCCTACTTGTTCATATACCACATGAATGTGGTGTTGTCAGTCTATCAGTAGTTGTCCTGGATGAAGTAAGTCCTTGAAGGCTGTCAGGGAATTTTGAATAGCTGACATCTCTGGTTGATATGCAGATGCATTAATTTTGGGGTCCATATGCCCTGAATGCATCTTCCTGCCAGGTGGGCCCCCCATGCATAATCTGATGCGTCTTATGGTTTGGCTGGCAGGGGGTAGAGTGAAGGGCCGTCCCATGTTTTGGTGACATGCCTTTGCCCACCATAGAAACTCCTGTTGTAGGCAGGGAATGAGAGGAATCATTGTTTCCAGACTGACAATGTTGTCTCCATAAAGTTTTTAGGTACCATTGAAGTTTCCTCATATGCAGTCTTGCATATGGAATCAGTAGAATGCAGGATGCCATGAACCCCAAAGCCTGCAGAGTTTGTCTTGCAGATTACTTAAAAATGATGGCAACAAAAACCCAGTTAACAGTTGCCTTTGTTAGTCTGGCGTGAGGAAAGCCATCTGGGCAGTTGTATTCAAGCTTGCACCCAGGAATGTTATATTTTGAGAGGGTACCAGTTGTGATTTCTTTTAGTTTGTGTACCCTAGGCATGTTAGAAGCCTTTTCACCAATGCCAGGTGCTGAAGAATGCCCTTGTTCTCTGTTTGAATGAGACAGTCCAAGTAAGTATATATTTGTATACTTGTCTGCAAAAAGCAATTGGTGCCAGGCACTTTGTAAAGACCCTGGGCGCAGTAGATAAGCCAAAGGGCAGTGCAGAGAATTGGTAATGCATTAAGCCAGCCTTGAAACGGAGGAATCTTCTGCACGATTCCCTTATTGGGACATGCAGGTACGTCTCATGTCTAATGTCACCAGCCATGCATTCTTGCCCAGCATGGGCAGAAGCTGCTGCAAACTTAGCATTTTGAATTTTGGAATGTGATCAAAATTGATAAATCCAGTATTGGCCTCCAGGCCTTGTCCTTTCTGGGTACCAAGAACAGTCTAGTAAAAGCCTTGTCCTTTTTCCTGTTCTAGTACTGGCTGAATAGCCCCCATATCTTTGAGGGACGTAACCTGTTTCTGTGCCTCTGCCCATTGATTTTTTGGCATATCCGCCAACTGTTTGCCATTGGCAGAGTATGGAAATGGAATCTGTAACCCTGTGATACTATGTTTAGCACCCACTTGTCCTGGGTTATTAACTGACAATTGAGTAAAATGGGCTAATTTTCCCTCTAAGGGTGCTGCCAAAAGTGCTTGGAGATGGCAGAGGGAAGTCATTGGGACTTTCTGTAGGGTTGCACTTTACCTCCTCCAGATTTGGATGCAGAAGCACCCCATTGCTTTGACCTTTAAGTATCTTGTGCCTGGTATCTAGAACCTTTAGGGTGTCTGGATTTGCCCCTTTAAGCACTGTCGGACATAGGATAAAGGTTTTTCCTCTCAACGTTTGGTTTTTTGGTCATTGTTCTATTTAACAGCAGTGTTGGTTATTACAAGGACATAGGAAAGGACCAATTTTTTGTAGGCCAATGTCTACTGAATCTTGGTGGCTGCACTTGTAAGAGGGCTTTTACAGTTTGCATAGACTTAGCTTTGTCTCACATTTTCTTTAAAAACTCTTCTGCCTTAATACCAAACAGAGTATCATGCTGTAAAGGTGCATCCAGTAATTTACCTTTAACATGATCAGGCAAATTTTGCTCTTTTAGCCAGGCATGCCTCCTAATCACAGATCCAGTAACTGCGGCCCTGCAGGAGGCCTCTAAAGAATCAAAAACACATTGTAAAGTATGCTTACCAACTTGTTCAGCTGCATGCAATAATTCCTGCAATTCTTTATTTTCTGCACATTCAGAAATCATTTTCTGTTTCAGCAATCCCATAACATGTTGTTGATACTTGAGCATATGAAACTGGCAGTTTAGGGCCCTAATTGCCAAGGTTGCAGATGTATAAATCTTCTTTCCCCATCTATCTAGTGCCCTTGAATCTATCAGAGGGGGTAGGATTTTGTGTTGTTGAGGCCTTAACTCCCTTTGGACCCTGTGAAATAGTTTCAAGGTCAGCAGCAGTGTTTCCAAATAAAAATGTGCGAGTCAGGGACCCTGCAATATCGGTCAGGCTTGCTGGGAGCCAGAGGTAAGGAGTCAGGTGTCAAGATGGACTCCAAAAACACATCATCCACAATGTGTAAAACAGGGGGTATGGCTAAAGGCCTGTGCTGAGGTAGAAGGAAATCCCAGAGCCTCTTGATTCTGAAAAATCTCGACTCTCCCAGTGAAAATGCTCCCTCAAAGTATGCAAGGTTTCTCCAAATGAATAATCCTCAGGAGGTGATGCAAATGGGATAGATTCCTCTGCTTCAGAATCCTCATAGGGAGGAATAGAGAATTCCTGATCAGAAGAGGAATCAGAAAAAATAGAAACCTGATCTGAAGATTCATAATCAGTGTCTTGCCTAGGCCTCTTAGGAGGGGTTTGGGAACCCCTGATCAAGGTAATTAAGTCTTCAGCCATTTTTATCTGTTTTAGGCATAGCGGCCTGTGCACATGGCTCATGCCTCGGTATTTTTAGCTTTAGAAGTTGCTTTTGTCTTTGGTTTCGCAGTCTGTTATATAAAGACGTTGAGGCCTGAATACACCATGAGAAGCCGGTGCCTGCTCAGCGGCTCTAGACCTTTCTGAAGTAAAGACATCCGTGAGTACAATACTTTGAGTATCTTGCAGGGTGCCGGACTACACGTCTCGGTAGGGGCCTGCAACTTGAAAGTAGCAGGCATCAGGGGCTGCAAAAGCACCTCATTGAGTACCGGCGACTGGCTTAGAAGCTTAGTCTGGTTTTGGACCTAGACTGTCTGTCCATCCTTTTCTTTGCATTTTGTATACACTCCTGTAGTCAAGATTGCTATAAGACATTTCAGGGTAGTTAAATCCGTTTGCCATCAGACATTTTAAGGTAGTTAAATCTGTTTCCAAAATACAGAGGCAAAAATATAGACGCTTAATAGTGCATTGGTTAAATCTAGCACAGACAGCCAGGCATGTTGTGATCAGGGCCTAGGCAAGGCACACAGTATAAATGGATATCCTTATGAGGTATTTGCTTCCCACAAGTAATACAAATATTAACTTTTTCTGACATGGATATGGAGCAAGAAAAAAAAAAAAGTTTCCCCAATGAGGTACTTTGCTTTAGTGAAGACTTGGTTCTGAAACTCGAAAATTTCAGGAGTCAGCCGACCGGCACTTGAGAACTGCTTCTGCTTCGGGCATCGCACAGCAAGAAAGACTAAAACAAACTGCATTTGCTGCTTGTCTTATACCCCTGACGACCTGACTTCATGGAAGAGGAGACTGCAACCGACACAGGACCCAAGACTTTGGAATTCAGGCCGACTGAGGGCAACCTGACAGCAGATTACCCAAATGTAATGATCAACAGTGAAACAGAATATTTGAGCCAGCAACTTTACAGATGGTTTCTAGACACAAGCTCCTTACAATCCCATGATTCCTTGCTGCACTCTAAACCCTCCGAGTTTGCCCTAAGCTAGAAAGCAGCTAGGGAAGACCTTGTCCACCAGATAAGGCACCTCCACATCGCCTAGATCACACAAAGGGGGAAGGATAGTGATTAACAGGGACATAGGATAACACAGACGCCAAGTTATGTGAAGTACATGACTGATGTTATGTCACCACTCAATCTTTGGTCAGAGTCCCCAGCTACTCAATCATGGGCGGCCTCATGGAAGGACATGTCGAGAATCTGGGGAGCCAAAGGAAGCCCTGTGCCTGGAAACGATGGCCAGCTTGTAGTGACTGACAAAAGTGCAAGGAGTAGGCCAGGTGGCTGCCGCACAAACGTCATCCATGGAATGACTAGCAAGACAGGCAGCTGATGTACTCGACCTAGTGGAATGAGCTCTGACTGGACCTCATAAGGATAAGCCTTTGGATGAAAAGGCAAAGGAGATCCCCATCAAAATCCATAAGGAGAGAGATACTTTGGAAATAACCTGACCCTTCCTGTTAGGTGAGAAGGGCACAAACAGTCGGTCAGACCTGCAGAAATAATTTGTTCATTCGAAGTAGAACTGTAACTGCCTATGCACATCTAAAATATGAAAGATATTCCCCTTGATGAGCAAAATTTGGGAAGAAAACTGGTAATTCAATTGATTGGTTCAAATTTGCTTCTCTAGCAACCTTAGGCATGAACGAAAGGTTAGTTCAAAAGGCCACTCTGTCAATGTAAAACATGAAGGGAGGTCTGATAGAGCAATTCTGCAATTCTGAAACTCTTAGCTGAAGCTATGGCCACTAGAAAATCAGTCTTCCATGACAATAATTTGATATGTGGAAGCAGGCTCAAATGGACTCATTGCAATAGAAAGAAAAGGTCTGGGGGGATCCTTGACAGACAGATGGAGCAGAAAACTCTGCTTCAAACACCTTACACAAGCAACAGGAAAAGGTACATTCCTCAAACATGAGAGTTGGAAATAGCTGCCAACTGCACTTCGATATGAAAGCTTCCCTCTCCTGAAAGACCAGAGACAAAACAAATAGCAAGATATCTGAAATGGAAGCTGAAGCATGGTCCAGATTTTGCTGCTTGGCCCAAATAGAAACCCTTTTCCACTTACTCAAATAAACATTTCCAATTGAAGCCTTCTGAGGCACCAAGATACATTCTTGATGGGAGAAGAGAGCCTGGACTGATGCAAGATTACTGGAAGTGGACAAACCATGCTGTCAAAATCTGGAGGTTGGGAATCTGAAGCTGTGAGGGATGAGGATCAAATCTGAAATGGTATCTAGAACGAAAGGGGGTACTTCAAATGATATGGTAGAAGGGGGATCTAGAACTGCAGAGGCCAAAACAAGGGCCATGAAATTCAAGGTGGCCTTGAGGCGATGAGTCTTCTGAAGTACTCTGTGAATGAGTGGTAGAGGAGAATAGGAATAAAAGATCTGGAAACCAATTGTGAACCAAAATATCCCTGGGGTATTTCCCATTTGGGAGAATCAGAGCAAGATACTACCTGCATTTGTGGTTGATGGGAAGCAAACATCGCAGCACGGCTGACCCCAGCAAAGGAAGATTTCTTCTGCCACGGAAGGATTCAAGGACCACTTGGGAGAACTCAGGATTGCCCTGCTGAGTCTGCCAGTACAGTGGACACTGAATATGCACTGCAGAGAGATAGCGTCCAGAGGATATCACCCATTCCCATACACTCAGGACTCTCAAAGCGTATAAGAATGTGTGCCTCCTTGCTTGTTGTACCACACAACAGCCAAGTTGTCCATGTGAACTGTAATGGTACCTGGAATGAGGCAGTCCTAAAAGGCTTGCAACTTTAGGACTGCCCTCATCTCCAGGATATTAATATGCAGTTTAGTCTCTGCAGTGGACCAGGCCTTGGACAATGTTTCTCTGAAAATACCCCAAACCGAACAGGGAAGCGTCTGAGGACATGGTGGTGCTGGAAGGAGTAAGCTAGAATGATTTGATTTTAAGAGGTCGGGGGACTGGATCCACCAAAGGAGAGGACACCTGCACACCCAGGGTGAGAGATCAAGATAGACACTGGAAGAAACCGGGAATATCACTGAACCACTAGAGTCCACTACAGAACCCTCAACATAGAACCTGGCTAATGGTACCAGATAAATCGCCGCCATGGACCTTAATCGGAGAATAAGGTGGACCTAGGAATGAAATGAGAAGACATTGGACAAAAGATCAGACGAGGTGCACCCGCAGCGAGAACGCTGCAATCTGTGTCCAACTGTATCCCGCTGGACTCCAGATTATGGGATGGAATGAGATTGAATTTTGGGAGATTTACAGTAATCACCAATTGGTTGAATAGATGAAGTAGGTACCGAAGCAGTGGCCAGCCAAAGCTTCTAGGGAGCTATGAGGAACCAGTCAGGTATGAAAACGCCTGGAATGCCTGTAGTCTCAGATGCGCTGCTACCACTACCATCTACTTGAACACATGGGGGGGCCACGGTGAAGCCATGGGGGGGTCCCGAACCGATAGCCATTGGCCCCTACTCAAAAGTGGAGATGTTTCCTGGAGCGCCTGCCTTTTTATTTGATAGTACATGTCCAAGAAGCACATCCAATCGCCCTTGTGCAGAGGCACAATGGACTGGACAGTGACCATCCAGAACATGGACTTCACAACCGAGCTGGCCGAGGTCCAGGATTGGACACAACTACCCCCCCCTTGTCTCGTTTGGCAATAAAAAAAAAGCAAGAGTAAGTTCCAGATTCTCATTGTTCTGGGGTGCCCTCTTGGATGGCTCTTTTGAAGTAGCTTGAACACCTCAATCTGAGCTAGCTCCCTCTGATGGGTTGGCGCATCAGGGAGGTATCTCCTGACTGAATGAGGAGACAGACAAAACAGAACCCCTGGAATAAGTTATGTACTCATAACATTCCATCTGAGTAGGTGACATTTGTCTGCAAACTTTGGGTCTTGGATCCGAGCCGGCAACTTATTTTACAGCTTATGGATCCGAGCTCCTAGCTCCTCCCCTTACCCATAATCCCCTGCCAACCCTGATTGACCTCAGATCAAGTTTGCCCTTATACCAAATTTCAGACCAAAGTGTCCCAAAAGGGACCAAGAAATGACATACAAGAATTGACTTCTGAAGGCCAGGGGAAGGGGGGGGGGTTGCAGACAAATGAAGTCACCTACTCAGATGGAACGTTATGGTGAGTGCATAACTTCTTAATCTGAAGTAGGAATTTCATTTGTCAGCAACCTTTGGGACAGTCGCCAGCTACCTGAATCTTGGGTGGCCATCATGGATGGATATTCCGGAGCACTGCGGAGCCAAAGGATGCTCTCCCTCTAGAAATAACGTCCAGCTTATAATGGTTGATAAAGGTATGAGATGAGGCCCAAGTGGCTGCAGAGCAAATATCATCCAAAGATACTCTAGATCTAAAGGCAGCAGAAGTAGATATGGGGCGAGTAGATTGCGCCCATACTCCCTGAGGTGCGGGCCTCCCCAAAGTTTCATAGGCCAGAAGAATACACTGAAATCCATCGTGATAAGGTGACCTTAGAAATAGCTTTGCCCAGATTGAATTTGGCAAAGGAAACGAACTGATCCGATTGTCTGTGACCAGCGGTCCTATGAATGTAGAAGCGCAGTTGTCTGTGCATGTCTAAGGAATAGAGCTTGTATTCTCCTTTATTCTGGTACTTGGGGAAGAAAACTGGCAGGTTAATGGACTGCTTGATATTGGTTTCTGAGGCCACCTTAGGAAGAAAGGAGGGATTGGTCCTGAGGTGCACACTATCCTGATGAAAAATCAAGTAGGGAGGTTTCGCACAAAGGGCCTGAAGTTTGGTAACTCTTGTCGCTGAAATGATGGCGACAAGGAACACCATTTTCCAGGAAAGATATTTAAGTTCGGCCGAGGCAGCTGGTTCAAAGGGAGGGGCAGTCAAGGCTTGAAGGACTAATGATAGATCCCAAGGGGGTACAGCTTCCTTGACAGGAGGTCTGAGCAGGAAGGTACCCTTGAGGAAGGTTTTACATAATTTCAGTCATCAAGGGACCTGACTAGTGTCCCACATGGTAATGAGAGACTGCTGCTAATTGAACCTTGACCATAGAACAGCTAGCTCCCCATTGAAAAAGTCTGGTGAGGAAATCCAAGACTGACTGCAACAAAGCCGTGAAGGGATCTATGTTGTGGTGTTCCGCCCAGATGGAAAAATGCTTCCAATTACTGCAATAGACTTTTCTAGTGGAAGGTTTCTGTGCTGCCACCAAGATGGTTTTAACTGGTGAGGAGATGCCGGGAGTCCTGACTAAGAGTGGAACTGGAGCGGCCAAGCTGTCAGCTTCAGGTTGTCCAGATTCGGGGTCGGTAGGCCTGAGGGATGGGATATTAGATCCGGAATGGGATCCAGAATCTAGGGAGGATTCACCAGATGAGAACACAGGCAAGGGAACCAAGTATGACAAGGCCAGAATGGGGCAATGAGGATCATTCTGCTCCCCAACCAAGAGGCTTTCTGTATTAGTTTCAGCATCAGGGGTAGAGGAGGATAGGCATAAAGTAGACCGGGAGGCCAAGCATGCACTAGAGCGTCTCTCGGGGCTTCCCCGAGGGGGGGGAATCAGAGCGAAGAAGCTGGAGCATTTTGTATTTGAGGGAGTGGCAAAAAGATCACAGCAGGGTTGCCCCCATTCGGCAAAAATCCACTTTGCTACCTGGGAATTGAGAGAACACTCAGAAGGGGAAAGAATGATGAAGCTGAGCTTGTCCGCCAGAATGTTGGACCGTCCCGGAATGTGCATTGCGGATAAGGAAGCGGTTGGTGGAGATTGTCCATTCCCACACCCTCATGGCCTCTCGACAGAGGGTAGGACCTGGTTCCCCCCTGTTTGTTGATGTACCAGACAACTAACATGTCCATCTGTATCACAATAGTTCCTATGGGGAGAAGGTTCTGAAGTGCTTGCAACGCCAACAGCACCGCCCTCATCTCCAGAACATTGATATGCACGTGCCTTGGACCGTTCTGCCTGAGCAATGCCCCCCAAGGCGAGAGGCGTCTGTGGTCACCGTGGCAAGGGGAGGCGGCGTGCAGAAGGGTAGTCCTGTATGAAGATCCGGGGACTGGAGCCACCATAAGAGGGCCCACTTTCAAGCCCTGCTGAGTGAGATAGGATGGCTGAGGGGGGAGAAACTGAAAAGACCATTGGACTAGAAGGGTCCACTGTAGCAACCTCATATTCAGACGAGCATATGGAAGAAGTTATTGCTGCTGCCATGAAGCCTAGAGCCCTCAGGACCAATTCTGCCGGCAGGGCTTTTAATTGGAGGATAGACCGCAAATGAAGTCTCAGGTTTTGAAGTCGCTTGAAGTGAGGAACGCTCGCAGACTTCTCGTATCTATTTTGGCCCCTTCACTTGTGTTGGAGCAAAAGAGGATTTGTCCAGGTTGATCGTAATGCCTAGATGGGGAGCTAGCTGGAGAAGGTGATTTCTGGCTGCACAGAGTAGATGCCTTGTTGGGCAGGACAGGAGCCAGTCGTCCAGGTACGGGAAGACCTGCATTCCCTGGAGTCTCAGGTGGGCCCCTAACACTTTGGTAAACACCCTGGGGGCTGCAGTGAGACCAAAGGGAAGGACCCTGAACTGATGGTGACTGGCTCCCAGCCAGAAGCAGAGAAACCTCCTGGATTGTCTGTCCATTAAAATGTGGTAGTACGCATCATCCTTGAGGTCTATTGAGCACATCCAGTCGCTCTCCCGCAAGAGGGGGAGAATGCATTGAAGGGTGACCATCCGGAATTTTTCTTTGGTTACCGACAGGTTCAAGAGTGAAAGGTAGAGAATCGGTCTCAAGTCCCCCGTCTTTTTTGGCACCAGAAAGAACCTGGAGTAAAACCCTAATCAGAGTTGATCTGGGGGGACGGGCTGGATGGCTCTTTTCTAGTAGCTGCTGAATTTCTGCAGCTGCCGCCTCCCTCTGATCGGGTAGTACATCGGGGAGGTTTTTGAGTCTGGGGACATGGTGCAGTGGAATTTTGTAACCTTTGGATATGATACGAAGCACCCAGCGATCTGACGTAATGGACTCCCAAGCCGCCAGGTGCTTCGAGAAGCCCCCCCCCCTCCCGACTGCCTCCAGGAGTGGAGCAGTCGGGCAACCCCTCAGGGCTGCTGCGTGGGCAGATCAGAGGTTTCTCTAGACCCAAAATTTCTCAAGGCCCCTCTGCCTCTAGGGCGGCGTCCTCCCTGTCCTCCTCTGCCACGGAAGGACTGTTTGTCCAGAGCAGGATGGGAAAGTTGCGATTTCCGGAACCACATCTGTCCCTTTTGGTTCTTGGAGAAGGACCTCTGGGGAGCAGAGAAGCGGACTCCGACAGCAGACGTCTTCCTGTCCTTTTCGCTCTGGACAAGTGTCTCACGAACGGTCTTGCCAAACAAGGCAGAACCATCAAAGGGAGCATTCGCCAAGGACGCCTTGAAGGGCTCCGAAGTCAATGTCGGAGTCAGGCCTGACATCTCATGACTAGACCCGCTCAGCTGGCTCTAGCGGCTCACTGCGGCGTGGGACAAAAGCCGCATAGAGATATTTGAAACAGATCTTAGAGTGGCCATACGAGTGGAGTACAACTGCTTGTCCTCCGCCATGGACTCGGGGGGGAGCAGCGTATTTGGGAAGATCTCGCTGCATCCTGATAACATGTGCCATGTAGTTCAGGGACCTTCCTGAGAAGGTCGCTGAACCAAATACCCGCTTCCCGAGGCGATCCATCGAGCGGGACTTCTTGCTCGGTGGATGGACATAGGGGCTCTCCTGAGCCAATTCCCTCTTCGTGGCTGCCGCCATCAACATGGCATCTACGGGGGGACCCTTGCTCCAATGCAACCGGTCTGCAGGGGGGCTCAAAATTCTATCCGGGCGTTTGGGGACTGGCTCAACAGTGTCCGGCTCCTACCACGCCCTGGTGGTGATAAGGTCCACCAGGGGATCAGCCGGAGGGGACACCCAAGAGGAAGACTGGCCTGCTTAGAATGCCTCCAGGAACACTGACTTGGAGAAAGCTTTGGGGGCAGACCACCCCCCCCCCTCTGATCCTGAGCACTTCCATGATGTCTCCAAAGGAGACATCCTCGGAGGGTGACCTTGGGGAGCCTTCCCCTTCATCCAAGTCAATGTCCTCTGTTAAGGACTCTGGGGGAGTCCACGCGTCTCCTCTTACACTTATGCTTGCGAGGCACTTCCTCAGGGGAACTGTCAGAGGAGGTCTCACCAGCAATATCCTGTTCCAGTGGAACAACCTGGGACATCGAAGCAGGCTGTCCCTGTGGCCAGGTGATGGAAGCCTGGCCCAGCAGAGAGGGAGTGCAGGGTGAAGCCGATGCAAGGACCGGGGGTCCGGATGCTCAACAGAATCCTCTCCACTACATCGAAGGCAGAGGGGGATCCGAAAGCAGACTCCCACTCTGATCCGATGAAGGGATCGGAACCGGCGCAGAGGCCACCGGATCCGAAGGACCCATGTGCTCCGACATGGACAGAGCTGAAGGCACACTGAATCCCTCGGATCCGAAGCTCGGCCCACGGCTCCGAGAGGTCGGATCCGAAGGACCCGACAGACTCTAGGGCAGGGTTGGATCCAAAGTACCCGGTACTGTCGGCGCTGACCCACCCCCGGCTCCGAGCTCTCCTAACCAGGGAAGTGGGTCGGAGAAGGAGCTATCAGGGCAAAAAAAAAGAAGGTGTCGGGCTCCCCCCTGAAGGGGGGGTGGGGGGGCAAGAGCACTCCCATCTGCAGCTGGGCCTGGATGAACCTTCTCATCATCCGGTCCAAGTCTGCATCAGAAAGACTAAGTAGATCTCGACGAGCCCACCAAGGCGGGCCGGGAATGCTGCCTCGATGACCACAATGGAGATCGGGTCTCCTCTTCGGGTCCCGGGGAAAAGCAAGGGGATCGGATCTGAGGAGGGGAGGACCTGGAAGCCGTGGAGGGAGAAGCCCGCTTAGCTGGGGAGGCCCCAAAGCAGAGGCCTCGGCCCACCACTTGTGGTGCTTCTCCCTCCTTTTCTCCCTCCTGGCCTCCCTTTCCTCTGGCGTCTTAGTGGGAGTTTGAGTCCCGGCTGGGGGAAGGGGGGCAAAAGTGGCTTCCACTAAGGACCGAGGAGGAGCCACGGGAGTACCGGAGGCCAAAGCCGGATCCGGGGCAAAAGTCCCGCCAGAACCAACTTCAACCTCCGCTCTTTCAGTGCCCTGGGGTTGAACGCTGTGCAAATGGAACACCCAGAGGAGAGGTGTTCAACCCCAAGGCACCAAACACAGTGTGGCCATCTGCCGGTGAAAGCTTATGGCCACACTCTGTGCACTTAGAAAAAATGGGTTTTGGGGCCTCCGACATTAGAAAAATACTACACAAACACACCAGGCCCCAAAAACACAAGCAACACTCTACGAACAATCGAAGGGAGGAATTACACTAAAAAATAATAAAATTAACAAAAAGGGATTAAAAACTTGTAAAAAACATGAAGATAATCCGCAATATAAATAATTCCGTTTTATTTATATTGCGGATTATCTTCATTTTTTTTTTTTTTTTTTTTTTTTTTTTTTAACAAAAAGGGATCCTAAACACACACCGTTTAAGTAAATCAAAAAAAATTTCTGTTTTAACAAGTTTTAAGGCTTATCTAAGTCGCCAGGAGCTCTGAAATCCACCAGTCTCTTCTAAGAGCGGGAAACTACATCAGGGTTGGCAGGGGGTTATGGGTAAGGGGAGGAGCTAGGAGCTCAGATCCATAAGCTGTAAAATAAGTTGCCGGCTCGGATCCGAAGTCGGATCCAAGACCCAAAGGTTGCTGACAAATGAAGTCCCTACTTCAGATATTATGTTTAGCACCCAACTTATCTTTAATACTTGCCCAGGCCAAAGGCTGTAGAGAAATTATCACCAACTTCCACCAGGGCAGGACAGTTGGGCAGCACTTCAAGAGGGCTGTTGGGGCTTCTCAGAGAAAGGTTCCCTGGAGCCCCAATTTTGCAAAGCCCCTCTGCCCCAGGGGTGGCATCTACCATTTAACCCTCTCTCCCGACCTCCGGAGGACAGCTCATCCTGAGCATCCAGAAAGAAAATTGCGACTTGCAAAACCACATTTTCCCGACCCCTCACTGCATCCTGGAGAATCAGTATTGAGGGGTGGAAAACCCAATTCCCACAGCCAAGGTCTTGCCTTACTGCTCGCTGCAGGTAAGAGTCTTTGATCACTGGGCCAAATGAAGTAGAACCATCTAAGGGTGTTTGTAAAAGACACCTTGAATGACTACGCAAACCTGCAATGGCATAACCAGGCATGACGCCAAGTAGTGATGCCTGTGCTGGCTGCTCAAGAGGACCCTCCCACAGCATTGGCAACCAGCCTCAATGAATTAGCTAGGAAAGAAAGTATGGATGGTATGGGGGACACCTTACTTAGTTCTCCAGCAGGCAGTACCACAGAAAGTGAAATGGTAAGCTCCTTGACCAAGTCCCTTTGTAGCCAGGTGAAATGTGCCAGGTGGTTAACACTCGCAAACAGAACGTAGCATACCTGTCAATTGTCTGGGACTCGCTGTTAGAGGAATGAAAAGAAATGCTCTGTTCAACCAGCTCTTCCTTAGTGGTGGCAGCTACCAAGATTCCATTGAATGGCACCCCTTTGGACCAGAACGGTTTCTCTGAAGCAGGACTAAGGAAGTTTTGTCCAGGCGTTTAGGAAAGTACAGTTGTGCACACTTACCATAAATGTAGATTTTAGAGTGTATTCACTGTTTCAGTCAGAACACTTGGGTAATCTGCCAGTCAGCCCAAATACCAGAGTCTAGGGATTTCTGTCAGATGCTGTCATCTCTTCCATGACATCAGGGGTATAAAACAGGGAGCAGATGCCATTACATGCCCCAGATGTCAGGAGCTCCCAAATAGGACCCTGGTAGGGGCTCC
The DNA here is from genome assembly GCF_019279795.1 of Protopterus annectens. Classification (NCBI taxonomy): domain Eukaryota; kingdom Metazoa; phylum Chordata; order Ceratodontiformes; family Protopteridae; genus Protopterus; species Protopterus annectens. The sequence continues at coordinate 901,416,357 of NC_056748.1, forward strand.
CTTGTGAAATGCTGTAGAAGTTGAGGTAGCCCTAGTGGAATGAGTTTTGATCTCCTGTGGGATAAGCTTTCCATGCTGTTTGTAGCAGAAATGGATGCAGACTGCTATCCATTTGGAAGTGGTTTGCTTTGAAATGATCTGCCCCTGTAGCAAAGCTGACTTGGCAACTGGTCAGTTTTTCTGAAAAGTATCGTCCTGTCAAGGTAAAACCTGAGCGGTTTGTGCACATCCAAAATATGCAGAATCCTTTCCCCTTTATTCTGAGGCTTAGGAAAAAATGCTGGTAAATGGATGGATTTGTTTAAAGCCACAATGGATACCACCTTGGGCATAAATGATGGGTTAGTTCGGAGAGAAACCTGTCTGCATGGAAGATAATGAAGGGTTACACAACCCTAAGAGCCTGTAACTCAGACACTCTTCTTGCTGAAGTGATGGTTAGAAGCAAGGCTGTTTTCAAAGAGGAATTTTAACTCTGCTGTAGCAGTAAGCTCAAAAGGGGGGAAGCACAAGCTTCTCTAGTACAAAGGTAAGGTCCCAGGCGGGAACTCTCCTCGGGGGGGGGGGGGGGTCTTAAATTGTTAGCTCCTCTCAGGAAATGTCATAAGTGGGTGAAAGAGGGCTGGCTCAGTATTGTAATGAGCTGAGACGGCAGAGGCATGAATCTTAATGAGAAGGATAGGCCTTTGTGGAGCAGTTCTGCTAGATAATCTAGGATTCTAGGTAAGGAGGGCACGGCTGTGTCCTTACCTTCAGGCTGGCTCCAAGAACAGTATCTTTTCCACTTTTCTAAATAGGATTTCATAGTACTAGGCCTCCTGGCCTCAAAGATAACATCCAGCACCTGTTTGCGGAGAGTTGTTGGTTATGGTTCAGGGAATAAGCCAGACTGCAAGGTTCAGGGTTTGCAGCGGACGCAAAATCTGTCACTCCTGCTGAGACAACAGAGAGGGGGGTCTGATGTAGGTGCAGTGTGGCACTGCTGTCAGACTGCTTAGGAGTGGGGGTACCAGTGCTGGTGTGGCCAGTCTGCTGCAATAAGGATTGTCCTTGGCCTGTCCTGTTTGATCTTTAGTACTTTTGAGAGGAGGGGCACAGGGGAAAGGCATAGATTGAGAGGTTTTCCCATGTAAAGGATAGGGCATCCACTCTCCATGCTTGGCTGTTGGGAGTTGGTGCAAAATTTGCTCAATTAATAGTTTTGGGGGGGGGGGGCAAAGAGGTCCACCTCTGGTGGACCCCACCTGTGGATTAGAATTTTGAATGAGTTGGATCCAGTTTCCACTCGTGTGGGTTCAGAAGATTTCTGCTTAAGTAGTCTGCCAGTGAATTTTGCTTGCCTGGCAGGAGCTGAGCTTGCATGTGCACTTGATTGCTACAGGCTGTGTTCCACAGAGCCATGGCTAACCTGCAGTGTCGGTAGCAATGAGTTTCCCCCTGCTTGTTTATGTACCACATAACTGTGGTGTTGTCTATCAAGAGTTGTCCTGGAAGGATAAGGTATTTGAAGGCTGTAAGTGCATTTTGCACAGCTAACATTTCTTTTTCATTGATATGCAGGTGAATTTGTCCTGGGCTCCATTTGGCTTGAAAGCATTTCCCTGCCATGTGAGCCCCCCATGCATAGCCTGATGTGACTGTTGCCAGGGGTTGGACAGCGAGGGGTCGAGTGAAAGGGAGTCCCTTTGTTGTGGTTGCAAGCCTCTGCCCATCAAAGGAACTCTGTCCTTAGGCAAGGAATGATAGGAATTACTGTTTACAGGTCCTGAGAATGTTGCCAGACTAAGTACCATTGAAGTTTCATCATATGCAGTCTTGCATATAGAATCAGGAGAATGCATGAGGCCATGAACCCTAGGGCTTGCAGTATTTTTCTTGCAGATAGCTGGGTTTTGTTGGCCAGTAATTTGAAGTTATTTGTCAAATGAACCTGCTTTTCTGGAGTGAGAAATGCCATCTGGAAAGTTGTGTTCAAGCTTGCTCCCAGGAATACAATCTTTTGACTGGGTACCAGATGGAATTTCTTTTCGTTGTTGGTATACCCCAGAAAAGTTGGCAGTCTCTTTACAAACGTCATGTGCTTAAGTAGCAATTCACGACTGTCCGCCAGAATCAGGCAATGGTCCATGTATGGGTAATTTGAATATTTCTCTGCCTGCAGTATGCAATGGCTGGAGCCAGGTACTTTGTGAATACCCTGGGTGCAGCAGATAAGCTAAGAGCAGTGCAGAGAACTGATGATGCATGTAGCCTGCTCTGAAGCATAGGTATCTTCTGCAAGATTCCCTTATTGGGATGTGCAGGTAGGCTTCCTTTAAACACGGTGTTGCCAACCAGGCATTTTTGTCTTGCATGGGAAGCAGCTGATGAAGCGTTAGCATTTTGAATTTTGGGATTACCAAAAAAATGTTTAGGATAGACAGGTACAGGATAGGATGCCAGGAATCGTCTTTTCTGAGTACCAGGAAAAGTTGAGTAAAAAACCTTGTCCCCACTCTTCTGGGACAGGTTGAATAGCCCTGATGCTTAGAAGAGAACCTGCATTTGAGCCTCTGCCCCCTGATTTGGGGGTAGGTCTGGCCAACCACTTGGGGTTGGTAATAAGTGGAAGGGGAATCTGAATCCTTGGGAAAATATAATTAAAACCCATTTGTCTTGGGTAATGAATTCCCAGTTTTCTGCCTGCAGGGTGATCTTTCATCCTAAAGTAACAGTTGAGCAGCGCTTGGAAGGTTTAAAGTTAAGCCATTGTAACAGTTTACCATAGGGGGTGTATTAATACTCTCAGCTTTGGAAGTGGGAGCCCCCCCCCACTGCTTAGGCCTGTGAGTATACCTTGAGACTAAAGCCTGGATGGTCTGCTGGTTCTGGGTTTGGAATGAAGGCCTGGAAGAGGCAGGAAAGGACCAATTCTTAGAATTCCAGTGCCTACTAAATCTGGGAGGCTGTACTTCAGGAAATATTTAACAGTTTGCATAGATTTAGCTTTTTAATGCATCTTTTTCAAGTACTACTACTGCTATGTTGCCAAACAGGCAGTCTTGGTTTAAGGGAGCATCCAGTAATTTAGCTTTAACATGATCTGGCAAAGATTGCTCCTTAAGCCAAGCATGCCTACTAAGTACAGACCAAGTGACAGAAAACCTACAAGATGCCTATAATGAATCAAAAGCAAAGGACATTTTCCAACTTGTTCAGCAGAATGCATTAAATCCTATAAATCAATAAAATAGCTAAAGGCCTGTGTTGAGGTAGAAGTAAGAATTCCCTAAGCCTCTTTTTGGAGTCACAGTAATCCTGGCTTTCCCAGTGGAAATGCTCCCTAAGAGTAAGCAAAGTTTCACCTAAAAAGATAAAGCCTCTGAATGGGAAGCAGAGGGAATGGAGTCATCAGAATCCTAATAGGTAGATAAGGGCAACTCTTATAGGAAACATTTCAGAATACTGATCAAAAGAATCAGAAGGAAAATTAGTTCTAGGTCTCTGAGGGAGAAGGGTGGCTTCCCCTGATTAGAGTAATAAAGGTCTTCAGCCACTTTTTTTAGGCATAGGGGCCGGACCAGGCAGTCTGGGCACCTGCTTTCTAGGCGTGGGTCAAGTTTTAGGTCTTGAAGACGATGATGGCATCAGTTTAATATGCAAGTCAGTAGGCCTGAATAAACCCTCAGAAGCCGGTGTCTGCAGAGCAGCTACGGACCTATTCAAGGTAGAGACATCTGCAGGTTCCACAGTTGAAGAAGCAACTTGCAGCATACCTGACACCGAATGGGTCTCAGTAGAGGCCTGCGAATCTGAAGTAGCGAGCATCAGGGGCTGTGAATGCACCTCACAGAGTACCGGCGAACTGGCGACTAGCTTAGAAGAGTCATCGGCAGCTTTGGACCTATGTGGTCCATCATTGCATTTTTTCAGAATGATGGTAGCCTGGTGGCTTACCAAAGACATTTCTGGATATTTGAACAGAGTACCAAAATATTTAGATGCAAAAACGAACAAATGACGAATAGTTCGAGGTTTGAATAAGGCACAAAACAGTGAGGTACGTAGTGGTCTGGGCCTAAGCAAGAAATGCAGTACGAATTAAAATCTTTGAGGTATTTGCTTTCCACAGGAAATACAATAGTTAACATTTATTGACATCAGTTTAGAGTAAGAAAAAGGGATCCCCAAATGGGGTACTAAGCTTAGTTGAAGACTTCGAATCTGAAACTCAAAAACTAAAATTTCAGGAGTCTGCCGACCAGCACTTGCCAACTGCTTCAGCTTTAGGTACGGCAAGGAAGACTGATGTAATGGCATCGGCTGCATGCTTTATACCCCTGACGTCATTGAAAAAGAGACAGCAACCGACGCAGGACTCTTACCTGCAAGCAGATAACCCAAATGTAATGACTGCAACAGTGAAACACAAAGATCAGACTCCAAAGCATTCAGCTCCTTTCCATGCCCTGCTGGCAACAAGGTCTACAAGTTCATCTGCAGGGGGAACCAAGTAGGTATATGGTCCCATCTCGAAATCCTTCAAAAACAGACTCCTCTGAGGATGGGGAAAGGAAGACCAACCGGCCTTAAGCTTAATTATTTCTAAGAGGTCCCCAAAGGAGACCTCCTCTGGGAGAGACCTGGGGGACCCATCCCCTTTGAGGTCCACATCCTCAAAGTGCAACTCAGCAGGGGAGTCCAAGTGTCTCCTCATACACAATCATTTCGAAGGAACCTCCTCCAGGGGTGGCTAGGCAGAGGATTCAAAAGAGTGGGATCCCAAGTGGGGCAGTTCCCACCTGAAGGCTAGAGGGCTGACCTGGAACAGGATGAGTTGGGTCTGCTCAGAGGGACTGGGATGGTCACTGGAAGGCCATGAAGTAAACTGATCCTCTAACTCTGAAAAGTCAGACTAGACGATGCCCCTTTGGCACTCCCAGCAGGAAAGCCCAGCTGGAAAAGGATTAGAGCAGGTCGGCACTTCCTGGCCTCTGAACAATACCAGCCCATAGCTGTCAAGGTCCAAAGTGCCAAGGAGAAGAGACCATTGAGAAATAAAAGGGTCCAAACCTCCCACCCAAAGAATTTGGGGCAACTGCAGAGGCCCAGGACTCAGCATGCCCAGAAGGAGGTCGAGCAGAAGTAGTCAGAGACTTGAAAATAAGGACGAAAAGGTGCCTGCCCCCCAAGCGATCCAGCGTTTGAAAGTTTGAAACTAACCTGATCAAGCTAAGAGGAGCCAAAGGAGAAGAGGATGGCCCATAGCCAGATGGGCAGGGGACACGAACTCAATCTGAGCCTTGAGAAAGGACATAATCCTCTCCATATCGGAATGGAGCAAACTCCTGGAAAACCTAGAGGAGGCAGAGTAACTGGCCAGGCATGGATGCAGAGATCTGAAAGATCTCTCCTCTAATTGAACTCTTATGCTTGGAGGAAAAGGACTGCCCAAGGCATAACCAGAGGGAGAATCCTCACTAGTGGGATCCAACATCGATCCCAAATCCAGCCATCTTGGATTTCACAACAGGCAAGGACCCAAATGCTTAGATCCAACATAACTTGTATTTGAGAAAACCAAATCCGTGGCTGGCCTGGATAAGACAGCCTCGATCCAGGGACCTTAGATCCGAGAATGGACTACTGTGATCTAGGATCAGAGGGCTTCAAAGTGAAAGCTCCAGATCCATGGGAAGAGTTGTGGGTCTTGGGGTCAGAGGTCATCAGATCAGATTGGGTCAAAACTAAAGTCAGATCAGGGCCATTAAAATCAGTCAGCTTCCCCTTTGAGGAGGAAGACCCAGGAAGCACGAGGGCCTTCCTTTTGGGCTTGGAGGGTCGAGTCATGGCAGGAGACTCGAGCAAAGGAATCCCCTTGAGGCAACTAAGGAGCAGCTTGTTTCGGCACGTGACCAAAGTCCTGAGATTGAACGAGGCACAAGTATCGCATTCCACCTCCAGGTGGTCGGCACCCAAAGATCCTTCTCGTGTGAAACTGAGATGGGCATCTTCCAACCACACAAGGAGCATCTTTTGAAGCTAACTGGTACAACCTGCAATATTGTGTCCAAAGGGGCACACAAGAACTGGGAGAACAAGCACAGGTAATGAAAAAATAATGCACAAACCACCATCAGCAAACACCAAGCCCTAAAACAAGAAACTATAGACTACTAAACCATCACACGTTAAGAAATAATGTCCATTACAAAAAAGGTGCCAAAACAGACTAATAAACCAAACACAAACTGGGAGGGACTAAAATTACAGCTAGTATGCAGCTATGCTAAACACTACAGCGAAAAAAACTGTTAAAATGTTGGAAATAAAGCTACTTATCTCCCCTAGAGACTTGAACCAAAGACTCTACCTGAAACTTAGCAAGGCAAACTAGATCCAAGGGGTTAGAAGGCAGCAAGGGATCATGGGAGTGAGAGGAGCATGAGATTAGCAGCAGTCTATAAAGTTGCCAGCTTGGATCCCATATCAGATCCAAGACCCAAGAGTGAGGAATAGTGATGTGGATATCAGATCAGCAGTTAACAAGTGTCTGTAAATTAAAAAAGTGTATTCATAAGAATTTTCATATTGGTCAGAAACATGAAAATGAATTTAATACTTTTGAAATGAAGTCTAGAGTAACAGTTGGGGAAAAAAAAGTTATGTACCTACCATAATGATACGCACACAATTAACCAGTTAACTCTGAAAACTGGTTCTCAACGAAGGCAAACTAGACAAATTCTTTGTCCTGCGGAGATAAAAATGGAGCGGTCTATGCAGATCCGGGAGAAGCATGTGTTCATCTTTGTCAGAAAAAAATTAAGAAAACAGGCAATTTAATGACTTGATTAATATCAGTCTCAAAGACTACTTTGGGCAGAAAGGAATGATTAGCACATGAGACTGTGGAAAGCCAAATAAGGAGATTGAGTGTGAAGATCAGAAACACTTAGCTCAAGTAGTTTTCCAAGAAATGAGAGATCAAACTTTGCCAAAAGTTCAATAGGCATCAGTCAAACCCTGCAGTAACAGTACAAGATCAAAGTTAGAATAGGGTGTAACTGGAGGTCTAAGCAAAAGTACCTTTAAGGAATACTTTGCATAGTTTGAAAGAAGTTTGGGATGGAACAGAATAGCCAGTGTGAATCTGAAATGGCTGTTAAATGAACTCTGATAGTAGAAAAACTAGCCCTTTTTGAAAAATGGAAGTCTAGGACAGCAGAAATAGGTACAGTAAAAAAGCCCATTAAGAAAATACTTTCCATTTAGTATTGTAAAATTTTCTAGTGGATTCCTTTTGGGATGATAGTATCTGGTAAACCGGGGAAGAGAGCCTGGGCTGCCTAACCATTAATGGAATTGGAGAAACCATGTGGTCGACTCCTGCAATGTCAGCATGTCTCATCCCCAAGGAATGAGAGAGAGAGCAGATTTTAACTGGGATCGAAAATCCGAAGTAGACAGAAGATGAGACCACAGGAATGGAAGCCACACGACGCCAAAAAGGGACAAGGAGGATAACCTTGCTCTTCAACTGAAGTGCTTTCTGGAGAAATTTGAGGATTAGAGGCAAGGGGGGGATAAGTGTAAAGGACAGAGGAGGGCCAAACGTGGACTAGAGCATCTCTTGATGAATCCCCCAGGGAGAAGGGTCAGGGCAATGAACCTGCTGCACTTAAGTGTTGTGGAGAAGAGACTAATAGATCGCAGCAATGTTGACACCACTGTCAGAAAATATTATCTGCCACCAATTGGTTGAGACCACTTGCGAGGCAAAAGAATGTACCTGCTGCATTTGTCTGCTACCATAAAGAAATTCCCAGGGATGTCCTTTGCCTTAAGTGGTTGGAGGAGATTGCTAACTGCTACTCTGACTCTCAAAAGGGAAAGAATCAGGTTCTTCCTGGTTTGCTGACAAACCATACTGACATGCTGGTTTGGAAAGCAATTGTCCCCAGAAGGAAGGAATCCTGGAAGGCCTGCAACACAAGGACTGCCCTCATCTCAGGAACATCGATGCACAAATCGGTCTCATGTGGGGACTGTGTGCCATGGACCATCAGTCCCAAAAAATGCTCCCACCCCATCCCAATTGGGAAGGGTCTGATCACCGAGGCTACAGAGGGTAGAAATCCAAAAGGGCATCTCTGATGAACTAAAATTGTGCAGACCAAAGCAAGGAATTCTTGCAAACCAAACAATCTTATCAGAGAAGAGGCTGCAGAAGTAGTGACCACTGAACTACAGTCGATTGAAGAACACTCATATGGAATCAAGCCATCAGGACAAAGATTATAACAGCCACTGACCTTAAAGCCTGAAGAGCATTCTTGCTTTGCGTGGATCACCAGTAATCTTATGGACTGTACTTGGATGGCCAATTGACTGGTGGTGTCTAGGCCAGCTGCTATAAACTCCAAGACTAACAAGTTGCAAATAAGACTTTGCATAACAGAGTCTTTAAGACTGACATAATTGAAGTTCCTAGCCTTCGACAGGATGACTGGTTGGGGCTGTGAGGAGCCAATCATTTAAGGAAACGCTCAATCCAAGCAGTCTCAAGGGAGCTACAACTACTGCCACACCCTTAGGGCTGTGGTGAGACCAAAGGCCAGGGCACTTAAAGAAAATTAGTGCAAAGTCTTACCATAACCATAGATGTCCTTTTCTATATGCTGCAGTATTCATAACATAAGAGTCCACCTCCAGCTGACTAAAGTCAGGCCACTATCCAAAAGCCTTAATGCTAATGTGAGGTACATGCTATGCTGCACCACACTACGTGTACACTGGCCATAGAGACATCAGGTATGAAGCAAATGTCGGCACACACCTACCTCAGAACTGTATGATGCCCAGCACCAGCCTGAGATTGCAGATGGGAACAGGAAACTAGGCAAGCATCAGGGAAGGCAGGGTGTGGAAGCAATACCGCAGCATATAGAAAACAAGAAAATCTATGACTATGGTAAAACATGACAACTATTCTGTCCTTCCATTCATATGCTGCAGTAGTCATAACTAAAGGGATAATGCCAAAGCTCAAGATTGGGAGGAGGATTAGCCAATGCTTTTTCAATAAATCCACACAGGATTGCTCTTGCAAACACAGTTCTGGACTTTGAGATAGTGTCAAGCTTGCAGTGTTAAGTGAAAGTATGGAGAGAGGACCATGTAGCTGCCTCCAGTATGGAGGCAATGTCCTATTCCTTTAAAGGCCCCCCTAAAGAAGAAACTACTCTAGTAGAATGGGCCTCCAGAAGAAGCAAGGGTCTTACCATCTGACAAAAAAAGAAATGGCTTTAGAAATTCAGTTGGAAATTTGCCTGGACACTGACTTACCCAGAGCTCTTGGGTGGTATGAGAAAGTCAGATTTGCGAATAAGCTTGGATTTGTGAAGGTAGCATCTGAGTTGCCTGTGCATATCCAATGTGTGCAATACTCTCTCACTGGGACACTGACGTGAAGGTAAGGCAGGAAGGTTAATGGACTGATTTAAGGATAACTAACCATTTTGGGCATGAAGGGTTAATGTGCAGGGTAACCATCACTATGAAAGACTGTGAAGGAAGGATTAGACATCTGGGTCTGCAACTCAAACCCTTCAAGCAGAGGTAATGGCCACAATGCTGGAGGGAAGAGTAGCTTGTTGGTTCAAACTGTCCAAGTGTACTCTTCTCCAGCACAAAACTGAGATCAAGGAGAAGGTATTTTCTTGGTGGTCTGATATGGACACTTAATTTTACCTAAAGGCCAAAGGTGGAGACAGACAAGCAGAAACAGCTGAAAGGCGAGCCTTCACTGAACAGGACAACTACGCCCTCATCAATGCACAGATAGGACAAAACCACTGGGACATCAAATGAGTGGTTTTAGATCCTTTTTAGGACACCAGATGGAAAACCTTTTCCATTTGGAAATGGAAAATCTCCTACTTGTGGGCTTTCTGGCCTCCTGCAGAACTTTTAGCACATCCTCACAAAAAAAAAAAGTGTCCAAGGGATTAAAAAGTACAGTTGTGTACCTACCATAAATGTAGATGTTAGAGTGTATTCACTGTTGCAGTCATTACACTTGGGTTAGCCTACTGGCAGTCTACCCACAGTCGGCCTGAATTCCAAAGTCCTAGTCCGGAGCCGGTAGACGTCAGTGCGCCAGGGGTATACAAGATGCAGCAGATGCCATTTTCTTCAGTTTTTCTTGCCCCAGATGTCAGGTGCCCCCAAGAAGGTAGGCAATACACATTGCTTATAAAAAAGCACACTAAAATAAATACCTTCATCTACAAGCAAATACACCACATAGGTTGTATAGGATACAGAAGTATAAAGTCTCAAAGAAAGGGGGATGGTGTGTGGGTAACCTGGACTGCAACAGTGAATACACCAAGATCTACATTTGTGGTAGGTACACACCTGTACTATTAGTGTTTCACTGTTGCAGTCATTACACTAAGGTTGAATCCCAAAGCAGAGGTTGGGCGGCTGGGTCTAAATAGGATTAAGAGTGGCTATGAGGCCCTGCAGAACTGCAGTGGCAAAGCCTGCTCTGGATTTAGAGTTAAGAGGTAAGTGGTAGTGCTTGGTAAAAGTGTGCACTGAACTCAAAGTTGCAGCCTCTAAAATTTCCTTGGTTAGTACTCCGAGAAAGGCTGCTGAAGTGGCTGCTGCCCTGGTAGAATGTGGCCTAGGCACTGACTTGCCATGCTGTGCATAACAGAAACTAATAGTGTCCTATCCATTTTTAAATAGTCTGTTTTGAAATGGCCTTTCCTTGTGATCCTGCAGCATATGCTACAAACAGTTGCTCAGTTTTTCTGAAAGCTTTTGTTTTGTCAAAGTAGAAGCGTAGCTGCCTGTGTATGTCCAAAGAGCGCAAATCTCTCCCCTTTATTCTGGGGATTTGGATAAAATGTTGGCAAATGAATGGTTTGGTTCAGAGCCACACTGGATACTACCTTTGGCATAAATGTTGGGTTTGTCCTTAGAGAAACCCTGTCAGGATGAAAAGTGATAAAAGGTCCCACTGCCATTAATGGTTTTAACTCTTGCTGAAGTTATTACTAGGAGCACAGCAGTGTTCCAGCTCAAAAGGAGGCAGTGTGAGCTTTTCTAAAACAAAGTTGAGGTCCCATATAAGCATCTGTGCTCACCTTGGGTGTCTTACTTTTTTTGCCCCTCTGAGGTACTGTCTTAGCATTGGACAAGAGAAAATAGGAGGTTCTGTATTGCAATGAGCCGAAATGGCAGAGGCATGGATCTTAATTGATATGGGATAGGCATTTGTCCAGCATCTCAGTTAGGTATTGTAAAATCTGAGGAATATTTGGAACAAGCGGTTCAAGTCCTTGCGCCTAGTCCCAAGCACAAAATCTCTTCCAATTTTCTGCTTAAGATTTCCTGGTGCTGGGCCTCCTGGCTTCCAAAATGACACCCATAACAGCTTTAGAGAGGTGTGTTCTGACTGGTTATATTATCTGCCATGCAGCCAGATTTAAGGCTCTGAGTTGGCTGTGCAGGATCAGATTGTTATGTTGAGTTAGAAGATGAGGAATCTGAGGTAAAGTCCAGGCTGGGCCTTGAGACAAGCTCTTTAGGATTGGGTAGCAGTGCTGGCGTGGCCAGTCTGGGGCAATCGGAATAATTTTTTGCTTCTCTTGTCTGACTTAGGAGCACCTTGGGAAGGAAAGGCAGTGGTGTAAAGGCATAAACTGATAGGGTTTTCCAGCTGAATGATAGAGCATCCACTTTCCATGTTTGTGAATGATAAGTCCTTGTGCAGAATCTCTGTAGTTGGCAGTTGTGAGGGAGGCAAAAAGATCTGTCTGGGCATCCCCATTTCCTGGTTATGCTGAAGACCTGTGGATTTAGTTTCCACTCTTGAGGGTCCATGAGGTTTCTCCTTAGCTCGTCTGCCAGAACCTTCTTTTCTGGCAGGAATTGTGCCTGCAGATGTACTTGATAGGTCAGTGCTATGTTCCACAAAGTCATGGCTTGCCTGTAGAGGGGGTAGGAATGTGTGCCCCCTTGCTTGTTTATGTACCACAACTGTGGTATTGTCCATCTTTTGTAATAGTTGTCCTGGATGAAGTAGATCCTTTAAGGCTGTCGGGGGATTCTGTACAGCTAACATCTCTTTTTGATTGATGTGAAGATGCATTTGGTCCACGGGCCATTTGCCCTGAAAACATTTTCCTGCCATGTGTGCCCCACAGGCATAATCCGATGAGTCTGTTGTGTCTGCCTGGCTGTGGGTAAAATGAAAGGCTGTCCCTTGTTGTGGTGATATGCCAGTGCCCACCATCGAAACTCCTGTTGCAGGCAGGGAGAGTCATTGTTTCCAGGCTGTGGCAATGTTGAGTCCAAATACTTTTTAGATACCATTGTAGCTTCCTCTTATGCAGTCTTGCATATGGAATTAGCAGGATGCCATGAAGCCCAAAAGCCTGCAGAATTTTTCTTGCAGGTAGCTGGGTCTTTGTTGCCATCATCTGAAAGTGAGTCAGTTGTCTTTGCTTGTCTGGCATGAGATAAGCCATCTGGGCAGTTGTATTTAAGCTTCCACCCAGGATCATCATCTGAGGGGGGCACTATTTTTTGATTTTTTTTGTTTAGTGTACCCTAGGCAAATTAGTAATCTTTTTTACAAAACGCCAGATGTTATAGTAGAAGGTCCTTGCTCTCTGCTTGAATAAGGCAGTCGTCCAAGTAGGGATATATTTGAATTCCTTTTCGCCTGCAAAATGCAATTACTGGTGCCAGGCATTTTGTGAAGACACTGGGCGCAGTAGATAAGCCAAAGGGCAGTGCAGAGAATTGGTAATGCATCGAGCCAGCTATGATTCTGAGGTATCTTCTGCAAGAATGTCCGATTGGGACATGCAGGTATGCCTCCGAGGTCTAAAATAACTAGCCAAGCCTTCTTGCCCAGCATGGGTAGAAGTTGCTGCAGTGTCAACATTTTCAATGTTGGAACATCCAGGAAAGTGTTTAGAATTGACAGGTCCAGTATTGGTCTCCAGGCATTGTCCTTTCTGGGTACCAATAAAAGTCTTGAGTAAAACAGTTGTTCCTGTTCTTGCTGTGGTACTTTTTGAATAGCTCTCATGTCCATGACGGCAGAAATTCGTTTTTGTGCCTCTGCCCAGTGATTGTGGCAGGTCTGGCATACCTTTTGACCTTGGTAGGGTGTGAAAGTGGAATCTAACCCTGAGAAACAATATTCAGTACCCATTTGTACTGGGTGATCATGTGCCAATTTTGAGGAAAAAGTGCTAGTTTTCCCCCAAAGGGTGCTGCCAAAAAGTAAGTGCTTGGCATTCACAGAGGGAAGTCATTGGGATAGTTTTCCTATAAGGTTGTGATTTGTCTTCTCCGCCTTTGGGTGCTGAAGCACTCCATTGTTTAGGTCTGTATAAGCCTTGGGGCAGAGATCTGCCTCTTGGACGTCTGTATCTGCCTCTTTGTGGCCTGACACTGGAAAGGACCAATTTTTAGAAGGCCAGTTCCTGCTAAATCTAGGTGACTGAACCTGTAAGAAATACTTTTATTGGCTGCATTGATTTTGCTTTACCCTCCATTTTCTTTAACACCTCTTCTGCCTTAACACCAAACAAAGTATCATGCTGTAATGGAGCATCCAATTTTGCTTTAACATGATCGGGTAAACTTTGTTCTTTTAACAAAGCATGCCTTCGAATGACAGAACCTGTAATTGCGGCTCTGCATGAAACCTCTAATGAATCAAAGCCACATTGCAGAGTATGCTTTCCCACTTGTTCAGCTGCATGCAATAAAACCTGCATTTCCTTATTGTCAGAACAATCTGAGCTTGTAAGCATTTTCTGTTTTAGCAGACACATTAGGTATTGCTGATATTTAAGCATGTGAAACTGGCAGTTTAAGGCCCTTTCAGCTAAAGGGGCAGAAGTGTAAACCCCCCCCCCCCCCATCTATCCAATGCTCTACAATCCCTCTAAGGAAAAAGGGTTTTATGCAGTGGAAGTCTTGATCCCTTTGGGACCCTGAGAAATACTCTCTGGGTCAGCAGCAGGGTTTATATAAAGAAATTTATGCGAGTCTGGGACCTTGTAGTACCTATCTGGCTTAACTGGTGCAGGGGGTAAAGAATCAGGAGACAAACTGGATTCAGAAAAATCATCAACAATATCTAGTACGGGGGGGGGTTAGCAAGGGGCATGTGCTGAGGCAGTGAAAGAAGGTCTCTGAGCCTTTTCTTGGATTCTGAATAATCCTGGCACTCCCAATGGAAATGCTCTCATGGTGAAAGGTTTCCCCAAGAGAGTAATCCTCAGGAGGAGAGGCTGAAGGGATAGATTCTTCAGCATCAGAGTCCTCATTGGGAGGAAGAGAATATCCCTGTTCTGAAGAGGAATCTGAGGAAATGGAAACCTGGTCAGAGGGATCATAGTCAGTGTCTTGCCTAGGCCTTTTATAAGGAGGGGGACGGGAACCCCTGATCCAAGTAATTGGGTCCTCAGCCATTTTAAGCATCTGTTTCTTTGGCATGGAGGACTGTCCGGGAGAATGCTGTACTTGTTTGTCTTTAATGGTGTTTTAGACTTTGCTGCTGAAGTGGACTTGATAGCAAGCTGCATAGGTCTGAAAACACCCTCAGAAGCAGAGGCCTGCTCAGCGGCTCCGGACCCATCTGAGGGAATAGTTTCCGTAGGCCCAATACCTTGAGTTTCCAGAGGCCTAGTTGTCTCCACGTGGGAGACAGAGGCAGCTTGTGGCTGAGGCAGCGGGTGTTGGGGGCTGCAAAAGAGTCTCACTGAGAGCCAGCAACTGGCCTAGAAGAGACTTAGTCATCGGTTTTGGACCGCGGATGCCTGTCCTTTTCTTTGTCTCTGCGTTTTTTTTAAATCCGGTCATCGGTTGTTCCGACTGCATAAAGTAGTTAAACCTTCAGCCAAAGTAATGTAAAGCAAAAGACGCTTAATAGTGCATTGGTTGAATCTAGCACAAAACCGGCAACTAGCAACGTCGTGGTCAGGGCCTAGGCAAGGAATACAGTAAGACTGAAAATCCTTGAGGTATTTGCTTCCCACAAGAAATACAATTTTTAACTTTTACTGACATCAGTCTGAAGCAAGAAAAATTCTCACCAACGGGGTACTTGGCTTTATTGAAGACTTCGGTTCTGAAATTCAGTTTAGAAAATCTCAGGAGTCGGCCGACCAGCACTTGCAAACTGCTTTTGCTTTGGGCACCGAGGCAAGAAAGACTGAAGAAAATGTCATCGGTTGCATCTTGTATACCCCTGGCGCACTGACAGGGAAGAAGCGACAGCAACCAACGATGAACCAGGACTTTGGAATTCAGGCAGACTGCGGGTAGCCTGCCAGCAGGATAACCCAAGTGCAATGGCTGCAACAGTGAAACACAAACACCACCCACAATGTCAGATATAGAAAGGACATTTCTGGACGTACTAGTGTCCCTTTGTTGTGTGTGAGTAGGTCCATCATGTGAGGTAACTTGTGATGACTATCCCTGGCGGAGTGCAGGAGAAGGGGAACCAGTGCTGCCTTGGCCAAGAGTGTCACCAACCAGATGTTTGGCTGATCCTGCTTAATCTTCAGTAGGACGTTCTGTAGAAGAGGCAAGGGGGGAAATGCATGCAGAAACATCCCCTTCCATGACAAGGACAGACTGTCCAGCTTCCACACCAGGGGATGTGGGACCATGACAACATTTTGGAAGTTCTGATCATGGGGGGAGGCAAATTGATCTGAGGCGTACCCCAACAATGGATTAGGTCCAGAAACATCCCTGTGCAACATCCATTAGTGGGATTGGTCAAGTACCTGCTTAGAGTGTTGCCATTATTTTCTGGGCTGAGGGGAGATCAGCCACCTGTAGGGAGATTTGGCTTTGTAAGGGTCATTCCCAGGCAAGTAGGGTTAGTCTGCATAGAATGCAAGACTTCACTCCCCCCTGTTTGATGTACCAAAGAACTGTGGTGTTGTCTGAACTACCTCAGTACTCCTAAGACTCCTTTTGAATATTTGCAGTGCCAAAACCAGTGCCCTTATCTCTTTTACATTAGTGTTCTTGGGCTTGCTTGGGAGGCTGAACATCTGACCATCAAGACTTGGAGTTGCACCTCAACCTGTATCTGAAGAGGTAGGAAGGGGTGGTTGCAGTGGTAGGCCAGAGTTTGTTTACCTGGTGGATACACCAGTCTAGTTCCCCTTTTAAGCAAGGCAGGATTATAATCAAATTCCAGCAGATGCAAGTGCTGCACTCAAACAGTTCTTCTATACCTTTGCCACTTCCTTATGTGTAGTCTTGCAGACATCATGGGGGTAGTGGATACTATGAACCCCAAGAAATGAAGTCTCTTGGCTGTCTAGAACTGAAGAGGAAGAATGCAGAAATAGGAAGTCAGAAAATACTTTTTCCATTGGAAGAAAGGCTAGCATTTTGTCTGCTTGTATTCTGCATCCCAGAAAAATGTGATTCTGTGAAGGGATGAGGGAAGACTTCTGGAAATTTATAGTGAACCCTAAACTGTGTAGACGGCTAATATTTAATTAAAGGTATTCCTGAAGAAGATCTGGGGACTCTGGTCATCTACACAAGGGAAAACGTGAATTCCCTGCATTCAGCAAAATGCTACAACAGGAGTCAAGCACTTGAGCTTTCTTATGGCACCAAGGGTTTTCACAAAGGGCAAAGCACAAAACTGAAAATGCGAGGAAGCCACAAAAAAAGTAAAAACTTCCTGAACAATGGGTGGATGGAAATGTGGGCATCGTTTACATAGAGGGACACCATGAACAGTACAGTTTTGTACCTACCATACCATAAATGTAGATGTTAGAGTGCTAATACAGCTGCAGTCATAACAGATGGGTTATCCTGCCGACAGGCGGGTCCTCGGTCGGCCAAATTCCAAAGTCTAGGTCCGGCGTTGGTTGTAGTCACTTCTTCCCTGACGTTAGTGTGACAGGGGTATAAAAGAACCAGCCAATGCCATTTTCTTCAGTTTTTCTTGCCCCAGATGTCAGGTGCCCCAGAAGGAAGGCAATACATAAATCTATGTAATAATGCAATGCAATATAATCAAAATACAGTAGTTGCAAGCAAATACACCATAAATGAATACCCCAATCAGGTTGTATGAGGAGGTGTTGGCCAATAGGCCTGTCCCAAGAGGGGAAGGAGGGAGGGAAACCTTGACTGCAGCTGTAATAGCACTCTATCTACATTTATGGTAGGTACAAAACTGTACTACGTTCATCATGCATACAGCTGCAGTCATAACAGATGGGTAGAATCCCAAAGCTAAAAAAGGGGTGGTAGGCACTAGGTGGAACTAGGAGGAGCCAGGATGCCCTGCAAGACTGCAGTGGCAAAGCTTGCTCTAGTTTTGGAGTATAATGGTAGGTGGTAGTGCTTGGAGAAGGTATGCACAGAACTCCAAGTGGCTGCTTCCAAAATATCTTTGGTAGGAACTTCTCTGAGGAAAGCTGGAGAGATAGCTGTGGCCCTTGTGGAGTGAGATCTGATGCCTGCAGGGACAGTTTTACCATGAAAAGAGTAACTAAAGCGTATGCAGTGGGCTATCCATTTTGAGATTGTTTGGAAATTTGCTTCCCTTGAGCTCCTATAGCATAGGACAGAGTTGTTCTGATTTTCTGAAAGGCTTTGTTCTGTCCAAATAGCGCAGCTGTCTGTGGATGTCCAAGGAATGAAGTAGTCTCTCCCCTTTGTTTTGAGGATTAGGGTAAAAGGTAGGTAAGTGGATAGCCTGATTCAATGCTACCCTGGATACCACCTTTGGCATAAAGGACGGGTTGGTTCATAAGAAAATTGTCCTGATGGAAAATGATGAAAGGCTGCACAGCCATGAGGGCTTGTAGTTCGGATACCCTGTGAGCTGAGGTGATAGCCAGAAGGAAGGCTGTTTTCCAGGACAAATATTGCAAATGTGTTGAGGTAGCTGGCTCAAAAGGAGGCAAGGTCAGCTTTTCTAAAAAAAATTGAGGTCCCAAGCAGGTATTGGTTGTTTCCTTGGGGGTTTTATATTCTTAGCCCCTCTGAGGAACTGTCTTAAGAGGGGGTGAGAGAATAAAGGTGGATCAGTGTTGTATTCTGCAGAAATGGCTGAGGCATGGATTTTGATGGAGGAGAATGAAAGTCCACTGCTTAGCAGCTCAGCTAGATACTGTAATATGAGGTAAATTCAGTTTTCCAGTATTTTGGCCCTTTTTCTCATTCCAGGCACAAAACAGTTTCCATTTTGCGGAGTAAGCTTTTCTAGTAGACAGCCTTCTGGCCTCCAAAATGACATCCTGCACCTCCTTGGAGAGTAGGGTCTGTTGTGAAGTTAAGGAATCTTCCATACGGCCAGATTGAGTGTTTTCAGCTGACTGAAGAGATTTGAAGCTGTGCTGAGTCAGAAGAGGCATTAGAGGTAGGGTCCATGGTGGGGAATGCGTCAGGCTCCTCAGTAGTGGGTACCAGTGCTGTCTTGGCCAGTCTGGAGCAATGAGAATCATCTTTGGTCTGTCTGCTCTGGTTTTTAATAGAACCCTGGGCAGCAGAGGAAGAGGTGGAAAGGCATAAACTGTCATTTTTGTACAACTGAAAGAGCGTCCACTCTCCAGGCCTGTGGATGAAAAGTCCTTGAGCAGAATTTTGTCAATTGGTGATTTTTGTGGGAGGCAAAGAGATCTATGTCTGGCCTTCCCCATGCTTGAATTCTCTAAAAACTTGAGGATGCAACTTCCATTCGTGTGGATCTGCCATATTTCTGCTTAGGTTGTCTGCCAGCGTGTTTTCCTTGCCTGGCAAGTACTGTGCTTGAAGTTCGATTTGTAATTCCAGAGCCATGTTCCAAAGTGACATGGCCAGCCTGCATAGGGGGTATGAATGGGCTCCTCCCTGTTTATGTACCACATTACTGTGTTGTTGTCTGTCCTTAATTGACCTGGATGCAGAAGGTCTTTGAAAGCTATAATAGCATTTATTACTGCTAGCATTTCCTTTTGATTGATGTGAAGATGCTTTTCTTTTTGGGACCATTTGCCCTGAATGCACCAATCTGTGATGTGCGCCCCCCAGGCGTAGTCCGAGGCATCTGTTGTGATGACTTGATGTGCTTGAGGCTTGCAGAAAGGGAGACCTTGTTTGTTTGGCATGCTTGAGCCCACCACAGAAATTCCTTTTGAAGACATGGAATTAGTGGTATTATTGTTTCCAAACTGTGGCTGTGTTGAGACTATAGGTTTTTCAGGTACCATTGAAGTTTCCTCATGCAGCTTTGCACATGGGATTAGTAGGATGAAAGATGCCATGAATCCCAGAGCCTGCAGGATTTTCCCTGCAGTTAACCTGGTGAAATTTGCTAGTTTTCTGAAGTATTGAGTTAGTTGCCCCTGTTTCTCTGGCGTGAGGTAAGCCATCTGGGCGTTTGTGTCCAAGTTGGCACACAGGAAAATTATTTTCTGAGATGGTATTAGCCTTGATTTCTTTTTGTTGACTGTGTATCCCAGAGAATTCAACAACATTACAAAAGCCAGAGGTTTCAGAAGTATGTGCTTGCTGTCCGCTTGGATCAGGCAATCTTCCAAATATGGGTATATTTGTATCCCTTGAAGTCTGCAGTTGGCAATTACTGATGCCAGACATTTCGTGAATACTCTGGGCGCAGTAGATAAGCCAAAGGACAATGCAGAGAATTGATAATGGGTTGAACCTGCAAGAAATCAGAGGTACCTTCTCCAATTTTGTCTAATTGGGACATGCAGGTATGCCTCCTTGAGGTCCAATATTACCAGCCAAGACTCCTTGCCCAGCATGGGAAGAAGCTGCTGTAATGGGAGCATCTTGAATTTTGGCACGAGTAAAAATGTGTTTAGGATGGATAGGTCCAAAATAGGTCCCCAATCTTTTCCCTTCCTTGGTACCAGGAATAGTCTGGAATAAAAACCTTGACCTTGTTCTTGAGTAGGTACCTCTTGAATAGCTTTCATGTCCATGAGATCTGAAATTTGTCTTTGTGCCTCCACCCTTTGATTGTGTGGCAGGTTTGGCATGCCTCTCATTTTTGGAAGGGTGTGAAAATGGAATCTGTAGCCTCTGTTTATAATGTCCAGGATCCATTTGTCTTGTGTGACAATATGCCAATTTTTCGAAAATGCCAGTTTTCCGCCTAAGGGTGCTGCCATTTGAGCCTTGCTTGGCATACAAAGGGGAAAGTCATTGGGTTTGCTTTCTGAATGGCTGCGAACTATCCTCACCAACTCTGTGTAGGAGCTTGCCATTGTCTGCCTCTAAACGATCCTTGAGATTGCCCTCTGCCCCTCGGGCGCCTGTATCTACCTCTTTGCGGTATGTCCGTGGCTGGAAAGGACCAATTTTTGGAAGGCCAATTTCTACTGAAAAGTGGAGGTTGTACCTGTAGAAAATCTTTCACTGTTTGCATTGATTTAGCCTTTTCCTCCATTTTCTTTAATACCTCCTCAGCTTTAACACCAAATAATACATCCTTTTGTAGAGGGGCATCTAGTAATTTAGCTTTGACATGATCTGGTAAGGTTTGCTCCTTGAGCCAGGCATGTCTACGTATGACTGATCCTTTAACAGCAGCTCTACATGAGGCCTCTAGAGCATCAAAACCACATTGCAAGGTATGTTTACCCACTTGTTCTGCACTATGCATCAAATCCTGCAACTCCTTCAAGTCTGGTTGTTCAGGTTGTGACATTTTACTTCTCAACTGTGATAACAGAAACTGTTGGTACTTTAACATATGGAACTGGCAGTTTAATACCCTCCTGGTTAAGGTGGCAGAGGTGTATACCTTTTTTCCCCACCTTTCTAAAGATCTGGAATCTCTCTCGGAAGGTAATGGATTTTTAGCAGTGGAGGCCTTAATTCCCTTGGGGCCCTGTGAAACAGTTTCTGGGTCAGCCGCATGGCTTTTGTATAAAAATTGGTGCAAGTCAGGAACCCGGTAGTACCAGTCAGGCTTGACTGGGGCTGGAGGTAAAGAGTCTGGGTTAAGGCAGGCCTCCGAATACACATCTAGTATGTCTAAGACTAGAGGTATAGCCAGAGGCCTGTGCTGAGGTAGCAAGAGAAAATCCCTAAGCCTTTTCTTGGAGTAAGAGTACTCTTGGCCTTCCCAGTGGAAGTGTTCCCTCAAGGTATGGAAGATTTCCCCAAATGAGTAATCCTCTGGGGGGGAAACAGAGGGAATGGACTCCTCTGCATCAGAATCTTCAAAAGGGGAGTAAGAATGTTCCTGTTCATCAGAATGCTCTGAAATAATGGAGGCCTGGGCAGAGGAGGGGGATTCTTCCTCCACTCTGGGCCTTTTGTCCGGGGGTGGGGGGGTTTGAGAACCCCTGATAAGAGTAATTAAATCCTCAACAATTTTAAGCATCTGCTTTTTAGGCACGGGGCCTGGAGAAGGGCCCTATGTAACTGGTCTCTTAGAATGCATGGCTGCTTTAGACTTAGTGAAAGCCTTGATAGCAAGAGGAAGGTCTGAAGACCCCTTGAGAGAAGGCAGACCTGTCTACATTTTGAGTTTCACCACCAGGAGTGGCTTCGGTATCTGTAGTCTGGGTGTGGGCAGAGGAGCCTGCGACCTCGGGCACAGTAGACACCGCCAGTGAAGTGTCGTCGGTAGGCAGGGGCTGCGTAGGCGCCTCGCTGAGAACCGGACCACCTGTAGTCTGCTTTGGCGTGGTGTCGGTAGAGGCCACGGACCTAGTGTGTCGGTCCTTATCTTTGCGATTTTTTAGACAAAACTGGAGTCTGAGTATCCAACGACATAATGTAGTTAAATTTAACAAAATAGTGATGGGTGAACTCCGCCTGAAGCTTAATGGTGCGTTTATTGAAAGTAGCACAAAAGCGACAGCCCGAGACGTCATGGTCTGGGCCTAAGCAAGGTATACAGAGGGAATGGAAATCCTTATGTGGTATTTGCTTCCCACAAGAAATACAATTGTTAACTTTGTCTGACATTGGTCGGAGGCAAGAAAAGTTTCCCCAACGGGGTACTTAGCTTTAAAGACTTCGGTTTCCACATTTTCGTAATTTCAGGAGCTGGCCGACCGGCACTTGCGAACTGCTTCGGGCACCGCACGGCAAAAAAGACTGAAGAAAATGGCGTCAGCTGCGTCTTGTATACCCCTGTCGCACTGACATCAGGAAAGAAAGCGACAACCGACACCAGACCTAGACTTTGGAATTCAGCCGACCGAGGACCCGCCTGACGGCAGGAGAACCCATCTGTAATGACTGCAGCTGTATGCACGATGAACATCGGAGGAGCCAGAGTCCAGCCTCAAAGCACAGATAAAGGAAAAGACTGCACTCAGACAGTCGACGACATCCACTGACCAGACAGAGGCTACAGCTCAGAGCCTTTCGGAATTGACCCACTCGGATCAGACATGCTCAAGACCATGGCTGGTGTAGAGGTACAAGGTACAGTTGGTGCCAACCCCTCGACCCTGAGGATCCTCAAATCCAAGGGCTCCAAAACCGAAGGTTGGATCGGAGAAGGAGTAATCAGGTCAAAAAAGACTGCATGCAACCTACGGCAGATAAGACTCATCTGAATCTGGGTGCAGATGAGCTTCCACATCATCCTGTCCATCTCTGCTTCACTAGGGCCTCGGGTGGAGTGGGAGGAAGAGGTGACTAACACCAGACTGAAAGGAAGGTGAGTGGAAGCCTGCACTGGAAATCTGATCCAGGGCTCCTCCAGCTCAGGGAAGGACCGGGGAGACTGGTCTGGTAGTGGCCTAGACTTGGACAAAGGGCCAGTGCAGAGCAACCTGGGGACTGCTTTCTTGGCCTGTCCTTTGATTTCTCCCCTTCCCCAGACCTTTCGGCGAGAGCGAGTCCCAGAGGCCGGGGAGGAGGTAAAAGCAAATGGCGCTGGAACTACAGACCCGAACGAAGGAGGCCCTTTAGTATTAGCTTATCCCTCCTGTCCTTCAGTACCCTGGGATTGAACCTGGCACAGAGCGGGAGGTCTGAAGATGGGCCGTCCCTCTAATACACCACGCACAGTGTGACCATCGGCTGGGGAGAGCATTTGGCCACACTGCACTTTCTGAATCCTGGCTTGGGAGTTTTGGACATGAACCAATCGCAGGCCCAGCACACACACTACAGAAAGGAAATTTATTTTTTAAACAGACAACCACGAGAAAATAAAGGGAGCGAGACAGCGAGCGCAAATAGAGCAAGCACGAGAGAAGACAGAAAACCCCAAAAGCCACTCATTTACCAAAATCACAAAGCAGACAGCTCAAACCATGAGGCGGACTTTACAGGCGGCAAACATCTGAAGGGAGGCAGAAAACAAGGGTGTTATGGGTAAGGGGAGGAGTTTGAGCTCAGATCCTAGCTATGCGGCAGAGTCAGATTCTGATATGGATCCATAACCCACAGGTTAAAATTAACAAATTTAGATCATGCAGATATAGGCATCTGTACATGGAATCTACCTTCCACAATAACATCTGCCCTTTCTAGCTGACAGGAACCCAACAAGCAGCAAAGGAAAAAACCTAAAAGAGGACATATCCGAAAACTGGAACAAGTGTTCTGGTGAGCAGACATTGAGCAGGCAATTGGATAGGCAGCAGTACAGTTCTGTGGAAGGTGTGCTGACATTCGCTTTATACCAGACATCTCTTTATGGCAGACTTGCACATAGTGTCATGTAGCACGTATCCCACAGTAGCATTAAGGCTTTTGGATACTAGCCAGATGTTAGTTAGCCACAGGCGGACTCTTATGAATACTGCAGAATATGAAAAGGACTTCCGGTGATGACTGGCCCCCCAGCCAAAAGTGTTCATTCGTATGTGAAAGTACGTGCCCTGGAGATGGAGCACATCTAATCTTCCCTCTGTAGAAAAGATATAATGGACTGAACCATGAATACCCAGAACAAAGTTCTCTACAGACTCCAGAGGTCCAGAATGGGTCTCTGGTACACAATTTTCTTTGGCTCTAAAAAAGCCTTGAATATGTTCCGAAACCTCACTGGTCTGATGAGACTTCTTGGAAAAGTTTCATAGCAACTTCTGAACATCCAGAGCTGCTAAAAAAAGCTGAATGGGTGGAATGTCAAGAGTGCCGCCTTTGAATGGATAATGGTATCTACAGAAATGGTATAAAATAACCTCTAGATACAATTTCTCACCCAAGTATCTTTTGTGATTGATGCCCAGACTTCTGGATGCAGAGAAGCACCCCTGCCTCCCTCCACAGTATAGCAGTCAAGCCACTCTTCAGGAGTGCTGGGTTTATCTGAGAATCTCAAAACCCATGATTTTGACAGACCACCTGTGCTGCAAAGATGACATCTTCCATTGCAGCTTTCCTAGAGTCCTGGGAGAACTTATGACTTTCAGAACCACATCCATTTACCTCCACCCAGATTCCTAGAAAATTATCTGTGTGGGGTAGAAAAACGTATACCCACAGCAGACGAGGTCTTCCCGCATTGCTCACTATGGAAGAGCATTTCATTCACTGTCAGACCAAACAAAGGAAGCACTAAAGACTTGAAGGGCTCCACAAAATAGCATAAGCACATCCGGGCAGGTCTCCTGGCAACTACGCTTGAACCCACCAGCCATGAGGAACTTTAAGTTGCATGAGATTACCTCATGAATGCATTGGAAATTGAATGACAGGTGGCCAGTTGAAAAAATAGCAGCCTGTAAACTTCCACTGACATGAACCCCAAAAGAAAGATCTGGAGAGTTCTTTAATCAAGTCAGTCTACAATCTGGTGTAATGTGCCAAATAATTAAGTGACCAGAGATCAAAATGTCGCAGAGGTGTAAATGTGCCTTCCAAATCTGTCCATCACAATCAGTTAGGAGGATGGAAAGAGCTCTGTTCTGCTAGTTCTTTAGTGGCTGCCACAACCATAGCATCCATTGAACTCCCTTACTTCAGTAACCCATGTCTATGTCTGAGTGAGCAAGAAATTAATCAGGGTGACAAGGGCTAGGTTCTATGGTATCTGGTTCCTTCTATGCCAAACAAGACACTAGATCTACAAGATAATCCGGGGGGGTTGTAGCCCAAGACGTAGATTGACTGGATTCAAAATCTTCTAGGAACAGACCTTAATGTAAAGGGGATCGGAAGACCATCCAGCTTTCTGGACAAGGATCTCTAGAGTGTTTCTAAAGGATACATTATAGTGGAGACATTGGGGACCCTACTCCATCACAAGAGAGAGTCTTGGGTTAAAGATGAGGCAAATTCATGTGCCTCCTTCTGCATGACCTCTTCTGGGGGACCTAATCAGTGGGATGATCTAGAGGCATCAGAAGAAACAAAGTTCCTGCAGAGGAAGCATGAACAGGCCAGCTGTCCCTGCAAGATAGGCTGATCAGGCTCAGAACACCGATCCAATGGTGGTAGGGAGATAGAATCTATTCTGAAGAGATAATTGACTGGAGACCGACAAAAAGCCCTCTCCACTACCCTCAAACGCAGAAGGATCAGAAGAAGCCATTGCTGGCCTTAATAGAGCCAGAGCCAAGACTACTCTGGCCAAGCTCCTGCTACAAATAAAGAGTCTGATCCCAGCTTTCCAGCACCAAATTACCAAGGGGATGTGACAACTCAGAAAACAGCTGAGTTGAACCCCACCTCCCCTTTCAGTTTAGGCATCCTACTCCAGGGGGATCACTGCTGAACAAGTCAAGGACAGAGTTGAAGACCTAGCTATCTTCAGATCAGACTCGATCCTTGGAATTCTCAGATTAGAAGGCTCTGAAATCGCTGAATGGATTGGAGAAGAATCAAGTGGATGAGAGAGATATTACAGATAAAACAGGAGATGGAGAAAGCTATACCCCTATTTGAAACAAAGCTATGAGAAAAGTACAGTTTTGTACCTACCATAAATGTAGATGTCCGAACAGGATAGCATCTGCAGTCCTTACAAATGGGTTGTCCTGTCGTCAGGCAGCCCTTCGGTCGGCCGGATTCCAAAGTCTGGGTCTGGCCTCGGCTGGTGTCGCACTTCACCCGTCATCTCTGCTGGTCTTCGGGTATAAAGGCATCAGCCGAAGCCATTTTCCTCCGTTTCTTGCCCCAGATGCCAGTTGCCCTCTTGGAAAGCTAAATTTTTGGGTAAATGCCATGTTTCCAAAAAAGTAGAAGGCAAACACAAAAAATAAGCATGTATGTACATATATACAAACAAATACACCATAAGAGATCCCCCCCCAGCTAGCTATTAGGTGGGTAAATACCCTAGGAGTACCACAGAGGGGAAGGAGGGTGGGTAATCCTGACTGCAGATGCTATCCTGTTCGGACATCTACATTTATGGTAGGTACAAAACTGTACTATGTCCTTCAAGGATGCATCTGCAGTCCTTACAAATGGGTAGAATACCATAGCCAAACTAGGCGAGGAGGAAGAAGAATTATGGTGTAGTTAGGATCCCTTGCAAAACAGCAGTGGCAAACCCTGCTCGGGATCTAGAGTATAGAGGTAAGTTATAATGCTTGGCAAATGTATGCACGGAGGTCCAAGTAGCAGCCTCAATAATGTCCTTGGTAGCCAACTCCTCGTAAGAAAGCTGTGGTAGTGGCTGTAGCCCTTGTAGAATGAGGCCTTATGTTCTGTGGAATTTGCTTTCCATGGTAGGAGTAACAGAATCTTATGCAATTTCCTATGCACTTGGAGATTGTCTGTTTGGAAATTTTTTCCTTCCCTTCCTGTTGCATAAGCTACTAGAAGCTGGTCAGTTTTTCTATTGCCCTTGGTTCTGTCCAGGTAGTAGCGCAACTGTCTATGTACATCCAAGGTATGTAGCAGTCTTTCCCCCCTGTTCTGTGGATTGGGGAAGGTAGGTAGGTGGATTGCCTGGTTTAGAGACACTCTGGATACCACCTTAGGCATAAATGTAGGATTAGTTCTCATGGACACTATCTTGATGGAAGATTAGGAAGGGTTGTACTGCCATTAAGGCCTGTAGTTCCGAAAACCTTCTTGCTGAAGTAATTGCCAGTAGGAAAGCAGTTTTCCAGGATAGGTGTTGAAGATCTGCTGTTGCTGCTGGTTCGAATGGAGGGAGTGTCAATTTTTCTAGCACAAAGTTCAAGTCCCATGCTGGTAATGGTGGTTTCCTAGGAGGTTTTACATTCTTGATTCCTCTGAGGAACTGCCTGAGTAGAGGATGTGAGAAGACAGGGGGATCGAAGCTGTATTCTGCAGAAATAGCTGATGCATGTATCTTGGAGGAATAGGACAGGCCTGTATGGAGAAGCTCTGCCAAATACTCCAGGATGTTGGCAATATCTATCTGACATCTTTCCCTCTTGCAGTACTCCAAATGACAAACCTTTTCCATTTTCCTGCATAGTTCCTTATTGTTGAAGGTCTGCGGGCCTCAAGGATAATGTCTTTAACCCTTTGGGATAAATCTGGGTTAGTTGCTCTTATGTAATGTTCCAGGCAGTCAGTTGCAGAGTTTTCAGGTTTGGATGCAGGATGTTGTAGTCGCTCTGAGTTAACAAAGGAATCAGGGGTAGTGTCCACGTTCCCCCCCCCCCGCCCCCCCGAGCCATGCTCCTCAGCAATGGATACCAATGTTGTCTTGGCCAATTTGGAGCTATCAGAATTATCCTTGGACGTTCCTCTAATTTTCAGTAGTACCTTGTGCATCAAAGGAAGAGGTGGAAATGCATATGCTGTCAGGCCTTTCCAACTGAAGGATAGAGAGTCCACCTTCCAAGCAAGTGGGTGGTATGTCCTTGTGCAGAATTTCTTGAGCTGGTGATTGAGTGGGGATGCGAATAGGTCTATTTGTGGCATTCCCCATTTCTTTGTGATGGCCTTGAAGATGTCCGGGTGTAGCATCCATTCGTGAGCATCCGAGGTAGTTCTGCTTAACATGTCTGCTAGGTAGTTTTCTTTTCCCGGTACAAATATTGCCTGTAACTGAAAGTTGTAGCTCAGAGCCATATTCCATAGGTCCAGAGCCATTCGACATATGGGGTATGAATGAGTGCCTCCCTGTTTGTTGATGTACCACATGACTGTGGTGTTGTCTGTCCTTATCAATTGGCCTTCTTTGAGGAATGGTCTGAAATTCTGGATTGCTAGTTTTACTGCCAGCATTTCTTTTTGATTTATGTGCAGGTGCAGTGATCTGGAGTCCATAAGCCTTGAATGCATTTGTCCAGCATGTGGGCCCCCCAACCTAGGTCTGAGGCGTCCGTTGTGATAGTTTGGCTTGCTTGAATGTTGTGGAAGTACAAACCTGGGTTTGACTGGCATGCTTGAGCCCACCATAGGAACTCTTGTTTCAGGCATGGAATTAGTGGTATTTCGGTTTCTAAGCTGTGCCTGTGTTGAGACCATAAATTCTTTAGGTACCACTGTAGCTTTCTCATATGCAGTCTGGCATGGGGGACCAGGATTATGCAGGATGCCATGAAACCCAAGGCCTGCAGTACTTTCCTTGCTGTTAGTTTGTTCTGCTTTGTTAATGCCAAGAAGTAAGGAGGAAGTTGTTCTTGTTTTTCTGCAGTTAGGAATGCCATCTGTTTTACTGTGTCCAATTCTGCACCCAAGAATGTTCTTGTTTGGGATGGTATTAGTCTTGACTTTTTTAAATTGACTGTGTATCCCAGGGCTTGTAGTAAGCAAATAAGAAGTTATGTACCCATAACGTTCCATCCATGTTATCTTCTCTTTCTTCCTTTTCTTGATGGGTTGGCGATCGATCGGGACGTCACGACTCGGGCTGCTAAAGCTGCTAAGAGTCTTTTTACCAGCAGCGCAGCTGATGCATATCCCATGCAGCAGGTAAAGTATGTAAGTAGATCGTTTAACAAGGGCAAATAGCATAAAGCATAAAATACTTCCCAAAGGAAGAAGAAACTTACAGATGTAAAAGGACCAGGTCTAAATGGTCTTTAGCATAATAGTTTCTATGCAAGGGTCTGTCAGGCCAGGGGAAGGAGGGAGAAGACAACTAACAGAAGGAGAGAAGACAACTAACATGGGTATGGTATGGTATGTGGCAGCTTCTTAATCAAGTTGTCAATCACAAGCTCGTCCTCTTTCTCTGGGATTGATGCACCTCTATCCTAGCTGGCTCAATCTAACAAAAACTTGAGGGACTGTCCTGGCCAAAACTGGCTCTGCTGGTGGCCAGCCAAGTCAGGAAATGGGAGGAAAACAAAGTGTGGGATGGGAGTCCAAAGTGCTGTAGATAGCCTGTGAGGAAGTCTAGCTTGAAAGCTGTAAAGGTAGCTAAACTCCTTGTTGAATGTGCTTTTAGTATCTGGTTAAGAATGACTAATTATAAATTTCAGAGATGAAATTTTTAGAAATCTGAACAAACAAACTTTAGAACAGAAAAGAAAAGATATCCTTAGGAAACAAAAAAGTTGACCAGATTTTCTTCTTTATATTTGTACTTTTTTTGTAATAATCCAGTGATCAGAATTGTTGATTGGAGCTTAGGTTCAGCAATGGGTGAAGTTGGCCGGTGGACATCAATTAGATCAAAAAATTGATTCAGCCCTTTCTTTGAAGCGAGTTGTGAACACAAAGGTTAATTCTCAAGATATCAGATAACATGAAAAACCTAGACAGGGGGTTTTCGAAGAGCATAGTTTTCAGACATACTCCTGGCAGATGAAGTCAGAACTAAGGGGTGAAGCTCCAAGAAAGATGTTTCAGACACCAGGAAGCAGAGCTCGACTTAGGATCAAGGAACAGAGCACTCTTAGAAGAGATGTTTGGGAGGGAAGAGCAGAAAATAGGAGGTTTAGAAGGAAATCAAGGATTCAAAGTTGCCCTTTAGAGCCTATGGGACATAATCCTGTGATCTGGGCCAATACATGAAAGTTGGAGATAGCAAGGCCCTGCGAACTCTGACTGTGCCTAAACGTATGACTGCATGAAAATCTCTGCTAGAAGTCAGAACTGCCTGAAGCCAATTGAGAAAAATCCTCTGAAGAGAGGCCTTAGCCCAGAAAGAGAAATGTTCCATTCAAGCTGGGAAGAACTCTGGTAGAGGATTGTGGAGAAACTACTGATGTCTGGAGGATCCAGGTGAGAGATGCCTGTTTGCACAGCTAAGGAAGAGGTGGAGCAACATGCTGATGGGTGAAAGGCAGGATTCTAACGGTGCAGCTGAGGTTGAAGGACGGGATGAAGGATGAGCCAGGGGTCAGAAATGCAAACAGATCAGAGGGCAGTGGAGGGCAATGCCTGCCTGGTCCACAAGGTGATGATGAGGGGGCATTGAGTCCAGATGCAAGCGGCTGGAGGTAGGGATCATGAGGGGGGGGGCCAAAATCAAAGGGGGCGTCTCTGGACCTAAGGGGCACCAATCCTGGATTAGAGGCGTAAATGGGGAGTGGCCTGATATCTGAAGAGGGGATGAGAATCTGGGGATTGCTGTTTTGGGGAGTTCCCTGAGACCAATCCTGGATGGGGCCCCTTGGGAGAAAAATCTCAATCATGGACTATGGCTGAGAGACAAATTCGTGGGGCTATCGATAGCTCTACTCAAACGATGACTGATCAAGTTGGTTTCCCAGAGATATCGTTGCGCTTGGAACTGCTTGAGGAGTTTCTGTTGCCATTGCCAAAGTCTGGTAAAAACATTGACAAGGAGTAGGACTTGGTTCCTGGAGCTTTGTTGATATGAGCAATTAAAACATGTTGTACCTTTGGACTGCAACATTTGTGTGCAGATGGTACTCGAGCGGTTAACGTTAAAAGAGATACTCTCTGCCCCACATGTCCCCCCACCAGATGGTAGGTGAGCAGGTTTAGAGGAAATTTATTTAGGGCAGTTGATAATGACCTGCACCCCCATCTGGGGAGGCATTATGTGTACGGAGATGGTCTCGATTAGCGGTTGTCGCACCATGGTTGTGCAACATCGGGCGATGTGGTCAAGACCTCAGGAGGAATCCACTGTGAAGTCTGGTGACACCATAAGAGATTGTTTGTATGACCACTGTGTGAACAGAGAATATGGAAGGTCCACCTTAGAATAGAGCCAGGCTGTATTGTGTCCACCGCAAGAATGATGGCTACATTGAAGATGTCCATTCTGGCCTGTGACTAACAGCATCCCAGAATGATTTTATAATTGAGATGCCTGTATTCAAACTCTTAGTTCTGTACTGAGAGCTGATAGAATGAGCTGAGGTCTTTAGCCTATTTTCTTGTTGGCCAGAATGATCCTAGATAAGGATGATTTTTATGTTATTATTTGGTGAAATGAGCTGGGAGGCTGATTGACTGGGGTGTTTGTATAAGCTGATGCCTGTCCTTGACTGACAGGGCCATAATCGTGAGGGCATCCCACCTGGAGTCCTTGACTGGTCAGGTGAGGTCTAAGCCACTGGGGTAGCTAACATGAGGAGATGTCTGGGGGGCCAGAGTGAGACCAAGGCATGGGCGATCTGAACTTCCTGGGAGGACCCCAGATCTCGGATGAATCGAGACCATCCCTGAATTTTTTGGTGATAGATCAGGGGTGAAGAGTGAGTAGGCACATCCAGTTGTCCTTCTGGTGAAATGATCTGCCTGACTGAAGATTGGAGTTGGAATCTTGTCTTCCTCTTCTTCTTGTTGAATTTGCTGAGATAGTCGAATCAGGAGTATGAAACGTCTTTTGAGGGTTGTCCGACTGTAACTCTTAGATTCCGTTATGACTTGGAAGTCTGCCATTTGTCTGAATATGGCTCTTTGCAGTAGATTGAGAGGGTGAGGGGGTTCCTCAGGCAGACTTTGTGGGTACATCTGGACCTGTATGAGGGGATGCTCCTGAGATCAGAAAGGTCTGGGTGGTTTGACTGGCTCTTTTGGTACAGTTGCTGACTTTCTGACTCTGCAATTTCAGTCCTGGTAGAAGGATAATCCCGACTGCCTCAGGAGGGACCTTGAAAGACATGATTGGCCCTGGAATGCTGAAAGGGCTTGTCTCGCTGGGCTCCCTGGGAATGCCAGGCTTGGACCCCCTCTCAGCATCTAGCTTGAAAGAGTCTGGACCCCCCCCTCCCTGGTTCCTAAGGGGACCTCTGGAACCTTATCTTCACTCCTTCCCCTGTTTGGAACCAGGCTTTCCCACTGGGCTGAGCTTTCGGATAAGGGCTTGACCCCTTGGAAAGCAGATCACCCAACCCAGCCACCCTCTGCAGTCCTGCTGCACCTGGGATAAGGTGGAGGTCGGGTGGGAAGCCAAACAAAGCTGAGCATAAGGCCTTGAAAATTTGTGAAAAGGTCTGTCCAAGAGACAAAAGCCATATGGAGGTCCCAGGAAAGCAGTCCTAAGAGTTGATGCTGTGCCAAAGGGAAACTCATCCATCGCCCCAGGATAAGGAATTAGCCGCATGGCGGAGTTACTTGAGTGAGGGGTTCAGCTGCGAAGCAATCCGCAAGAGGCCCCTGCAGCTGTAGGATCCTCTTGGCTGAGACCCACTCCCTTTGAGCTATCTCTCTGGAGTCTGTTGAGAGTTAGTAAGATGGATCAGCGAGCATAAATCTATATCTTGAGGATCTCATCCTGCAGTCCAGGGATCTGATGGTCTGAGGATAGCCTTTTCAGATGCCTGTGGCGAAGGATCTGAAGTTCCTTTTGGTGGCCGCCAGCCATAGCAAAGGTAAGCTGAGGGACGAGCTTGGTAAGGAATTGTCCATGGTGCAAGTTCCTTTAAGTTTAGGAGGCACAGGCGCAGGGACTGGCTCTACAGAGTCAGGAGCTAGGGCGCCTTCACCATGGCACATTTTGAAGAATTTGAAAGGCGGAGACACGATCCTGGCTCTGGCGAGTCTGGACGCCTCTAGGTATAGAGACTCTAGCTCTCCCTCTGTGTTGGTGGGTCAGTTCCCAGAAGGTACAGAGAAGTTCTAGGATGGGCTCTGGGCGACAGACACAGAGAGAGTCTAGGGGCCAGTCTGACTCATCAAGAGAAGTTCCCAGTGACAGGAGTGAAGTCTACTGAGACAGAGTTACCTCTCCTCTTCCTCCTCTCGAATCCCGAAAGATCAGGATCCTCACCGGCGGGGGGGGAAGCTACCAATTTCCTCTACAAGTCCTAGAAGTGGGAGGTCACTCCGCAACATCAGTGGAGGAGATGTCAAAGTCAACTTCTACAGGGAGAGCTACGGGCGGGAGAGGGTCGACTGATCCCAGTGAGAAGAACATCAGAGGAAGCCCGAGGTACTATAGAGGAAGAGGGAAGAGGAACCGGCTCCGAACAGATGTCACTCAGGGACCACAGAGGGAAGAGCTGAGCAGATGGCGAACCCGACTCACCACCAAGAGCCGCTCCACCAGGGTAGGAACAGGAGGGGAACACTCAGAGGATGAGAGAGCCATGCAAGCCTGACCAGACATCCTTCAGGGAAGACGAAGAAGAGGGGTATGTAGGATGGGAGCCGTACAGAAGGGGTATCCAGGGCCTCCAGCAGTAGCAGCTCTGGACAAGGGCCGGTCCGGGAGAAGCGGGAGGGATCTGTTGGAAGAGGAACTGCTCATGCCCCTCTAAAGAAGCAACAGTGGTCTGCTGCTGACATGGCTCGTAACTCTTGGGGGGTATCTGAGGACTTGAGTATAGGCCTGACCACTCTCTCTCTCGCCTCTGATGAGCTAACCCCGATAGTTGGGAAGATGGCTCCCGACTTGAGGTTCGATACCAGAGGTGAAGCTGCAGCACTCTCTCGGCGTCATGATGAGACCTCGACTGTGACCTGTGGAATCACGATGGGACTCCCGATACCCGGTACGCGGCTGTCAGCCAGCGGAGAGCTGAGGAAGCCTACAAGTATCTCGTCCATTAGAAGCCGACAGCCGCAAAACAACGATGTAGCTCAAGGATCGGGAGACGACATCTTCTGGAATGATGGGGCTCGGAACCCGTCGAATAGCAGATCGAAGTAAGGAATACTCGGAGCGCACCCGAAGCGGACCGGTGCGCTTAGCGGCAAGCAATAATGCAGAATACCTGGGCCGATCTCAATGCCAGTGGGCGACCGCACGCCCAGGGTTAGGTGGTGAAAAGCCTGCAAGCCAGAATCGGCTCAAGGGAACCGAATCAGCGACTTACGGGAGTGGAGCCGCTGGTGCGAAAAGCTTCTGACAAACATTGGGTCTCCTGCAGGACTCTCTGGCTTGGAGGTTACAAGGGCCGGCCGGCACGACGCTTACCAGTCAGACGTTACAGGCAGCTGTGTAACCGTCTGCTTAGGACTCCTTCTGACAGCAAGGAAACAGCTGCTTAAAAACCTGAAGACCCTCTCCAACACCATGGTGCTGAAAACAAGTTCTGACAACAAGGCGAGTCAAGCTTTTACACAGCACCAGTGGTATTCTATAAAATCCAACACACACACACACTAAGTGGGGGAACACAAGGGGAAGATTGAAGAACAAAAATAAAAGGGAGACACAAAATTCTGTCAGCTTACCGATAATGATGTCCATTAAAAATTCAATGGCACAGGACGAAAAGGGGGCAGAAATACTACAAAGTGAACAAAAGGCAGGGCTGGTAAAGAAGGGAAAAAAGCTGCAAGAAAAATCAAAAGGGAGAGTAAATGGGATATAACATTGACTCTTTGTAAGTCTTGTGTCAGCTTGCTTTTGTTGTCCGCTTGTATCAGGCAGTCGTCCAGGTATGGGTAAATTTGGATTCCCTGTAGCCTGCAATGAGCGATTACTGATGCCAGGCATTTCATGAACACTCTGGGCGCAGTAGATAAGCCAAAGGGCAATGCTGAGAATTGATAATACTCTGATCCTGCAAGAAATCGGAGGTATCTTCTGCAATTTGGTCGTATGGGGACGTGCAGGTATGCCTCCTTGAGATCTAGAGTTACCAGCCAACACTCCTTGCCCAGCATGGGAAGAAGTTGCTGTAGGGTCAGCATTTTGAATTTTGGAACAATGATGAATGTGTTTAAAGCGGACAGGTCGAGAATAGGTCTCCAATTTTTCTCTTTTCTTGGTACTAGGAAGAGTCTGGAGTAAAATCCTTTGCCCTGTTCTGTAGGTGGTACCCTTTCCACAGCTCTCATCTTTGTTAAGTGAGCTATTTGTTTTAGAGCTTCTGTCTTGATTTGGTGGTAGGTTTGGCATTCCTCTTTTTACTGTTAAGTGTGGAAATGAAACCTGTAGCCTTGGTCTATAGTTTGCAAAATCCAATTGTCTCTTGTGATATAGTGCCAATTTTTTGAAAATAAGGCTAACTTTCCGCCTAAGGGTGCTGCTATTTGTTCCTTGGTAGGCGGTGTCAGAGCCAAGTCACTGATTGTCCTGTTGCAGTGGAAGTGGTTGTGTGTGCCTCGTTGGTTATTGCCTTGCCACTGACGTCCTCTGTAGGCACCTCCTCTGGATTGATTTTTGCCTCTGGAACGTCTATTCCTGCCTCTCTGAGATTTAGAGGAGTCTGGAAAGGACCAATTTTTGGCAGGCCAGTTCCTGCTAAACCTTGGGGGCTGAACCTGTAAGAAATCTTTAACTGTTTGTACAGATTTTGCCTTCTCTTCCATTTTCTTCATTACTTGTTGGGCAGGAGGACCAAATAGACTAACCTTATCCATAGGAGCATCTAATAGCTTTGTTTTAACATGATCCGGCAAGACCTGTTCTTTCAACCATGCATGCCTTCTTATAACTGTGCCAGTCATGGCTGATCTAAATGAAGCCTCCAGTGCATCATAGCCACATTTTAAAGAATGGTTACTAACCTGCTGAATGTTATTCACCATTTCTAAAACATATTTCTTATCTAAGGAATCAGAGGACAGTTTCTTGGTTAACTGATCAAGCATAAACTCTTGGTATTGGATCATATGAAACTGACAGTTCAAAGCTCTAGCTGAGAGAGTAGCAGAGGTGTATACTTTTTTACCCCATCTCTCTAAGGACCTGGATTCCCTTTCAGAAGGGAGAGGGTTTTTCGCTGAGGTCGAAGCTACTGCCTTAGGCCCCTGGGAGATGGTCTCAGGATCTGCAAGGGGTGCCTTGAATAAGTGGTGATGAGTGTCCGGTACCCTGTAAAACCTATTGGGCTTGGCAGGGGCTGGAGGCAAAGTATCAGGAGCAGTGCAAGCATAGTTAAATGCATCATCCACAACAGGAAGAACTGGAGGTATAGCTAAGGGCCTATGTTGCGGTAAGTGTAGAAAGGTCCTAAGTCTTTTTCTTGAATCTGAGAAATCTTGTCCCTGCCATTGGAATTGCTCTCATGGCATGTAAGGTTTCCCCAAATGAAAATTCCTCTGGTGGAGAGGCAGAAGGTATAGATTCTTCAGCATCGGAATCTTCATAAGTAGAAAAAGGAGCCTCTGGGTGTTCTGTATTGTCTGAATCAGAAGAGTCATCTGAGGACACTGGCTCAGGGGGCTCTGCTCTAGGTCTCTCTTCTGGAGGTTGAGAGGCCCTGTCTGGGTGAGATTGGGATCCCCTTATTAAAGAGATTAGATCCTCTGCCAGAGTAAGCATTTGGGAACTGGAACTGGGCCTGTGAGAGGGGGGCTTAACAGGCACTGATTTAGCAGTTTTGGCTGCTTTAGCCCTGGCAAAGGCCTTTATAGACATGGCTGCAGGAGGCCTAGCAGCACCACGTGCTGGGGTAGAGACATCCAAAGGGATGGTGTCCGATAATTCTAGAGAAACCACATTAGTAGGCAAAATTTCAGAGGCCGATTCAACTAGGGTAGCAGGGGCCTCAGTAGTAGTCATGGATTCGGCTGAAGATTGACCCGTTTGCTCGGTTTCGGCCAAAACAGAGACACTCGGTTTGCTTAACCGTGGTTTCGGCCGAAACCGCGGACCGCGAGTGTTGGTCTTTTTCTTTGCGTTGCTTAACAATTTGAGAAGTTGGAGGATCCGACGGCATAATGTACGCAAAATCTGAGCCGAAAAAACTGTTCAGCAAACTCCGACAGACGCCTAAGCGTTCGGTTGAAGGAAGCACAGGCTAAACAGGCTGCTACGTCGTGGTCTGGGCCTAAACAAGGTAAGCAGTAAGAGTGGAAATCTTTATGAGGTATTTGTTTCCCACAAGTTACAGTTATTCACTTTTTCTGACATCGGCTGTGGCAAGAAAGAGTCCCCAACGGGGTACTTAGCTTTTTAGAAGTCTTCGAAGTAGTATTCGGTAGTAGTAATCTCTGGATCTGACCGACCGGCACTTGCGAACAGCTTCTGCTTCGGGCGCCACGCGGCAAGAAAGACTGAGGAAAATGGCTTCGGCTGATGCCTTTATACCCGAAGACCAGCAGAGATGACGTCGGGTGAAGTGCGACACCAGCCGAGGCCAGACCCAGACTTTGGAATCCGGCCGACCAAAGGGCTGCCTGACGACAGGACAACCCATTTGTAAGGACTGCAGATGCATCCTTGAAGGACATCTTCATATCCACATCTATTTGGCAGACTCCAGGATGACCAGATGGAGGATGTTAAAGAGAGATGTGACATTCCCTTTAAAGACTATTCTAAGAAAGATCAGAAGAGTGGGGAAATAGGAACTGGTGAAAAGAGATTGCTCAGTGTCCTATAATATTTCAGTCACACAGACGTCAAATCCAATTATTTCGCTGATTTAGCTGGCAGCTCCAAGGCTGAAGCAAGTTTTAAAGAAAAGGCAAGAGGGTGTTTCCTGTGCTCCTTTGACTATGAAGAGCATTTTTCTTAGTGGGGTTTTGACCCCTGAACCAGAAGCAGCCATGGAAGAAGCTGATGAAGGAAAGCAATCTTTTAAAATTAGATAATTTCAGTGATAACTAGAAATCTGAGAACAGAAACTCACAAATCTGACAGAAGGCTTCAAGGTGGGTCACCGCTAAATACACGCACTTCCTGGGGGCATCAGAAACGCACATTATGCCCACAGGAAGTGCCCTTTTTAAACCCATTTGCTATTCACCCATTTAAATGGAGAAACAATTGGTTAAATAAAAAATAAGAAATGCCAGCAATGTTACAGAAGAAATGCCCTTTTCTTATACTCCTATCACTTCATACTAATAAAAACATTGTGGAAAAAATGGGTAGGAAAACTTGAAAGCCTAACGCAGATTAACCCAATTAGAGGAAGGGTGAAAAAAAGAAATTGGGTTCTTATAACATTCCATCTGTATTGTCCATCTTCATTAATTCTTGACTGTTGGGTCTCTGTTCCAACCCTCGGAACTGACTGCAGTTATATCAAGCTCGCGCCAGCCAGAAACTCTCAAGCCAAGGCTACCCACACTGCCTTTCTACCCTTCTCCTCAGAGTTCTGCCCATAGAGTAGACAATGATGGAAGCTTTCTCTGAGCAACAACCCTACTACGACCACAGGACTCATTCCGAACCTCCAATAGTCTTTTGGAGGGGGGATGTGAGAGATGTTAAGAATGAATGTAGACAGACAAAACAGATTATGTTAACAACTTATTTATCCGATGTTGTCAATATTCATTCTTGACTGTTGGAACAGAGTCCTTAGCTACTTTAAACCTTGGGAGGTCTTAGAGAAGCATATTCCTGAGCACCATAGAGCTAAAGGATACTCTTCCTCTGAAGACCATAACCAATCTGTATGGAGTGATAAAGGTTATGAGTAGCACAATCTCTGGCTCCACATGTAATCCATAGATGCTTTGGAATGAAAGGGTACTGAAGAGACAACATATCTGGCAGTGTGCGCATTCGCTTTCATTTACAAGTCCAGCTTATTTTGTTGAAAAAGGTGATGCAATCTCAATCATTTTGACAGTAAGGTTCGAAACTGGTTTGCATAGTCTAGTACCTGTAAAAGGATAGTAACAACTGGTCTGATTTTATAACATTTCATTCTATCCAAATAAAACATTTTCTGTCATGTCCAAATGTAAATATTCTCCTTCATTTGAGAAATTTGGGAAGAAAAGTGGTACATCTATGGACCGATTAAAATTGGAATCCGACGCTACTTCAGGCAAAAAGGAGGGATTAGTTCTGTGTCATACATTTTTTTTTTTGTTTACAAAGAATACGCTGATGTTTTACACATACAGCCTGAAATTCTGAGATTCCCGTGACTGCCATGATAGCTACCAGGAATATTTTTTTCAAGACAAAAATTTGATATCACAGGGGGCTGCTGGCTCGAAAGCTTGATGACCCAAACTTTAAGAACAAAGTTCAATTTCACTGTGGTCTATGAAAGTCAGTTTCAGATGTAAAGCGCACTTAAAGGTTTTGCAGAGACAGTGGGACATCAAGAAAAGGTAATCCGAACCATTATGGAAATTTGAAGTGGCAGTTAAAATGAACGCTAATGGTAGAAGCAGACTCCCGACTGGAATAAGGTGGATAAAATAGACCTAATCGATCAAAAGGCTGAAAAAGGATCAATACCCTTCAGACTAAACCTCAAATCTCTCCATTCGCCAATATAAAAGTTTTCTGGTGGATGGTTTATAAGAAGCCAGAAGTATCTTTTGTATTTGGGAAGACAACTTATTTAACCTGGCGATTACTGGAAAGGATAAACCAAGATGTCAGCTTGATATTTTGTAGGTTGGAATGGACCAGGTCCTGCGGATGAGACAACAGGTCAGGACTGGGTCCAGAATCCATGGACGGTAAAGTGATTACAGAGAAAGAAGAAACTAGACTTCATAGGCCAAATAAAGTGCAATGAAAATCGCTTTGCTTCTCAACCATTGGGTTTTCTTAAGAAATTAGGGAATTAGAGGGTTTGGTGGAAAGTATAAAGTCATCCAAGGGGCCAATCATGGAGAAGAGCATGTCTTGGGGATTGCCCCCGAGGGGGACTAGGGCAAAGTAGCTGCTGCATTTGTGGTCTGTGGGAGAGGCAAACAGATTGCAGCACAGCTGACCCCATCAACGAAAAATCTTTGCTGCTACATCGGAAGTGAGAAACCACTCACAAGGCAGAAGAATGCATCTGCTCAGTTTGTCACAGAGTTCCCAGGAATGCATGTTGCTATCAGAAATCAGTCTGAGGCAACCACCATTGCCAAACTTAAGGCTTCCCGACAAAGACGGAAGGATCTGCCCCCACCCAGCCCCCGTTTGAGGTACCAGATTGGCATGTCAGACTGAAAAGCAATTGCCCCTGAAGAGAGGGCAGATTGGAATGCTTGCAATGCTAAGAGCAATGCCCTCAGTTTTAGGATGTTGATACACGAACTGGCCTCTGAAAGGACCAAGTGCCTTGGACTCTACCCGAAAATGCCACCCAACCTATGAGGAATGCACCTGTGGTCACTATAGCCTTGAGCTGAGAGAAGGTAAAATGGGCGGCTCCATAATCTTTCTTCTGGCTTCATT
The DNA here is from genome assembly GCF_019279795.1 of Protopterus annectens. Lineage (NCBI taxonomy): Eukaryota > Metazoa > Chordata > Ceratodontiformes > Protopteridae > Protopterus > Protopterus annectens. Next base: position 901,456,690 of record NC_056748.1, read on the forward strand.
CACAAATATAAATCCTGCTTACACTGGTTGGCTATTCGGATTGGGTGAGAGTGGAGGAAACACTGACCACTGACGCCAGAAGTCATTGAAGCAGCCTCATGTGGCATCACGCCAGACGACCCAAGGTGACTGCCAGACGACCCAAGGTGACTGCCAGACGACCCAAGGTGACTGCCAGACGACCCAAGGTGACTGCCAGACGACCCAAGGTGACTGCCAGACGACCCAAGGTGACTGCCAGACGACCCAAGGTGACTGCCAGACGACCCAAGGTGACTGCCACCAAATAAAGTGCAATGAGAATCGCTCAAGACCTGTGAGCCGGAGCTTAGTCTTAGAGTATCACTTGAAGTTGCAACCTCAGCTTTTCCAGTCTGTGAAATGGAAGAGCAGTCATGCAAGATTTTTGTGTTTAGTATTGCTCCGATGAATTCTGTGTCCTGTGTGGGGGGATAGCTTTGACTTCTGTTGAGAGATGCCCAAGAACTATGCAACCCTTAGAACGCAGTCCAAGGCAGAAAGCAGCAGATGGCTGATGGAGACTGAGGAGCCAGTTGTCTAAAGGAAACACTGAATCCCTGTAGCCTTACATGAGGTGCTACCACTGCCATGCATTTGGTAAACACCCTGGGGGTCTGTGGCGAGACCAAAGGGCAGTGCTCAGAACTGGCAATAACTGGCTCCTAGCCAAAATGACAGCATCTTCCACTGCATTTTGTCAATTTGTGCGCATTAAAACTCATCCTGAAGATCTATGGGGCACATACAATAGTCTTTCTCTAGAAACTAAAGTATAGGCTGAAGCGTGACTATCCAGAATTTTGTTTGAATAAATTTGTTCAATACACAGGTCCAAGATTAGCCTCCAGTCAGTCTTCTTTGGCATTAAAAATAGAGAGTAATATCTGGATCCTATTTGGTCTGGTGGGACTGTTTGGATGACTTGTTTGAAACTGCTTTTGGACTTCAGTGCTGCTATATCCCTCTGAGTGGGTGGATCAGGGATTCATCTTTGTGGTTTGGGACAAAATTTTAAGTTACGATAACCTCTGGTAACTGTCTGTACCCATGAATCTGGAACGCCAGGCTGCGTGGTGTAATGAGAATCTTCCCCAGACTGCTTTGAGAAGTAAGCAATTGGGCTGCTGCTCAGGAGCCCTGGTAGGGTTGTCCAGAGAAGGAATCCCTGGAACAATGGTTATGCGGGCACCCTCTGCATTGAGAGGGGCGTCTTCTGGAAGAGTTCATCCCTCTGTCCCAGGAGGAATACTCACCACTTGTCCCAAGAAGGCCCATGGGACTTTCTGAACCACATCTTTCAACTACTTAGATTCCTGGAGTAAGGTCGTTGAGTGGAAAAATGTACGCAGACAGCAGAAAGGGTCTTTTCGTCACTCACACCTGCCTGTGTCTGACTTTTGGACCAAATAGCAGCAAAGCATCAACGGGAGTGTTGATAAAGGAAGACTTGAATGGGTCCACAAAGTCACATGAGCACATCCAGGCATGACGCCTAATGGCAATGCCTGTACCTGCTGCCCTGGACGTCCCTTCAGCTGTATGCCCAATAGGCCGAATGGAAGAGTGAGATGGACTCAAGGTTGCCTCCTAGCTTGCCACCCTAATCCCAGACCTCAGACACTGATGCTGTCAAGGTCTCTGAAAGCTTAGTTATCAGAATTCTTTGGAGTCTCATGAAATGTGCAAACAATTCGAGGACCATATGGGGAAGGTCAAAGCAAAGACAAGCATCCCAAATCTGTCCATTGTCCGGGACTCAGTTTAGAGGATGGACAATTGGACTCTACTTGGTGGAATTTTTTGTGGTAGCCACCACCACCATGGCATGTACTGCTAGACCTTTTGACCAGTGAGGCTGATCCTCTGACACGGAAAGAATTGTTTATCTCCAGGGAATTAGCTCTATAGTACGAGGGACCTTGCACAGATGCTGCACGATTTTGATCAGTTCATCAGCAGGTGGTGTCACCCAAGACGACTGGGCATGAAAAGCTTGCAAACAACATTCCTCAGAGGATGGGTTTGTGGACTTAATAACCACTCCAAATTTCCATGAGGTCTCCAAAGGGGAGACCTTCAGGGGGTGACCAAGGAGACCCTTCCCTTTCATAGAAATCTGTATCCTCTGACAGATTCTTCTGGAGAATCCAGGTGCTTCCGCTTGCATGATGATCTCAGAGGAGAAAAACTGAAGAGAGGACCCTAAAACAGGGTGTCTTCCTTCTCTTGGAACAGGCTTTCCCCATCAATGTCAAACAGTCGCTGCTCAGGAGCTCTGGTCCATTGGTAGCAGATTGTGACAGCTGCAAGTCAGAGGATACATAGATGTGACACACTGACAGGGACAGAGCCAGATGTGAGCCTGCTGAGGCCAGGGCTCTCCTTAAATCTGGAAGACAGATCTACTCAAAGAGGAATGGGAGCCCAGAACAGAGAAAGAAAACCTTGGAACTGGGGTCACAACCTGCTCTGACGAGCCCACCCCTAGAGTAGGAGCCACAAGAAAACTAACGGCCAGCGCAACAGTAACCGTAGAAAAAAAGCCAATTCAGGTATCCTGCTGCCGGCAGCCAAATCACGGTACCATGGGTGGGTCAGCTCCAATGGACCTGCAGATCAGAGTCTGTAACAGAACTAAGGAGAGATGCACCATCTGCATCAATGTTGGCACCAGGAACATAAAAATAGAGGGCTCCAAGACATGCGGAGAGGTTGAAGGAAAATAAGTGGGAGTCCTAGGAGACTAACCCTTGGCTCCGGGTGGGAGAAGAGTGCTAGAAGGGGCAGGAAGGCCTCTGGCTGCCATGAGCTGATCCACTAATCTCACTACTTCAAGCTCTGAAAGGCTCTTAGTGGAACAGACTAACATCACTGAGGGCAATTCTCGCGTTTTAAAAAATGAACTTAACTGCTGACCCAAGAAGGGGTCTGTTGAAGGAGTACACCTAGTCCTGGGTGTAAACTCCACCTTCGGCACCATGGTCGGTTGACCAATAATTCACTTTGCAGGGCTGGGAGTAACTAGGATACTTGGGGAGACCATTGTTGGTACCGATGAAATGGTCGGTGCCATTGCAGTTTTGGTAATTTCTGTAATTATCACCACCATGGGGGACATGACCAGTTTCGCTGCCAGAACAGATGTGCAGATTAGTATCTTAAGACTGTGAACCAAGGGATGAGTTGGCACCTGGGCCTTAGAAGATATAGCTTCATGTACTTTAGGCGATGTAGGAACAGAATGACTCCTTTCCTTGGATTCCTTTTTGGGAGACTTGGATGTCTCCGCCTCAAAGCCTCACTAAAAGGGCATTTTTAGCAGCCCCTTGAGGATTAGTTTATTATGCCTCTCTGCAAGGGTTCGAGCATGGAAACCCTTGCAGAGTTCACATGGTGGTTGAATTTCTAAATGTGGCACCCCCTAACGCATGGATGCCCATCTTTCAGCAACATTCCTCACTTGCTTGAACAGTACAGTTGTGTGCACTTAACATAAATGTAGATGCTGGAGTGTATTCACTGTTGCAGTCTTCACACTTAGGTTATCCTGCCACAGGTTGCCCTCAATCGGCCCAAATACCAGAGGCTTAGTATTTCTGCGTCGGTTGCAGTCGCTCCATGACTGACGTCAGGTCGTCAGTGGTATAAAAACAGGTAGCAAGAGCCATTACATCAGTTTTTCTTGCCCAAAATGTCAGGAGCCCCCAAATAGGCAGCTAGGTTATGGCGGAGCACCACCACCAGTAGAAAGTAAAGTAAATACCAATAGCCCTGTAAAGAGTGAAGGAGAGACAAAAGGGCTAGAGGGTGAGAAACTAGGACTGCAACAGTGAATACACTAACATCTACATTTATGGTAAGTGTACACAACTGTACTATGTTCTTTGTGCTTTACTGTTGCAGTCATCACACTGGTAGAGGCAGTCAAGAAGAACTGGGGCTGGCTAGTAAGACCTGTAAGACTGCAGTTGCAAAGCCTGCCCTGGATTTGGAAAACATAGGCAGGTGGTAATGCTTGGTGAAGGTATGAACAGAGTTATGTTGCAGCTTCCAGGATGTCCTCAGAAAATACCCCTCTGAGAAAGGCTGTAGAGGTTGAAGTTGCCCTAGTGGAAGGTGTTCTGACCCCCAGTGGAGGTGGTTTCCTATGGTGTTTATAACAGAAATGGATATAGTGCGTTATCCATTTGGAGAGGTTTGTTTTGATTTGATATGGCCTTGCCCTCTGCCCCTGATGCAAAGCTGACTAGCAACTGGTCAAATTTCCTAAAGGGCTTAGTGCTATCCAGGTAGAAACTGAGTGGTCTTGTGCACATCTGAAGAGTGCAGGATCCTTTCCTCTTATTTTGAAGTTTAGGGAAAAAAGGGGGCAAATTAATAGATTGGTTGAGAGCCACACTGGACACAACTTTAGGCATGAAAGTTGGGTTAGTTCTGAGGGAGACCCTGTCAGCATGAAAAATGAAGGGTTCACAGCCATAAGTGCTTGCAGCTCCCACTCTCTTCTAGCTGAACTGATGGGCCAAAAGCAAGGCAGTTTTCCAAGAGACTAATTTCAACTCTGCTGAAGTTGCAGGCTCAAAGGGGGTTAGAGTGTGCTTTTACAACACAAAGTTAAAGGTCCCAAGCAGGGGTAGGGGCTCTTCTTGGTGGCCTTAAGTTGTTAGCCCCTCTCAGAACTGTTTGATAAGAGGGTGCGAGAAGAAAGGTGGCTCAGTGCTGTAATGTGCAGAGATAGCAGAGGCATGGATTTTAATTGAAGAGAAGGATAGGCCCCCTGTGGAGCAGGTCTGCTAGGTAATCCAGGATGAGAGGTAAGGAGGTCTGCGCTGGGTCAGCTCCTTTAGTCTGGATCCAGGAGCAATACCATTTCCACTTGTCAAGATATGATTTTCTAGTACTGGGTCGTCTGGCTTCACATATAACATCCAGGACCTGCTTGCTTAGGCTGGCTTTCATGGCAATATAACTTTAGAAAAAAGCGTGGAGCATCTCGTGGCCGTCATCAGGGGCTCCAGGTCTGTTGTGGTGGTGAAACTTCAGCCGCTTTCAGAGATGAGTCGAGCAGCAGGAAAAGTGTGTGTCTCGAGAGAGCCTGAATACAGAGCAGGAATCAATACAGGAATTACAGGAATTAGCAATGCAGCCAGTGATACAGACCAATCGGCAGGTGCAGCAGAGGATCGATTTCAAAATAAGAAGGTAATATTTCTGATAAATATAACCGAGAGCTAAACAAGTTTTATATAAAGGCACTAAATTTGTACCCGTGTATTTTCCCCTCTCTTTGCTTTTTATCCTTGGAAATCAAGCAAGTTTTGCAGGAGTTTTTTTGAGGGAATATTTTGCTGTTCAAAATTCTTTTAAACATATGCATGACTCCAATATTAATGCTCCATAACTAAAATAATTAAATAATGTTGATGTTTTGGTGGCCTTTTTGAAGATGAGTCTCTGTCTCACTACATGAAAATGATTTAGTGGATATATATGATATAGATGATTTAAGTGTAAAAAAATGGGAAAATGAAGGGTTTTACCTTTAACACTGGAGTATATTGAACTGGCGTTAGCCCTATACACAAATTCTAGAATACCCTAAAGAGAACATAGTTATTAGTGTATTTGAAAAAAAAAAATTAAAGAATTTGGGAAGTTTTGTTGCAAAGCAAAATATATTTTTAGAAAATAAAAATAAAATAAAAGGGATGAATGGAAAATGCATAGTGATTTTTAGGTATATATAGAGTATGTATAAGTTTCACTCGGTAGGATAGGGGGAGGGTGGTTCTTACTCTAGGGCTTACTAAAATACAATTCCATGGCTTTGGAACTTGAATATATCTATTTATCCAATACAAGATTATATTGTTAGAATCCAAGAAAAAATTGTTGGAAATTTTGAAATATTGGAAAGGGGGGGGATGTTACACGCTGGTGTTCTGAGTTTGAGGGAAAATATTTTTTGCAAAGAGGTGCGGCTATGGGGGCAGCGTTTGGCCCTCATATACATATGTATATATTGTTTTGAGAATAGCTATATTTACCTTTCCCTCTTTTTCTTCTATAAATAAAATAGTCAAATACATGAGGACCTTTTCGACCTTTTATTTTATTTTATGTGCAGCAGGTGCCAGAAATTTTGATTATTTGTGAAGATGAGAAAATTGGAATGCTTTTTCCATCACGGGTAACTTTCATACAAAGATATTTTGCAAGGACAACACTGTGTGAAAAATAGTATATATCTTGTTGTATTTTATATCATGTTTTATAGTATCAAAATGAATAGTAATGAAACCATGGTAATAAATTAATAATAAAATGGTGCATTAATTATCTAATTCACTGGAGGAGAAGTCAAGAAATAAGCCAGGCTGCCAGATTCAGGGCCTGCAATTACGGATGCAAGAAATCTCCCTCCTGCTGAGCGAGGAGAGTTGGAATCTGGGGGAGGTGCCATGGAGGCAACAGAGATGGACTGCACAGTAGTGGGTACCAGTGCTGGCATGGCTAGTTTGGGGCAATCAGGATTGCTCTTGGTCTCTCCTCCCTTATTTTGAGTGATACTCTTGTAAGAGGTGGAGGGGATGCATAGATTGAGAGGTTTGCCCAGTGGAAAGACAGGGCATCCACTTAACATGCCTTGCAGTGAAGTTCCCTGCTGCAGAATTTGCTGGGCTGGTGGTTGTAGGGAGAAGCAAACAGGTCCACCTTCGGGGTACCCCATTTCTGGGTCACAAGGCTGAAGGTGTTGTGGTTTGCCACTCCTGTGGGTCTAGAAGACTTCTGCTTAAGTTGCCTGCTAGAGTTTTGGTTGCCTGGCAGGAATTGGGCTTGCAGATGAATATGCATAGCTGAGGCCATGTTCCAAAGTGTCAGCTAGCCTGCAGAGTGGGCTCACCCCTGCTTGATGTACCACATCACTGTGTTGTCTGTTTTGATTAGTAAAGGCCCCGGAGAGAGTAGGGATCCGAAAGCTGTCAGCATGTGCTGAACAGCTAGCATCTATTTTTGGTTGATGAGCAGATTAATTTGATTTGGGCTCCAGTGGCCCTGAATGCACATGCCGTCCAGACGTGCACACCAGGCATACTCCGATGCATCTGGGGTTAGGGTCTCGGTGGCGTGGGGTTGTGTAAAGGAAAGTCCCTTGTTTTTGCATGCTGCTGCCCAAAGAAAATCTTTCCTTAGACGAGGTATAGGTGGGATAGTTTCCAGGTCCTGAAAACGTTGGCACCAAGTACCACAGGAGTTTCCTCATACGCAGTCTGGCATATGGAATTAGCAGAATGCAGGAGGCCATGAACCCTAGAGCTTGCAGGGTTTTCCTTGTGGATAACTGGGTTCTGGCAGCCAATTGATAGTAGCAGCCTGTCAGATAGGCTCGTTTTTCTGGAGGAAGGAATGCCATCTGGGATGCAGAGTCTAAGTTTGCTCCCAAGAATACAAATTTTTGACTGGGGACTAGTTTTGATTGCTTTTCATTGACTGTGTACCCCAATGAGGTTAGGTAGTCCTTTACAAAACGTCAGGTGCTGCAACAGCTTTTCCCGATTGTCTTCCTGAATCAGGCAGTCATCCAAGTAGGGGTAAATGTGGACATTAGTCTGCAAAAGGCAATGGGCTGAAGCCAGGCATTTTGTGAATACTCTGGAAGCAGTGGATCAGCCTAAGGGAAGTACAGATAACTAAATGCATAGATCCTGCATCGAAACGTACTTATTTCCTGCATGAGTCCCTGACTGGGATATGCAGATATGCCTCCTTTAGGTCTAGGGTGGCAAACCAGACATCTTGGAACAGCATAGGGAGAAGCTGCTATAGGGTGAGCATTTTAAATTTTGGTACCACCACAAAGGTGTTCAGAATAGATAAATCTGATATTGGGTGCCAGGTGCCCTCTTTTCTGGGTACCAGGAAAACTCTTGGGGGAAAAAACCTTAGCCTGTACTGTAGGAACAGGCTGAATTGCCCTTATGGAGAGGAGGGACTGACCTTGGTTTTGTGCCACTGCCCACTTGTTTGGAGTAAGATCAGGGAACCCTTTTGGGGTTGGTAGTGTGTGGAAATAAAATATACACCCCTGGAATACTATGTTGAGGACCCATCGATCGATGGTGATGGAGGCAGTTTTTTGCATGGTAGATGAGCTTTCCTCCTAGGGGCACGAGCAAATGGGCAAAGGTGAGAGGCTGAGAAGTCATTGTGAATTCTTTCCATAAGGGGATAGCTTAGCACTCCGTTTTAGAAGTGGAGGTACTCCATTGCTTGGATCTCTGCATACCCTGAGACTAATCTAAGGGGGAGGTCTACTTCAACAAGGTCTAGTCTGAGGTGGCCTTGAAAGGGCTGAAAAGGACCAATGTTTTGAGGGGCAATGACTACTGAATCTTGGAGGCTGTACTTAAATAAAATTTTTGTCTGCATAGACTAAGCTTTTTCTTCCATCTTTAAAACCTCTTCTGCTTTGGTGCCAAACAGATTGTCTTTGTTCAGTGGTGCGTCCAATAATTCTGATTTGACAAGGTCTGTTCCTTAAGCCAAGCATGCCTTGAAGTACAGAACTTGTAACTGCTGCCCTGCAAGATGCTTCTAGGGAGTCAAACCCACATTGCAGGGTATGCCTGCTGACTTGGCTTGCAGAACGCATAAGCTCATGTAATGCTTTATTTTCTGCACAGTCAGGGAAGTAGATATATTTTTGTTTAATAAGTTCTACAGTATGTTGCTGGTATTTCAGCATGTGGAACTGGCAATTTAATGCAATCATGGCAAGAGTTGCAGAGGTGTATACATTTTTACCCAGTCTAAAGACTGGCAATCCCTGTCCGAGGGGGTGGGATTATTAGGTGTAGTTGCTTTTATTACTTTAAATCCTTGGGAGTTAACCTCTGGGTCCGTGGATTCCTGAAAAGAAATGTGCAAGTCAGGGAACTCTGTAGTACTGGCCAGGTTTACTGGGAGCAGGAGGTAGAGTATCAGGAGTTAGACTTGATTCAATAAAAACATCGTCCACAACATCCAGAACAGGAATAATAGCCAAGGGTCTGTGCTACAGTAAATCTAAAAAATTCCCAGTCTCTCTTTTTGGACGGAGGATAACCGTGGCATTCCCAATGGAAATATTCTCAAGGTATGTAGGGTTTCACCAAAAGAAAAATCCTCTGGAGGAGAGGCAGAGGAAATAGATTGCTATGCATCCGAATCCTCTAAGCAGATAAGGGCATGTCTTCATAATCAGAAACCTCAGTCATCGGACTGTCAGAAAACTGCTGGGGACAAGTCTTTTCCTTTTAGCAGGGGAAAGATGGCTTCCCCTAATCAGCACAAGGTCTTCCGCCATTTTAAGCATCTTGGATTGTGGCAAGGAAGCAGGCACTTGAAACTGTTTTTTTAGGAGTAGCTAGTACTCTGGGCCTTAGAAATTCGGTAGTTTTAGAAGGAACTGAAGATGCGTAAAGTCTGCGTCTAATATCGATAGTGAGAACTCTCTCAGAAGCTGCACAGTGCCTCCAAACCCATCCAAGGTAGAAACATCCGCAGGCTCCTTAGTCAAAGTCTCACAGCATACCCAACTCCGAACAGGTCTCTGTAGCAGCCTGCACATCCATCAAAGTGAGCAGAGGCTGCGAAAGCACCTCAGAGGACTGGAGAACTGGCGACTAAACTAAAGCATTGTTGGCAGTTTTGGACCTGTGCAGTCTTTATCGTTATACCTTTTTGGAAGATCAGTAGTCAGATGGCTTACCGAAGCCAATTCAGAATACAGAGATTGAGAGCAAAAGTATTTAGCTACAATAAGGACCTGACTATGTATAGTTAGGGCGTTGAACAAAGCGCAAAAACGGCGAGGGTCGTCCTGGTCTGAGCAAAAACTGGTGACGCAGTAAGAATGAATCTCAATGTGGTATTTGCTTTCCACAGGAGAGACATTTAACTTTTTCTGACATTGGTTAGAGCAAGAAAAAACGATCCCCATTGGGGTACTTGGCATTGGAAGAATACAACTTCAATTTTGGAAATGAAAACTAAGGTAGCTGCCGACCAGCACTTGTGCAAATTGCTTCTGCTTTGGGCTCCTCGGCAAGAAAGACTCATGTAATGGTGTCGGCTGCCTGTTTTTATACCACTGACTACCTGAAGTCAGTCCTGGAGCATCAGCATCCGATGCAGAAATACTAAGCCTCTGGTATTCGGGCCGACTGAGGGCTACCCCAGTAAGGATTAACCCAAGTGTGATGACTGCAACAGGGAAACACGAAGAACATCCTGTGGTTCCTTTCCCTTTTTCTGCCATCTTTCAAAAAGGGCACACTAATCTCACACAGAAAACAGTATTTTTTTTTTTTTAAAGGCTGCACCAACAATGACAGTTAGGAAATTACCCTAAAAAGGGTAAAAAGAAAGGAAGTAGAGATACCAGCGAAGGTACTAAAGAGTTTACCAGAGGTAAAGCGAAGGGAGGGGCCTGTAAAAGATGGTAAGAGAATCTACCGACAAGGTAAAGTAAGAAGAGACACCAACACAATTTAGCACTCGCCTGACCGCACACCTGACGTGTCCGATTTTCTATACGGCAAACGAGATCTGAGGGGAAAAGAAGCAGTATGGGTAGCCTTGGCTGGAGAGTTTCTGGCTGGTGCAAGCTTGATATAATGGCAGAGTTGATTCAGAGGGTCAGAACAGAGACAAATAGTTAAGAATGAAGATTGACATCAGATATGAATTTTTTACAACCACAATGTTAACACCCCCTAAAGCTTGGGAGTGTGATCCTTGTCTGAAGCACAGAAGGTACAAAATGAGACCCAAGATATTAGATTTCTGAAGCATTATGGGAAAAAGGAGGAGCTCAAGAGTTGGAACAGAGTTAAAGAGAATGCAGTCAAGCCACAGAGACCCATCAGTTGAGGAAAATAACCCCATCAAATTAAAGGTTGACAAAGGAAAATGTCAACATTTAAAACAAGACAAACTGTAAGATTAACATTTTGACTAAAGATAACTTTAAAGCACAGCAGTACCACAAGTATTGAAAAGGATAGTTGTGTGCATAGCATTCTGGACACCAGAGGTCATCATTAGCACAAAAAATGCTGAAGTGAAAGTATAAAATTAATTGAAGTAGAAAATTCAAAAGAACTAATACTTCAATATAATTTTTTTATTTCAAGACGTATGCCTCTAGTTGGAAACTGTAAAGCTAGAGACTGAATATATAAAAATAAGTCATAGAAACCTTGCCAGCTATGCAAAGAATTAGGATATCTTGCTTTACTATACAAATATACAGGCTTGTTAAGCTACAATTGTAGGTGTATAGTGGGTAACCACCACAGGGGCCTTTCAACACCAAGACAAGCATACCAAATACATCTTGCAAGTTTATGTGCCTTAGAAGTTAATTTTAAGTATATTTAAGCTAGAGAAATATTTACAGGCCATGTCCATTAGACAACAGCACAGTGGTGCATTTAGCATGGTCACCTCCTAGCAAGAGGTTCTCTTGTTAAATTCTTAGCTGGTGCCTTCTGTGCATTCTCTGCATGTCCTCCCTGTGTTTCTGTGGATTTCCTACCACATTCCAAAGACATGTAGCAGGTGGACTGGACAATAAACTGGTTCTAGGTGCGAGTTTCTGTGGTACACTCTCCATGAGGAGGGCGGGGTTCCAGTCTAGCAACTCTGTAAAACTGTAACCACTATAGAAACAAAGTGCCTGGAGAGTGCCCATTGCCTGATCTGCTAAACAGCATGAACGAACAGGGAGATGGCCAATGGAGATATAGGTGCGAGATCAGGAGTGCATTTCCAATTTCTCATCCATTTGTCTGGAGTTTTCGCTTGGATAGGCTTAAGAAAGAGATCCATTTGACATTGATGGCAAAGCCTGTTCCAAAGGCTGGAATTCTCCAAGACTCTTTCCAGTCTGTTGCATTTACGTTTCAAGAAAAGTTTAAATCCCTAGACAGAGTAAATCTGATTCTTCACATTTTATGGATACACTAAAGGTCCCAAGTGGCATCCAAGGAAGCCTAGAATGACGGGCATAAAAACAGTTTCTACCGACTGTTGCAAGACAGTACAGAGATGGAGCCTTGAGGTGATGTGCAAGACATTGTTTACACCCTCTTCTTTTTGTGAAGAGCCTGGGTACACTCCATTTGTTGCATGTGTCTGATCAGGTACAAACCAAACAGAGCATTGTACTCTAGGATAGTACTGATGAGAGCTGAAGAGTACAAGAATTACCTCCTTGGACCTATACACTATACTCTTGCTTAAAATGTTGAACAGAACGAGTCCCTTACTATCTCAGACATTTGGGTCAAAAACCAGACTCTACATATGTACCCAAATCCTTGACTACTAGTTCTACTCTGAGGATTGTCCTTAGGGCTGCTTCTCTACTTAACTTCAGACATTTAGAACAGAGTCTCATTATAGCAGTACTTCCCCAGCTTAAAAGACAGCCACAACCAGCTTAACCTGCCTACACTCGTCAGAAACATCTAATCTTTGTTGTATAAAAAAAGTTCTCCCCTTCATTCTTTGTTTTATGGTATATCAATTTATTGCCTTGCATTTAACATAGATAGAAATAGAGATTTTCCTACCAAAGCAATACTAGATCATCCTCCTTACTGTTGGTAACATACAAATCTTGAGCTAGTTTTGAACCGCTGGTGGCCTCCAGACAAATCCATACTGGGTCTGCTGCAAAGTGGCAATACAGGAAATGGAAGCTTTCTTGCATACTACTCAAATTCATCTTAGGTACTGGCAGCTGGAAATCAATGCTCAGACTCCAAGGAAACCATAATCAGAGTAGCACTAAAGGCTGAAGTTCATTCATGCCCACAACTTTATCCTTTACTGATCAGCTTAGTCCCAACTAGGCTTGTGGCCTCATTTCAGGTGAACCCCAAGATGGTATTTAGACTAGTAGACAAAATAAGGAAAGGGCAGAGAACTTCCCAAACTTCTTTCAATTGGTGCCATGGAATCTTTTATACCCAACTACTATCACCTCAAGCAAATGGGACTTCAGTTTAACAGCATAGAGAAAGGAAGAATAGTCTTGCATATGTAGACACTAGTCTAGATTCTCAATACCAGTCCCTCTCCCAATACCTCTCCGCACTCCATTTAAAATTCTCATTCAAGTGCCATGCATCACTAAGTGCCATGTTTGCTGTGTTGGGAGTGGGAATGATATTTGGCCAGACGTAAATTCCCCCACACTAAATTCCACCAGAAAATACCACTTTGAAATGGCAAAGAGCCCAACAAAGTAATTATGCAGACTGAATAAATGCCAGACTGCAACAGAAACCTCTTGCCCTTAACTGGAGTTATTCTGTAATTTAGGGGTAAAACAAATAATTAGATTACGTCTTCCTATCGTAAGTAAGGAACAGAATAAATTAATACAGCCAGCTCAAGATGGGTGGCCTCAGTTTTCGTAGGAGGGGGATTATCCCTTGCAAGAACCTGGAAAAACATTTGGCATGAGGCATTCCAAAAGCTTCCTCCAAGTCTGCAAGGAGCATTCAAAATCTACATATCACTACCTGCCTACAGATGGCTCAAGGCATGCAGACTCAGCTAGGGGAAGCAGTAAGAAAGCCTTTTCCAAATCACGCAAATAGGCCTCAGACAAATGTGATGAAAGCTGCAAGCTCTCTGACCATGGAATATTTAATGGAGAACCTTTTTGAGGCCACTAATCAATGTTTCCGCAATCTGAAAGTAGAAGTAGAAAGATCACTGGAAGTTCCAAGTCCTAATAAGCAGATTATTCACTAGAAGCAGCCTAGTTCCAGCAAAGATAAGAGACCATGCAATAAAATCTTATGGTGGACTTTGCCCTCTGCAAGTGCACCTTAGAGAACTTTAAGGTATCAAGCCACAAGGAAAAAAAAAAGACCACAGAATCAACTACTAGAAACAAAAGAGCAGTAATTATGCTAATTAAAAAGCTATACAAACTGAATACTCAACTTCTAAGAAAAGCATTACGAGACAAAGGAAGCAAACCAAAGCCTAATCATTTCCTCACAGAACAAGAATCAAGTCATGGACCAGTCTTCGATAACCGTTACAGCAAGTACAAGCTACAATCCATTTACTCACACAAGTCTGTCACATCACAACATTGGCTATTTGCCTTCAATACATCATAAGTTTAGATGCTACCCTTTGGCAAATCTCACGGATAAAAGCTATGAATGAAGCAATAGGATGACCCCCATCAAGAATACATTTCACTTACTATGACAAACTTCCTCTAAGAATCCGTTGTCCAAAGAGGGATTCAAAAGCCTATGTAAAAGTTGACTGTCATAACCCTCAGTTTCTGTATCACAATTTCTTGTAAATTTCACAGCATTTTAAGGTTACAATGAAAAAACTCTCCAAATTAGCACTTACCCAAAGACACTCTCTGGAAGAGGAAAGTACAGTTGTGTACACTTACCATGAATGTAGATGTTAGAGCGTATTCACTGTTGCAGTAATTACATTTGGGTAATCTGCTGGCAGGTTGCCCTCAGTTGGCCTGATTAACAGTCTTGGGTCCTGCGTTGGTTGCTGTCCCTTCCATGACATTAGGGGTATAAAACTTAAACGACACCATCACATCAGTTATTTTTGCCCCAGATGTCAGGTGCCCCCCAAATGGGGAGCAGCATACATGATGTAACCTGTTTTGAGTATTATGCTGGATGTACTTTATTTGTATAACTTGATGTTGGAGCTTTTCTCCCCAGGCCACTGTTGATAGACAAGCATTTTAGGTGTGGGGCTTCACCCCCCCACACCCCCCCAACTATGTATATCAACTCCAGGGTTGCACAACATTGGGGAAGGGGGCAAAATGCTTGTCGACCATATGACCTGTCGACCTATATATATATATATATATATATATATATATAAAATAATACACACATATATATAAATATATATATATATATATATATATACATATATATATATATATATATATATATATATATATATATCTATATATACATACACATGTATATATATATATGTATATATATATATATATGTATATATATGTATATATATGTATATATATGTATATATATGTATATATGTATATATATATATATATGTATATATATGTGTATATATATATATATATATATATATATATATATGTATATATATATATATATATATATATATATGTATGTATGAAAATATAAAACAAAAAATAAACCTCCAAACAAAAGCAAATGCACCAAGACTTCTAAGCTTAAAGAAAGAAAAGGAATACCAAGAGAAAAACAGGGGGCTGGAGGATGGGTAACCAGGACTGCAACAGTGAACACACTAACATCTACATTTGTAGTGTGTACACAACTGTACTATGTTCGTGTTTCACTGCAGCAGTAATTACATTTCGGTAGATTCCCAAAGCTATGCTTGGGAGGAAGGATTTATACAGCATTAGGACCAGATAAAAGGCCCTGCAGGACAGCAGTGGTAAAGCCAGCTCTGGTTTAAAGAAAGCTAAGTGGTAATGCTTGGTGAACGTATGAACCAAGCTCCAGGTAGCAGCTTCTAGTCTCTGGTAGGAACACTTCTAAGAAAGGCAGTAAGTAGATGCAGCCCTGGTGGAAGGGAATCTGATCCCCTGGGGAGGGGGGGGGGGTTTACCATGGTGCATATAGCAGAAATGAATACGATGGCTTATCCATTTGGAATTGGTCTGCTTGGAAATAGCCTTTCCCTCTACCCCTGCAGCAAATGCCACCAGTAGTTCCGATTTTTAGAGATTTTCTCCTGTTTAAGTAAAATCTAAGATGTCTGTGTACATCCAATGAATGCAGAATTTGTTCTCCCTTGTACTGTGGATTAGGAAAGAAAGTTGGCAAATGAATGGTCTGATTAAGAGCCACACTGGCTACTACCTTAGGGATGAAGGATGAACTGGTCCTGAGAGACACCCTGTCCGCATGAAAAATAATAAGACTCCACTGCCAAAAGAGCCTATAATTCAGAAATCCTTCTAGCTGACATAACTGCTAAAAAGAAAGCAGTTTCCCAGGACAGAAATTTTAAGTCTGCAGTAGCAGCTGGCTCGAAAGGAGGGAGAGAGTTTTTCCAATACAAAACTGAGGTCCCAGACAGGGGTTGGAGCTCTCCAGGGTGTCTTAAGTTTTTGGCCCCTCTGAGATACTGTTTTAGCAGAATTTGAGAGAAGAGGGGAGGCCCTGTGTTGTAAAGAGCTGAAATCGCAGAGGCATGGATTTTTATGGAAGAAAAGGACAGGAAATTGTGAAGCATCTTAGTTAAGTATTACAAAATCTGAGGAATATTGGGCTATGCTGTGCTTATTCCATGTAATTGTTTCCAGGCACAAAATCTTTTCCAATTGTCAGCATAAGATTTTCTAGTACTAGGCCTCCTTGCCTCCAAAGTGACATCCATCACAGGTTTGCTGAGAGATGCTAAGGGTGAATTTAGGTGATTAGCTACGCTGCAAGATTCAAAGTTTGAAGCAGAGTGTGCAGAATTTAGTTCTGCTGCGACAGTAAGGTGTCTGAGGCAGGTGGAAGGTGCGACATTACACAGGAGTGGGTACCAGTGTTGGGGAGGCCAGTCTGGAGCAATTAGAATCATTTTTGGTTTATTCTGTTTGACATTTAGTAGAACTTTGGAGATCATAGGCAGAGGGGGAAAAAGCATAGACTAATAGAGCATCCACTTTCCAAGCTTTTCTGTGATGAGTTCTTGTGCAGAATTTGTCCAACTGATGGATCTTTTTGCCTCATTCCAGAACTATGTCTGGACTCCCCCATTTGCGTGTCAACATGTTGAAAAGCAGTGGTTCGTTCCATTCGTGTGGGTCCATGAGATTTCTGTTTAGTTTGTCTGCCAGAGTATTCAGCTTTCCTGGCAGGAATTGAGCTTGTAGTTGTATTTGGTAGGTCAAAGCCATGTTCCACAATGCCATGGCTAGTCTGCATAGGGGAGAGGAATGTGTACCCCCCCTGCTTGTTTATGTACCAAACTGTGGTGTTGTCTATCATTAATTGTCCTGGATGAAGGTAGTCCTTGAAGGCTTGTCAATGCATTCTGTAAAGCTAGCATTTCCTTTTTATTGATATGAAGGTGCATTTGATTTGAGCTCAATTTGCCCTGAATGCACTTAATGATAGATGAGCCCCCCAAGCAATCTGATGTGTCTGTAGTTAGGGTTTGGGCGGCAGGGGATGGAGTGAATAGCAGTTCTTTGTTATGGTGGCAGGCATCTGCCCACCATAGAAACTCTAGTTGCAGGCAAGGTAAGATTGGGAATCTGTTTCCTTACTGACAATGTTGATTCCATAAACTTTTAAGTACCACTGAAGTTTCCTCATATGCAGTCTTGCATATAGAATTAGAAGGATGCAGGAGGCCATGAACCCCAAGGCTTGTAGAATTTGTCTTGCAGATAGCAGGGTTTTTCTGGCCACCTGTTTGAAGTCACCAATTGTATTTGCTTTGCTGGTGTAAGGTAACCATCTGGGCAGTTATATTCAAGCTTGCACACAGGAATGTCATTTTTCAAGAGGGTACCAGCTGTGATTTCTTTTCGTTTATGGTGTACCCTAGACAAGTTAGAATTCTTTTTACAAACGCCAGATGCTTTAGAAGAATGTCCTTGTTTTCTGCCTGAATTAGAAAATCGTCCAGGTATGGATATATTTGAATATTTCTTTGCCTACAAAATGCAATTACTGGAGCCAAGCACTTTGTGAAGACCCTGGGTGCAGCAGATAAGCCAAAGGGAAGTGCAGAGAACTGGTAATGCAAATAGCCTGTTTGAAGCAGAGGTATTTTCTGCAAGACTCTCTAACTGGGATATGCAGGGAGGCCTCAAGTCTAGAGTTACCAACCAAGCATCTTTGCCTAGCATAACAAGTAACTGTTGAAGAGTCAGCATCTTGAATTTTGGAAGGAACAGAAATGTGTTTAGAGTAGTTAAGTCCAGAATTGGACACCATAATGTCTTTTCCGGGTACAAGGAAAAGTCTTGAATAGAAACCTTGTCCCTTTTCCTCTTCTGGTACTGGTTGAATAGCACATATGTACATGGACATAACTGGTTTCTGGGGCTCTGCCCACTGATATGGGGGCAGATCTGGCCATCCATTTGGGATTGGCACCATGTGGAAATGAACTCTGTATCCCTGGGATACTAAATTTAAAATCAATTTGTCCTCTGTTACAAGTAAACAGTTTCTTGCATGAAGTGCCAGCTTTCCCCCCAAAAGGGCGGCTAAAAGTTAAATGCTTGATGAGTGTAAACTGAAGTCATTGATTCATTTCACCAAAGGGAGGTGCATTGCTGGTTCCAGATTTGGAGGTGGAGGCACGCCAGTGTTTTGTTCTAAAGGTCCCTTGCGACTAAATCCTGGAGCCTTTGGAATGTCTGGGATTGACTTGAGTGGCTCTTGAAGGAACTGGAAAGGACCAGTTCTTAAAAGGCCAATGCCTACTAAATCTTGGAGGTTGCACTTGAAAGAAATCTTTAACTGTTTGCATAGATTTAGCTTTATCTTCCATCTTTTCTTAAAACTTCTTCAGCCTTACCAAAATGACGGTCCTGTTAAGGAGCATTCAACAATTTTGCTTCAACATAAAGCAAAGTTTGCTCTTTGAGCCAAGCATGCCTCATCACAGACCCAGTTACAACAGCCCTGCAAGAGGCCTCCAAAGACTCAACCACATTGCAAAGTATGCTTTCCAACTTGTTCAGGTGAATGCACCAAACTCA
>NC_056748.1:901495509-901525509 GCF_019279795.1 Protopterus annectens
CAGGATTTTCCTTGCAGTCAGCCTGGTGCAATTTGCCAGTGTTCTGAAATATTGAATTAGTTGCCCCTGCTTCTCTGGCGTGAGGTAGGCCATCTGGGTGTTTGTCCAAATTGGCACCCAGGAAAATCTTCCGAAAGGGTATTAGTCTTGATTTCTTTTTGTTGACTGTGTATCCTAGAGAGTTTAATAACATTACATAAGCCAGATGTTTCAGAAGAATGTGCTTGCTGTCCACTTGGATCAGGCAGTCCAAATAAGGGTATATTTGTAACCCTTGAAGTCTGCAGTAGGCAATTACTGATGCCAGGCATTTCGTGAATACTCTGGGCGCAGTAGATAAACCAAAGGGCAATGCAGAGAATTGATAATGTATTGAACCTGCAAGAAATCTGACGTATCTTCTGCAATTTTGTCTGACTGGGACATGCAGGTATGCCTCCTTGAGGTCCAATGTTACCAGCCAAGACTCCTTGCCCAGCATGGGAAGAAGTTGCTGTAGAGTGAGCATCTTGAATTTTGGTGCGAGTAGGAATGTGTTTAGGATGGAAAGATCCAAGATAGGTCTCCAATCTTTGCCCTTCCTTGGCACCAGAAATAGCCTGGAATAAAAACCTTGACCTTGTTCGTGTGTAGGTACCTCTTGAATAGCTTTCATGTTTATAATATTTGAAATTTGCTTTTGTGCCTCTGCCCTTTGTGTGGCAGGTTTGGCATGCCTTTCATTTCTGGAAGGGTATGAAAATGGAATTTGTAGCCTCCGTTTATAATGTTCAGGATCCATTTGTCCTTTTGTGACAATATGCCAATTTTTTGAGAATAGTGCCAGCTTTCCTCCTAAGGGTGCTGCCATTTGAGACCTGGTTGGCATGCAAAGGGGAAAGTCATTGGTTTTGCTTTCTGAAAGATTGCGAGTTGTCCTCACCACCTCTGTGTAGGAGCTTGCCATTGTCTGCCTCTGTACAAGCCTTGTTTGTCCTCTGCCCCTCGGGTGCCTGTATCTGCCTTTTTAGGGTCTGTCTGTGGCAGGAAAGGACCAGTTTTTGGAAGGCCAATTTCTACTAAAACGTGGGGGTTGAACCTGCATAAATTCTTTCACAGTTTGCATTGATTTAGCCTTTTCCTCCATTTTCCATAATACTTCCTCAGCATTTGCCCCAAATAGTACATCCTTTTGAAGAGGGGCGTCTAGTAATTTAGCTTTGACATGATCAGGCAAGGCTTGTTCCTTGAGCCAAGCATGCCTACGTATGACTGAGCCTGTAACAGCAGCTCTACATGAGGCCTCTAGAGCATCAAAACCACATTGTAAGGTATGTTTACCCACTTGTTCTGCACTATGCATCAAATCCTGCAACTCCTTCATGTCTGGTTGTTCAGGTTGTGACATTTTACTTTTCAATTGAGATAACAGAAACTGTTGGTATTTTAGCATATGAAACTGACAGTTTAAGGCCCTCATGGATAAGGTAGCAGAGATATATACCTTTTTTCCCCACCTTTCTAAGTATCTGGAATCTCTCTCGGAAGGAAATGGGTTTTTGGCAATGGAGGCCTTAACTCCCTTGGGCCCCTGTGAGATGGTTTCTAGGTCAGCAGCATGGCTTTTGTATAGAAATTGGTGCGAGTCAGGAACCCTGTAGTACCCGTCAGGCTTAACAGGAGCTGGAGGGAGAGAGTCTGGGTTAAGGCAGGCCTCAGAGTAATCATCATCTAGGATGTCCAGGACAGGAGGTATAGCCAGAGGCCTGTGCTGGGGTAACAAAAGAAATTCTCAGACCCTTTTCTTGGAATCTGAATAATCCTGGCCTTCAAAGTGGAAGTGTTCCCTTAAGGTATGCAGAGTTTCACCAAATGAGTAATTCTCGGGGGGGGGGGATACAGAAGGAATAGATTCCTCTGCATCAGAGTCTTCAAAAGGAGAGTAAGACTGTTCCTGATAATCAGAGTGCTCTGAAATAATGGAGCCCTGATCAGAGGAGGGGGAATCTTCCTCCACTCTGGGTCTTTTGTCCGGAGGTGGCTGAGAACCTCTGATTAGAGTAATTAAATCCTCAGCCATTTTAAGCATCTACTTCTTAGGCATGGGGCCTGGAGATGGGCCCTGTGTAGCTGGTGTCTTAGGGTGCATGGCAGCTTTAGACTTGGTAAAAGCCTTGGAGAAAGAAGAGGAAGGTCTGAAGACACCATGAGTGGAGGTGGACCTGTCCACATTCAGCGTTTCAATGCCAAGCGTGGCTTCGGTATCTGTAGTCAGGGTGTGGGCAGAGGAGCCTGCATCCTCGGGTACAAGAGACACCGCTGAAGATGTAGTCTGTAATGAGGGGCTGCGTAGGCGCCTCGCTGAGAACCGGACCACGTGTAGTCTGCTTTGGCGTGGTTAGAGGCCACGGACCTAGAGTGTCGGTCCTTGTCTTTGCATTTTTTTCACAAAACCGGAGTCTGAGTATCAGACGACATAGTATAGTTAAATGCTTTCCCAAAATAATGCTGGGCGAACTCCGCCCGACGCTTAGTGCGTTTGTTTAATGTAGCACAAAAGCGACAGACAGAGACGTCGTGGTCTGGGCCTAAACAAGGTATACAGAGGGAATGGAAATCCTTATGCGGTATTTGCTTCCCACAAGAAATACAATTAACTTTGACATCGGTCTGAGGCAAGAAAAAGTTTCCCCAACGGGGTACTTAGCTTTTAAGAAGACTTCGGTTCCGAATTTTTTGTAATCTCAGGAGCTGGCCGACCAGCACTTGCGAACTGCTTCTGCTTCGGGCACGACGCGGCAAAACAGACCGAAGAAAATGGCGTCTGGTTCTTTAATACCCCTGTCGCACTGACGTCAGGGAAGAAGCGACGACAACCGACGCCGGACCTAGACTTTGGAATTCGGCCAACCGAGGACCCGCATGACGGCAGGAGAACCCATCTGTTATGACTGCAGCTGTATGCACGATGAACATTATACACACACGTACACACACGCACACACACTCAGGCATGGGAGTGGTTTATTGCTGTAAAACAGTGTTATTGGTACAAAATGTTAAATTCACATCCCTTCCCCCATCAGTGTGACATTTGAGCTGGTCCTGCCCTGCTTAGTAGCTGTCATAATATATAACCCTTATGCACTTGAAAATTATATAATGATGTGGTACCTCTTATTTAACCAAATTATTAAGGAGATTATTGTGTGATTTTATCCTCAGAAGTAGCAGTTATCAGGGGCTGCAAAAGCGCCTCACTGAGCACCAGCGGACTGGCTTAGAAGCTTATCAGCTTTGGACCTCTGTCTTCCTTAGCGTTTTTTTTTTTTAGGTATTCCAGTAGTCTGATTGCTAACAGATTAATTTTTGGATAATTAAATCGTGAGGCAAAATATTTTGAAGCAAAAATATACTGACATTTAATAGCGCGTTGATTAAATTTAGCACAAAACCGACAAGGTATGTTTTAGTCAAGGCCTAAGCAAGGAATATAGTACAAATGAAAATCCTTATGAGTTATTTGCTTCCCACAAATAACGCAATTATTAACTTTTACTGACATCGGTAAGGCGCAAGAAAAAAAGTTTCCCCAACGGGGTACTTAGCTTTTTGTTGAGGACTTTGGTTCTGAAACTCGAAAACGAAAATTAGTAGTCTGCCGACCGGCACTTGAACTGCTTCTGGCACTGCACGGCAAGAAAGACTGAAGTAATGGCGTTGGCTGCATGTTTTATACCCCCTGGCGACCTGATGTCATGGAAGGGACAGCAACCGAAGCAGGACCCAAGACTTTGTTAATCAGGCTGACTGAGGGCAACCTGCCAGCATATTACCCAAAGGTAAAGACTGCAACACTGAAACACGAAGAACATCCAAGCATACGGGACTGTCAGTATCATAACCAAAATTGGAATTCATCTGCACTAAATAAATGAGATGCCTTCTGGAAATGGTTTTGAATTTCCATTAACTGTCAAGGCACTTCCAGAAGTAGACTCAAATCTGATAACCCTTCAGACACCCTTACCATTAAAGGATTGGAAGCTAATCTAATTAAAGACCATCTCTAATACCATGCAAGAACGAAGCAGCTTCGTGTCTGAAAAGGAATCTATCCTTGTAGAAGGCTATGTAAATTTAGCTCTACAAGCCATCAAGAACTTGCAAGCTCAGCTACTCTCTGCCAAGCTGAGGCTGCCATTAGAAACCGCCTCTGAAGTCAGGAATTCTAAAGCAGTTTATTAGCAGGTTCAGATGGAAAAGGTCAGGTTTGCAATGACAACGTTAAGATCCCACAGCTTGGGAATCTGTCCTCTTGCAATTCTACACAAACAACTTTCAAAGGCCATTTATCCATGAGAATGTTTATTAAGAGGCTACAAGGGCAAGTGGCCCAAGATAATTGAAGGGATGTCCTTAAACGTATACTACCTTCGTCAAAATAGCTTGCCTGGTACTTGCATATTAAAAGTACTGAGGCTGCTTCAGCAAGGCTACCATTAAGTATCACCACAAACATAGTTATCATTTTGCCAAACTGGATTTTAAGTAGCACATTTCATAACCTCTTGCAATATACACAGTCTCAAGGAAAGATGTTGCAGCAAGGAATCGTGGTACTAAACTCTAGGTTGTTAAATGCACTTTGGCTTCATACCAAAAAACCCCAGTTTTGCCAAAGATAGTTCAACAAGGAACGAGTGTAAATTCTTTATTGTATTATTCCATCGGGAAAAGACCAGAATGAAATACATATTTAAGAAGACAATATTGTGGCACTTGAGGAATAAGACAGATGTGCAGTGCTCAGTCAACTCTGTTTACAACTACCTCCTGAAAATGAAAGGAATGCCCTCTGGTCTACAGGACTACTTTTTCTAGCAGATCCAAACAGTATAGGGGAAAAAGGGTCAATATGCAGTAGCATGGCTAACAGAATGAATCCCTCCATTTCTTGGGGGGGGGGGGGGGTTTACAAAATCTACATATTCCACTCACCATTACTTTGTAGAATGTAAGCACTGTTTTCTGCTACAAGGTGTCTTTAAAAGATAAAGATTTGTCTCTCTTTTGGCTTTTCCAGGTTAAGGGTCGCCACAGCAGAAATCCGGTCCGCAAATTTTTGGCAGTTGATTTTTACGTGCAGAGTTTACAGCCCTGACGCACAACCTTCAATGAAGGTACGCCCATTCACGCACGTCTCCACGCAGAAGATGCTCTAGCTGAGAATCAAACTGGAGAGTCTTACAATGAGCCGACAACACTACCGCAGCACCACCACCGCAGATTTTAAAAGATCCACTTCTATAATTTCAATGATAAGGTGTGTTTTTTGTCCATATTGAATGCTGCTGGCTGCTCAGCCTGCTTGACACCCATTCCTGAAGTTATAGAAGTGGATCTTTAAAAGATAAAGATCCACTTCTATAATTTCAGGAATGGGAGTCAAGCAGGCTGAGCAGGCAACAGCACCACTAGTCTAGCTCTTCAATATGGACAAAAAAAACACACCTTATTTTCATTATACAATTTAGATAAAAGGTTTACTTTGTACTGTGATTGCATCTTTTTCAGTCACAGATTTTTAGTCAAAGAGTAAAAAAAGCAGTCCAAGCACATTAATAAATTAAAAGGAAGCAAGGCATGGAAATATGGATGAGGCACATTACTTGGCAAACAAATACTTGGGCTCACACAACCAAAAAACAATTTTCTAGTTCATAAGCAGAATTTGGCAAGGCCGTGGTGGTACAGCAGTTAGCTTTGCCACCTCCCAGCAAGAGGGTCGCTTGTTTGATTATCTGCTAGAGTGCCTTCTATGCAAAGCCTGCATGTCATCCCTGTGGTCGAATGAACTTAAAGACATGCAGGTAGGTGCGTGTGTGGGTGTGTCTTCTTGGAAGGATGGGCACCGGGCTGGCAAATACACTAAAATTTCACTGCCAGAGAAACAGTTCCGCTGCGGCGACCCCAAACCGGGAAAAGCCGAAAGATATTAGCAGAATGTTTGTTGCAAGAGAAGAAAATTGACAACCTTGCAAGCACATTATTAACTTAAAAGGGACAGGCAGAAGCCACACAAAACCATGATGTGAACTAGAAGCCGAGGCAAGGGGTTAAAGATTGCAGTACTGCTTCACCCTACATTTACACGATTTAACATGCATGTACATTACTTGTACCCAAACTATACAGTGTTCAATTTATAAAAGCATGTGTAAAACATGTATACACACATGTAGTCTAAAAAGGTTGTGTACCTACCATAACGTTTCATGTTAGTTGCCTTCATCTCGCCTTCTTTCCTACTTGTTGGGAAAGCGTCCCTAGCACCTACGATCCTGGGTGGCTCATTGGAACAGACTTCAGAACAGTGGAACCAAAGTTAGCTCTACTCCTGGCGACCATGTCTAACTTGTAATGAGAAATAAAGACATCAGGATTTGCCCACGTAGCAGAGGCAGAGTCCATGGGCAACCTAGACTGGAAGGCTACATAGGTGGCCAAAAGCCCTAGAAGAATGAACTTTCGGTTTGATAAACAACTCTTTGTTCCTTAGTTGATAGATGAAGGTAATGTGAGACAACCACCTGGACAGGGTCTCTTTGGAAACTGGAAGACCCTGTTAGCCCCTAGCATAGGAAAGGAAAAGTTGGTCCGACTTTCTTATATCCTTCGTTCTATGCAGGTTAAATCGCAATTGTCTATGAACATCCAAAAGTTTATTTGTTTTCTGCCTTGTTGGTGTGGTTAGGGAAAAACACGGAGGTCTATAGATTGGTTTAGATTATTTTCTGAGCAGACTTTCAGAAGGAGTGATTAGTTCTCAGAGCAACCCTGTCCTTATGAACAAGTACGGAGGATGAACACTTAGTGCCTGAAGTTCAGAGACATGTCTGGCTGAGGTAATAGCTACCAGAAAGTTTTCCAAGATAGAAACTTAATGGAGCAGGATGCTGCTGGTTCAAAAGGGGGCATAATCAAGGTGGTTAGTACCAAATTAAGGTCCCAAGGAGGAGGGGGATCTCTCACTGGGGGACAAAGGAGAGTAGTCCCTCTGAGAAAGGCTTTACACAGCTTATGAGAATGTTCAGATTAGAAAACCAGACATGAAAGTTAGAGATGGCCGCTAGTTGAACCCAGAAAGTAGCAGAAGCAGACCCAGAATGAAAAAGCTGTTGGGAACTCCAGAATTTCGTGAACTGGGGCTGAAAAGGGATCCATGTTCCTAGCCTCTGCACAGCAAGGGAAACATTTCTATTTGCTAGCATAAGTTTTCCTAGTAGCGTATTTGTGAGAGGAGACAATCTCACGCACAGCCGGGGAAAAGCTGGGAAGCCTGGCTAGGGTCGGAATTGGATCAACCAAGCTGTGAGCTGGAGTGTTTGGAGGAATTGATGCAGCTCTCCTGAATGATGAATTAGCAGGTCTTGAATAAGATCCAGAAACCAGGGCTGCTCGAGGAGGTAACTGTAGAGGAACGGAAACCATATTTGTCGAGGCCAGTAGGGGGAAATGAAGATCATTTTGCAACCCAACGGAATAGCTTTCTGTATGAGTTTGGGTATAAGAGAACTGAGGGAAGGCACAAAAGTCCTAGAGGTCAATCATGGACTACAGAGTCTCTGGGAGGGTGACCGGGAAGCGGTATAAGGGAGTAGTAGTTGCTGCATTTGTTGTTGAAGTGGGTGGCAAATAGATTGCATCAAAGCTGTCCCCATTTGCAGAATATCAGATCCGCAACTACCTGATTCAGAGATCACTTGTGAGGCATCAGAATAGCTTTGCTGAGCCTGTACGCTATGACATTGGAATTCCCAGGTATGTGCGTCACAATCAGAAATTGTTGGGAGGAAATCTCCCACAGAGTGAGTGCTTCTCGACAGTGGGTAGGACCTGGTTCCGCCCTACTTGTTGATGAACCACACCACTGACATGTCAGTTTTAATTGCAATGGTCCCAGAAGGGAGAGTCCTGAAGTGCCTGCAACGCTAGGAGCATGGCTAATCTCCAAGACATTTATGTGCGGATGGTACTCCTGAGGCTGCCAAGTGCCTTGGACTGTCCTGCCCTGATAATGCCCCCTCCCACCTTATCAGTGAGGCATTCGTGGTCACTGTGGCAACCGGAGGAGGCTGGATGAATTGTCTGCAGTGAGACACTAGTGGGGAGACCATCCACCAGGGAAAGTGCCTTTTGCATGTTTCTGTAATCATGATCATGTGAGACATGGGGAGCTGTTGGAAAGACCACTGTGTGAAAAGAAGCCACTGAATTCTCATATGGAAACAGGCCAGAGGTAGCCGAAGAACTGCCGCTGCCATAGACCCTAGAGTTTGAAGGACCAACCTGACTTGTACCCTTTTGCATTTCATGAGGATATGAACTTGCTGCCGAATTTTGGCCTTGCGGACATACTTCTTGTATCTAATCTGCTCCTATATAGGTAATAGATTGACAGGGCAAAAAAGCAGATTTTTCAGAATTTATAGCAATGCCTAGCTGGGCACAAATTGAAATTGTATAGTCCCTGGCTTGGAGGAGTTGATGCCTGGTAGTAGCAGTAAGGAGCCAGTCATCAATATATGGAAACACCTGGAATCCTCGATGCCTCAGGTGAGCCATGACTATTGTCATGCATTTGAACACCCTGGGGCCTAAGGTGAAATCAAAGGTCAGAGCTCTGAACTGGTAATGACTGGCTCCCAGCCGAAAGGGAAGGAGCCTCCTGGAGCGCCTGTCCATTTTGATGTGATAGTACGTGTCCTGAAGATCTGCTGAGCACATCCAATTGCCCTGACCCAAAAAGGGTAGAATGGACTGTACGGTGACCATCCAAAATCTTTTTCTTTGAACAGACTTTAGTCTGCAGAGATCCAATAATGGTCTCTAGTCCCATCTTTTTGGCACCTAAAAGTACAGTACAGTTGTGTACCTACCATAAATGTAGATGTTAGAGTGTATTCACTGTTGCAGTCATTACACTTGGGTTATCCTGCTGACAGGCTACCCTCAGGTCAGCCTGAATTCCAAAGTTTTGGTCCGGCGTCGGTTGCTGTCGCCTCTTCCCTGACATCAATGTGCCAGGGGTATACAAGATGAAGCAGACACCATTTTCTTCAGTTTTTCTTGCTGCAGATGTCAGGCACCCCCAAGAAGGAAAGTAATACATATTGTTTATAAAAATACAGTAAAATAAAAATACCTTCATCTACAAGCAAATACACCACATAGGTTGTATAGGATAGAGAAGTATAGATAAGTCCCAGCAAAGAAGGGCGATGGAGGGTGGGTAACCTGGACTGCAACAGTGAATACACTCTAACATCTACATTTATGGTAGGTACACAACTGTACTATGTTCATAGTGTTTCACTGTTGCAGTCATTACACTTGGGTTGAATCCCAAAGATGAGGTAGGGCAGCTGGGTCTAAATAGGATTAGGAGTGGTTAGGAGGCCCTGCAGAACTGTAGTAGCAAAGCCTGCTCTGTATTTAGAGTAAAGAGGTAAGTGGTAATGCTTGGTAAAAGTGTGCACTGAACTCAAAGTTGCAGCCTCCAAAATTTCTTTGGTTGGTACTCCTCTGAGAAAGGCTGCTGAAGTGGCTGCTGCCCTGGTAGAATGTGGCCTAATATTCTTGGGTACTGACTTGCCATTCTGTGCATAGCAGAAACGAATACAGTGTCCTATCCATTTTGAAATAGTCTGCTTTGAGATAGCTTTTCCTTGTGATCCTGCAGCATATGCTACAAACAGTTGCTCAGTTTTCCTGAAAGCTTTTGTTTTGTCCAAATAGAAACGTAGCTGCCTGTGTATGTCCAAAGAGTGCAGAAGTCTCTCGCCTTTATTCTGGGGATTTGGATAAAATGTTGGCAAATAAATGGTTTGGTTAAGAGCCACACTGGATACTACCTTTGGCATAAGTGTAGTTGTCCTTGGAAAAACCCTGTCCAGATGAAAAATGATGGAAGGTTCCACTGCCATTAATGCTTATAACTCTGAGACTCTTTTGCTGAACTTATTGCTAGGAGCAGAGCAGTTTTCCATGATAAAAAAATTGTCAGCTGTATTGGCTGGCTCAAAACGAGGTAGTGTGAGCTTTTCTAAAACAAAGTTGGTCCCATGTAGGTATCTGTGCTCTCCTTGGAGGTCTTATGTTTTTTTCCCCTCTGAGGTACTGGCTTAACAGTGGATGAGATAAAATAGGAGGTTCTGTATTTTAATGAGCTGAAATGGCAGAGGCATGATCTTAATTGATAAGGATAGGCCTTTGTCCAGCATCTCAGTTAGGTATTGTAAAATCTGAGGAATATTTGGAACAAGTGGTTCTAGTCCTTGTGCCTGGTTCCAAGCACAGAATCTCTTCCATTTTTCTGTGTAAGATTTCCTGGTGCTAGGCCTCCTGGCTTCCCAAATGACACCCATAACAGCTTTAGAGAGGTGTGTTCCGAGTGGCTATAGTATCTGTCATGCAGCCAGATTTTAGGTACCGAGTTGGCTGTGCAGGGAGATGAGGAATTAGAGGTAAAGTCCAGGCTGGGCCTTGAGACAATCTCTTTAGGATTGGGTACCAGTGCTGGCATGGCCAGTCTGGGGCAACCAAAATCATTTTTGGCTTCTCTTGTCTGACTTTTAGGAGCACCTTGGGAAGGAGAGGCAGTGGTGGAAAGGCATAAACTGAGGGTTTTCCAGCTGAAAGATAGAGCATCCACTTCCCATGCTTGTGAGTGATAAGTCCTTGTGCAGAATCTTTGTATTTGGTAGTTGTGAGGGGAGGCAAAGAGATCTATGTCTGGGAATCCCCATTTCCTTATGCTGAAGACCTGTGGATTTAGTTACCACTCGTGGGGGTCCAGGATGTTTCTGCATAGTAAGTCTGCCAGAGTATTTTTCTTTCCTGGCAGGAATTGTGCCTGCAGATGTACTGGATAGGTCAGTGCTGTGTTCCACAAATTCATGGCTTGCCTGCAGAGGGGGTAGAAATGTGCGCCACTTGCTTATGTATGTACCACATAACTGTAGTATTGTCCATCTTTAGTAATAGTTGTCCTGGATGTAGTAGATCCTTGAAGGCTGTCAAGGCATTCTGTACAGCCAGCATCTCTTTTGGATTGATGTGAAGATGCATTTGGTCCATGGGCCACGTGCCAGAGTACATTTTCCTGCCATGTGAGCCCCCCAGGCATAATCCAATGCATCCGTTAGTGTCTGCCTGGCTGTGGGTAAAGTGAAAGGCTGTTCCTTGTTGTGGTGACAGGCCAGTGCCCACCAACGAAACTCCTGTTGCAGGCAGGGAATAAAAGTAGTTTCCAGGCTAAGGCAATGTTGAGTCCAATCAATTTTTTAGGTACCATTGTAGCTTCCTCATATGCAGCCTTGCATATGGAATTAGCAGGATGCAAGATGCCATTTAGCCCAAATGCCTGCAGAATTTTTCTTGAAAGTAGCTGGGTCTTTGTTGCCATTATTTGATAGTAATGAGTCAGTTGTCTTTGCTTGTATGGCGTGAGATAAGCCATCAGGGCAGTTGTATTTAAGGTTGCACCCAGGAATATTATCTCGACAAGGTACTAGTTTTGATTTATTTTCGTTGTGTACCCTAGGCAAATTAGTAATTCTTTTACAAACGCCAGATGCTTTAGTAGAAAGTCCTTGCTCTCTGCTTGAATAAGGCAGTCCAAGTAGGAATATATTTGAATTCCTTTTTGTCTGCAAAATGCAATTACTGGTGCCAGGCATTTTGTGAAGACACTGGGCGCAGTAGATAAGCTTAAGGGCAGTGCAGGGAATTGGTAATGCATTGAGCCAACTATGAATGAGGTATCTTCTGCAAGATTGTCTGATTGGGACATGCAGGTATGCCCTCTGAGGTCCAAAGTAACGAGCCTAGCCTTCTTGCCCAGCATGGGTAGAAGTTGCTGCAATGTCAACATTCTGAATTTTGGAACATCCAGGAAAGTATTTAGATTTGACAGGTTCAGTATAGGTCTCCAGGCTTTGTCCTTTCTGGGTACCAAGAAAAGTCTTCAGTAAAATCCTTGCCCCTGTTCTTGCTGTGGAACTTTTTGAAAAGCTCTCATGTCCATGAGAGCAGAAATTTGTTTTTGTGCCTCTGCCCATTGGTTTTGTGGCAGGTTGGCATACCTTTTGACCTTGGCAGGGTGTGAAAGTGGAACCTGTAACCCTGAGAAATATTCAGTACCCATTTGTCCTGGGTGATCATGTGCCAATTGTGAGAAAAGTGCTAGTTTTCCCCCCTAAGGGTGCTGTCAAAAGTTAAGTGCTTGGCTTTTGTACAGGGAAGTCATTGGGACAGTTTCCTACAAGGTTGTGATTAGTCTTCTCCACCTATGGGGGTGGAAGCACCCCATTGTTTAGGTCTGTATGAGCCTTGGGGCTGAGATCTGCCTCTTCGGGATCTGTATCGGCCTCTGTGGCCTGTCTGACACTGGAAAGGGCCAATTTTTAGAAGGCCAGTTCCTGCTAAATCTAGGTGGCTGAACCTTTAAGAAATCCTTTACTGTCTGCATTGATTTTGCTTTATTCTCCATTTTATTTAAAACCTCTTCTGCCTTAACACCAAAAAGTATCATGCTGTAATGGAGCATCCAATAATTTTGGATTAACATGCTCAGGTAAACCTTGTTCGTTTAACCAAGCATGCCTTCGAATGAGAGCCTGTAACTGCAGCTCTGCAAGAAGCCTCTAATGAATCAAAACCACGTAGCAGAGTATGCTCTCACTTGTTCAGCTGCATGCAATAAATCCTGCATTTCCTTATTGTCAGGACATTCTGCGCTTGTAAGCATTTTCTGTTTTAGCACAGACATTGGGTATTGTTGATATTTAAGCATGTGAAACTGGCAGTTTAAAGCCCTTACAGCTAAAGTAGCAGAACTCCCCATCCATCTATCCAGTGCTCTAGAATCTCTATCAGAGGAAACAGGGTTTTTTGCAGTGGAAGCCTTGACCCCTTTGGGACCCTGAGAAATTGTTTATGGATCAGCAGCAGGGTTTTTTTTAAAGACATTTATGAGTCTGGGACCCTGTAGTACCTATCTGCCTTAACTGGTGCAGGGGTTGAAGAATGAGGAGACTAACTGGATTCAGAAAAAACAAACGATATCTAGTACAGGAGGGGTAGCAAGGGGCATGTGCCGAGGTAGTAAAAGAAAGTCTGAGTCTTTTCTTGGATTCAAAATAATCCTGGCTCTCCCAATGGAAATGCTCCCTCATGGTGTGCAGGGCTTCCCAAAAGAGTAATCCTCAGGAGGAGAGGCTGAAGGGTATAGATTCTTCAGCATCAGAGTCCTCATAAGAAGGAAGAGAATATCCCTGGTCTGAAGAAGAATCAGAGGAAATAGAGACCTAGTCAGAGGAGTTATAGTCAGTGTCTTGCCTAGGCCTTTTATCAAGAGGGGGATGGGAACCCCTGATCAAAGTTATTAGGTCCTCGGCCATTTTAAGCATCTGTTTTTTTTGGCATGGATGATTGTCCAGGAGAATGCTGTACTTGTTTCTTTGTCTTTAATGGTGTTTTAGACTTTGCCTTGACTGCTTTAGTGGGCTTGATAGTAAGCTGTGTAGGTCTGAAAACACCCTCAGAAGCCGATGCCTGCTCAGCGGCTCAGGACCCATCTGAGGGAATAGTTTCCGTAGGCCCAAAACCTTGAGTTTGCAGAGGCCTAGTTGTCTCCCCGTGGGAATCGGAGGCGGCCTGTGGCTCTGAGGTAGCGGGTGTCAGGGGCTGTGAAAGTGCCTCAATGAGAACCGGCGACTGGCTTAGAAGAGGCTTAGTCTGTTTTGGACCTCAGATGCCTCTCCTTTTTTCGTCTTTGCATTTTTTATGAATTCCGGTCTGCTGTTCCGATGGCATTATGTAGTTAAACCTTAGGCCAAAATAATGTAAAGCAAAATCAGACGTTTAACAGTGCGTTGCTTGAATCTAGCACAAAACAGACAACTAGCAACGCTGTGGTCAGGGCCTAGGCAAGGAATACAGTGAGAGAGAAAATCCTTATGAAGTATTTGCTTCCCACAAGAAATACAATTGTTAACTTTTACTGACATC
This sequence comes from Protopterus annectens, assembly GCF_019279795.1. Lineage (NCBI taxonomy): Eukaryota > Metazoa > Chordata > Ceratodontiformes > Protopteridae > Protopterus > Protopterus annectens. The sequence continues at coordinate 901,509,565 of NC_056748.1, forward strand.
GGTCTGGAGTAAGAAAGTTTCCCCAATGAGGTACTTAGCTTTATTGAAGACTTCAGTTCTGAAATTCAATTTTGAAAATCTCAGGAGTCTGCCGACCGGCACTTCTGAACTGCTTTTGCTTCGGGCACCGCGCAGCAAGAAAGATGGAAGAAAATGGTGCCGGCTGCATGTTCTATACCCCTGGCGCACTGACGTCAGGGAAGAGGCGACAGCAACAGATGCCAGACCAGAACTTTGGAATTCAGGCTGACTGAGGGTAGCCTGCCAGAGGATAACCCAAGTGTAACGACTGCAGCAGTGAATCACGATAAACATCCTTGAGTAAGTTCTGAATCAGTGTTGGCCTGCCGGGACTTCCTGGATGACTTTTCTAGCAGTCTTAAAACTTCTATGACTGCTTGGGCCCTCAGATTGGGTGGAACATCTGGAAGGGATTTGCTTGATGGTAAGGGGGGTTGAAAGAAGAGAATTATGTAGCCTCTGGTTATGATTAAGTGTACCCATTTGTCTCACGTTGGGTTTTGCCAGGCTTTTGGGTACAGTAAAAGTCTACCCCTGACTGCCTCCAGAGGCGGGCAACCCTTCAGTGCTAGTCAGAGAAGGATTCTCTGCTGCCCTGGTTCTGCGGACCCCCTTTGCCACAAGGGCGGCATCTGTTTCCTCCTCTGCCCCCGGAGGAAAAATCACTACGTGTCAGGCGAGTCTCCCTGAGATTTCCAAAACCACATTTTACCACTCTTCTGACCCTTTGGGTATGGTCTGTAAGGAGTGGAAAAACGGACTCCCAAGGGCAGAGTTTTGCCTCCCTGTTCACACAGAGTGTCTTTCACCTGTGGTCCAAAAAGAAAGCAACAGTCAAAGGGAGTGTTGGTGAACGACGCTCTAAAGGGTTCTGCAAAATTACACAGCCGCATCCATGCGTGTCCGAGGGCCATGCCTGTACCTGCGGCTCTACTCGCACCATCGGCTGCATAGGAAATAAGCCTCATGGAGGAGTTAACTACAGAATTAAGTGTCGCCAGCTGAGAAGCCACTTTAGCTTGAGCCCCTTCAGCTGATGGATCCCAAAGGTATCTCCGAGCTCTTTTAGGAGATCCCTTTGAAGCCTGGTAAAATGGCATAAGTAATTCAGTGACCTCATGGAAAAGGTCGCTGAAGCAAACATTCGCTTCCCATATCTATCCATGGTCCTAGACTCCTTGTTAGGAAGATGGACAGAGGAAGAAGTTTCCACCAACTCCTTTTTAGTGGCTACCACCATGCATCTATGGGAACACCCTTAGTAAGGAACTGTTTATCAGGGGGTGCAGTGATAAACTTTACGGATCTCCTCAGGGTTGGTTCCACTGTATCCGGGGCTGACCAAACCCTTTGAGCCTACCACTGACATTAGTGGATCGAAAGGCGGAGAAACCCAGGACGTGGAAGGTTGGGAACCGAAAGCATCCCGGAATACAGTTTCGTCCTCGGTAGAGGCTAGGGCATTCCAGTTCCCCCTCTGCCTAAGCATTTCTAGGATGTCCGAAAAGGAAACTTCAGAGGGGGATCTCTGGGACCCTTCCGATTCATCCAAATCCGTACCTGAAGTGATAGACTCTGGTGAGTCAATGTGCTTCCTCTTGCACTTCCTCTTCCAAGGGGGCTCCTCTGAATGATCAGGGAAGGCCTCGGAAAGAGGAAACATCCAATGGGGTGCTCAGGAGCGCCAGTTCCCCACGCTTGGGGTCTGGAAGAGAGGCAGAGGTTGCCGCAGGCACTACAGGGGATGGCACCAGTGGGGTCGAAAGTGGAGCAGACTCAGAGGTCAGTACACTCCTCATGACATCAAAGGCATCCCTGCCACGATACAGAGAAGGCTCCGGTTCCAAGGAAACCGGAATCCTCCTCTGCACTGAGGGAGACTGCTCCAAAGACTACGTAGGAGCAGAGCTCACCTGCATTGTTCTGAGGGAGAGAAAGTACAGTTTTGTACCTACCATAAATGTAGATGTCCAATAGGAATGCATCTGCAGTTCTTACAAATGGGTTGTCCTGTCGTCAGGCAGCCCTTCGGTCGGCCGGATTCCAAAGTCTGGGTCTGGCCTCGGCTGGTGTCGCACTTCACCCGACGTCATAGCTGCAGTTATTCGGGTATAAAGGCATCAGCCGACGCCATTTTCCTCTGTTTCTTGCCCCAGATGCCAGGTGCCCTCTTGGAAGGCTAAATTTGGATAAATGCCAATGATTCCAAATAGTAGAGACCAAACAAAAAATAAGCATGTATGTACATATATACAAACAAATACACCACATTAGATCCCCCCCAAGCTAGCTGAAGGCTGGCAAATACACTAGGATTACCTCAGAGGGGAAGGTGGGTGGGTAATCCTGACTGCAGATGCATTCCTATCGGACATCTACATTTATGGTAGGTACAAAACTGTACTATGTCCTTCAAGGATGCATCTGCAGTCCTTACAAATGGGTAGAATACCATAGCTAAGCAAGGGGAGGAGGAAAGAGTAGAGATTATGGTGTAGCTAGGATCCCTTGCAAAACAGCAGTGGCAAAATCGGGATCTAGAGTATAAAGGTAAATTGTAATGCTTGGCAAATGTATGCACGGAGGTCCAAGTAGCAGCCTCTATAATGTCCTTGGTAGCCACTCCTCGTAAGAAGGCTGTGGTAGTGGCTGTAGCCCTTGTGGAATGAGGCCTGATGTTCTCTGGAGTTTTCTTTCCGTGGTAGGAGTAACAAAATCTAATGCAATTTCCTATCCATTTGGAGATTGTCTGTTTTGAAATTGGTTTTCCTTCCTTTCCTGTGGCATATGCTACCAGAAGCTGGTCAGTTTTTCTATTAGACTTGGTCCTGTCCAGGTAGTAGCGTAACTGTGTGTACATCCAAGGTATGCAAAAGTCTTTCTCCCCTGTTTTGTGGGTTTGGAAAGAATGTAGGTAGGTGGATAGCCTGATTTAATGACACTCTGGATACCACCTTAGGCATAAATGTAGGATTTGTTCTCATGGACACTATCTTGATGGAAGATCAGGAAGGGTTGCACTGCCATTAATGCCTGTAGTTCAGAGACCCTTCTTGCTGAAGTTATTGCCAGCAGGAAAGCAGTCTTCCAGGATAAGTATTGTAATTCTGCTGTTGCTGCTGGCTCGAAAGGAGGAAGTGTCAATTTTTCTAGCACAAAGTTCAAGTCCCATGCTGGCAATGGTGGTTTCCTGGGAGGTTTTACATTTTTAATTCCTCTCAGAAACTGTCTGAGCAGGGGTTGAGAGAAGACAGGAGGATCCAAGCTGTATTGTGCTGAAATAGCTGATGCATGTATCTTGATGGAAGAATAGGACAGGCCTGTGTGGAAGAGCTCTGCCAAGTACTCCAAGATGTTGGCCATGTTTACCAGAGTCACATCTTCTCCCTTTGCAGTACTCCAAATGAGATATCTTTTCCATTTTGCTGCATAATTCTTTCTTGTTGAAGGTCTGCGAGCCTCCAGGATTATGTCTTTAACCCTTTGGGATAAATTTGGGTCAATTGCTGTTAGGTAATGTTCCAGGCAGTTAGCTGCAGGGTTTTCAGGTTTGGATGCAGGATGTTGTAGTTCTGTGTTAACAGTAATGGGATCAGAGGTAGTGTCCATATTTGTTCCCGAGACATGCTCCTCAGCAATGGGTACCAATGTTGTCTTGGCCAGTCTGGAGCTATCAGAATGATCCTTGGATGGTCCTCTTTGATCTTCAGAAGCACCTTGTGCATCAAAGGAAGTGGTGGAAATGCGTATGCTGTCAGGTTTTTCCAACTGAAAGATAGGGAGTCCACCTTCCAAGCAAGTGGGTGGTACGTCCTTGTGCAGAATTTTAGCTGGTGATTGAATGGGGATGCAAACAAGTCTATTTCTGGTAATCCCCATTCCCTTGTGATGGCTTTGAAGATGTCCGGATGAAGCATCCATTCGTGGGCATCTGTGGTTGTTCTGCTTAATATGTCTGCTAGAATGTTTTCTTTTCCCGGTACAAAAATTGCTTGTAACTGAATGTTGTAGCTCAGGGCCACATCCCATAGGTCCAGTGCCAGCCGGCATAGAGGATATGAATGGGTGCCTCCCTGTTTGTTGATGTACCACATAACTGTGGTGTTGTCTGTCCTTATCAACTGACCTTCTTGGAGAAATGGTCTGAATGACTGGATTGCCAATTTTACTGCCAGCATTTCTTTTAGATTTATGTGTAGGCTTAGCTGGTCCTGAGTCCATAAGCCTTGTATGCACTTGCCCTGCATGTGTGCCCCCCAACCGAGGTCTGAGGCATCTGTTGTGATGGTTTGGCTTGGTTGGCTGTTGCAGAAGGGCAATCCTGTGTTTGATTGGCAGGCCTGAGCCCACCATAGGAACTCTTGTTTCAGGCATGGGATTATTGGGATTTTGGTTTCTAGGCTGTGCTTGTGTTGGGACCACAAATTCCTTGGGTACCACTGTAGCTTTCTCATATGCAGTCTGGCATGAGGGACCAGAATTATGCAGGATGCCATGAAGCCTAGAGCTTGCAGTACTTTTCTTGCAGTTAGGTGGTTCTGCTTTGTTAATGCCAAGAAGTAGAGAGGTAGTTGCTCTTTCTTTTCTGCAGTTAGGAATGCCATTTGTTTTGATGTGTCCAGCTCTGCACCCAGAAAGGTTATTCTTTGGGATGGAATCAGCCTTGACGTTTTTATATTGACTGTATATCCCAAGGCTTGCAGCAGGTAAATGACTCTTTGTAAGTCTTCTGCTAGCTTGCTTTTGTTGTCCGCTTGAATCAGGCAGTCGTCCAGGTAGGGATAAATTTGGATTCCCTGAAGTCTGCAATGAGCAATTACTGATGCCAGGCATTTCGTGAACACTCTGGGCGCAGTAGATAAGCCAAAGGGCAATGCTGAAAATTGATAATGCTCTGATCCTGCAAGAAATCTGAGGTATCTTCTGCAAATTGGTCTTATGGGGACGTGCAGGTATGCCTCCTTGAGATCTAGAGTTACCAGCCAAGACTCCTTGCCCAGCATGGGAAGAAGCTGCTGTAGGGTCAGCATTTTGAATTTTGGAACAATAAGGAATGTGTTTAAAGCGGACAGGTCTAGAATGGGTCTCCATTTGTTTTCTTTTCTTGGTACCAGGAAGAGTCTGGAGTAAAATCCCTTTCCTTGCTCCATAGATGGTACCTTTTCCACAGCTCTCATTCTTAATAGCTGAGATATTTGTTTTAGAGCTTCTGTCCTTTGAGTAGGTGGTAGGTTTGGCATTCCTCTCTTCCCTGGTTGAGTATGGAAATGGAACCTGTAACCTTGGTCTATAGTTTGCAAAATCCATTTTTCCCTTGTGATGCAGTGCCAGTTTTTTGAGAATAAGGTTAATTTTCCGCCTAAGGGTGCTTCTAGTTGTTCCCTGGTAGGCGGTGCCACTGTCAAGTCACTGTGATTGAGTTGTTGTAGAGGTGGTGGCTGCGTCCGTGCCTCGCTGGTTGTTACCTTGCCATTGGCGTCCCCTGTAGGCACCCCTGGATTGGTTTCTGCCTCTTGAACGCCTATTCCTGCCCCTCTGAGGCTTAGAGGAGTCCGGAAAGGACCAATTCTTGGAGGGCCAGTTCCTGCTAAACCTTGGAGGTTTAACCTGTAAGAAATCTTTCACCGTTTGTACAGATTTCGCCTTCTCTTCCATCTTTTTTAGCACCTGCTGAGCAGGGGAACCAAATAAATTGACCTTGTCCATGGGTGCATCCAAAAGCTTTGATTTCACATGGTCTGGTAATGCCTGTTCTTTCAACCATGCATGTCTCCTGATAAATGTGCCAGTCATGGCTGATCTAAAGGAAGCCTCCAGTGCATCATAGCCACATTTTAAAGAATGGTTACTAACCTGCTGTATGTTATGTACCATTTCCTGAACATATTTTTTATCTAAAGATTCCTCAGAAGAAAGCTTTTTAGTTAACTGGTCAAGCATAAACTCCTGATATTGAATCATATGAAATTGGCAGTTTAAAGCCCTAGCTGACAAGGTAGCAGAAGTGTAAACTTTTTTACCCCATCTCTAAGGACCTGGATTCCCTTTCAGAGGGAGGGTTTTAGTAGAAGTAGCAGCTACAGCTTTAGGGCCCTGGGCGATGGTCTCTGGATCTGCAAAAGGAGCCTTGTATAAATGGTGATGAGTGTCTGGGACCCTGCAGAACCTATCGGGCTTAGCAGGAGCCGGAGGTAATGAATCAGGAGCAGTGCAAGCATCATTAAATGCATCATCTACAACAGAAAGAACTGGAGGTATAGCTAAAGGCCTATGTTGTGGCAAATGTAGAAAGGTTCTAAGCCTTTTTCTGGAGTCTGAGAAATCTTGGCCCTGCCACTGAAATTGTTCCCTCATAGCATGCAAGGTTTCCCCAAAGGAAAATTCCTCAGGTGGAGAGGCTGAAGGAATGGACTCTTCAGCATCAGAGTCTTAGCAAGGAGAATAAGAAGCCTCAGGAAGGTCTGTATGTTCTGATTCATCAGAGGAACCATCAGTGGATACTGGTTCAGGGGGCTCTGCTCTAGGTCTCTTTTCTGGAGGTGGGAGAGAGGACCTGTCTGGATGAGGCTGGGATCCACGAATTAAGGAAATTAAATCCTCAGCCAAAGATAGCATATGAGAGCTAGTGCTGGGCCTGTGTGAGGGGGGTTTGGCAGGCACAGTTTTGGAAGCTTTGGCTGCTTTAGCCCTGGCAAAGGCCTTGATAGACATGGCTGCAGGAGGCCTAGCAGCTCCACGTGCAGGGGTTGAAATATCCAGGGGAATTGTGTCTGATAATTCCTGAGAAACCGCAACAGAAGGCTGGATTTCAGAAGCAGATTCTACCAGGTTAGAGGAGGCCTCGGTAGAAGGCATGGTTTCGGCTGGAGAAAGAACCGCTTGCTCAGTTTCGGCCGAAACAGACACTCACGGTTTGCTTAATCGCGGTTTCGGCCGAGACCGCGGACTGCGAGTGTCGGTCCTTTTCTTTTCGTTTTTTGGAAATTTGTGTAGTCGGAGGATCAGACGGCATAATATAGGCAAAATCAGAGCCGAAATTTTGTTCAGCAAACTCCGACCGATGTCTAAGCGTCCGTCGGTTAAAAGAAGCGCAGGCTAGACAAGCGGCTATGTCGTGGTCTGGGCCTAAACAAGGTATACAGTAGGAGTGGAAATCTTTAGGAGGTATTTGTTTCCCACAAGATAAACAGTTATTCACTTTCTCTGACATCGGCTGAGGCAAGAAAGAGTCCCAAACGGGGTACTTAGCTTTTTAGAAGTCTTCGAAGTAGTATTCGGTAGTAGTAATCTCTGGATCTGACCTACCAGCACTTGCCAACAGCTTCTGCTTCGGGCGCCACGCGGCAAGAAAGACTGAGGAAAATGGCGTTGGCTGATGCCTTTATACCCGAATAACTGCAGCTATGACGTCGGGTGAAGTGCGACACCAGCCGAGGCCAGACCCAGACTTTGGAATCCGGCCGACCGAAGGGCTGCCTGACGACAGGACAACCCATTTGTAAGGACTGCAGATGCATCCTTGAAGGACATCAGGGTCGGACAAGGGTCAGATGCCACTCGCCCCCTTGGAGCAGACCGAGTCTTTGCGCCCAGATCCCTCGACAGACTGCACCATAGATGGGATCGGAGCAGATGAAAGCGAAGGAGAAATTATCAGAGCCGATGGTTCGATCGAACCCCAATTCCGGCTCCGAGCTCAATGGGATCGGAAGAGGAACATAGATAGAAGCGGACTGAGCAGACACCTGTTGAGGAGGGCTGGACAACATTTTGGCCAGTGCCTGCAACTTCAACCTGACCACACACTCGTCGTAATCAGAGAGCCTAGAGGAAAGATAAGAGTGGGAGGATCTGTGACTGTGGTCACTCTGCAACAGGGGAGACAGAGGAGCCGAATGTATAAACTCTAGAGAAGGGGACCTTGGCCTCTTGTGGGTCCGCAACGGCTCTGAAGGTACTGCTGGAGCAGATGGGGAGGCAGTCTCCTCGGTTCCAGCTGGAACCAAAGTAGTAGGTAAGGCTTGGGCCAATGACTGCTCCGAGCTGGGAGCAGACGATTTGTTCGGTTTAGGAGATTTCACAGGCTGAGCCTTGGCTGGTGAATGCTGGGGCTAAAGAAGACCCCTCAAAATAAGTTATTTTTGCGCTCCTGCAGAACTCTTAGGCTAAATGCATGGTATACAGAACAAGAGTCCTGCAGGTGCACTGCGCCTAAGCAATAGACGCAAGTGTGCCCATCTGTCAGACACTTTCTGACATGAGTCACTTCTAAAATCCAGACACCTTGGAGTGTTTAGACATATCCACAACTAGACAGATACTACAGAGTTGTTTTGGCCCAAAAGGCCAAACAGCAAAACTAATACCAGACGCTAACCAGAAAAACAAAAAATACAGTATACTAGTTAAAAATAGCTTTTTTAGACTAGGAAGCCTCTAACTTAAAAGAATACCTAACAATCAGAAAGAAAAAGCTTAAACTAAAATGCTACCTACAAGAGGGAAAGGGGGGGGCTCATTTAAACGAGTTGTAAGGGAAAACTACAAATACACAAAACTACAACAATCTACTTAGCGACTATTTTAAACAAACTACCAGAAAAACTCTAATCTGACAGAAAAAGTAGTTCAATAAAACTTGCACAAACCTGAGCCAGTAACAACGAACTTAGCAGCTGAAGCGGCAAATGAGTTCTGGGTAGCTAGCGCTAGGCATGGGTAAGGGGTAGCCTCGATCCAGTAAACTGCTCTCGAGCTATAGAAGATGGCAGAGTTGGAGCAGAGGATCGGCTCCGATCCAAAGAAGCAAGAAATGAAGACTAGAGACAACTTAACATAGATCTTTCCCTTTATATTCCAATAAGAATTGAACTACAAAGGGTACAAAGATTCTATCATATGTACTTTATGCTCCTTATTAAAATTTTAAAAGGAGCACACTGTACATACAAACTACCCTAAACATTCTCTAATATACACTTAAAATAGTGATATAAATTAACAGACTGCCTCATATCACCAAGTTCATTCTTTGGATGCATTTATTTTGACAACTCCATTAAATAATGCAGTAGATGGGACTGAGCTTAACCTGCCACCAAGTGCAACAATGAAATCAAACTAAATATGGCACCAACCCACTATTACACCTGCACAAATGATGCACACACCTACAGGGAAATTTAGAGAATTCAGTATACTAATCCACATCTTTTTCAGATGTAGGAGGAAATGAACACCTAGCAAATCCAAAGGACTCCATAGACCGTTCCTACATTTAATGTAAAAAAATATTAAAAGTACCCCCATAACAATGGGCAATGGTAGCCACCTACATGACAGCTACGGAAAATTTTTAAACAGAAAACTAGTCACCTGAATAAGTCACTCAGGATTGAGTGATGTGAAGGTACCACAGGTCTGCTATGTTGATGTCTGCATATATACTACATTCAACAAATCAGTATGCATTTACACATGGCAGACAGCGCTGGCTAATCAGTTAAAACCCATTCATGACAGGAATTCCCCACGAACAAGTGCAGGTCAAATGCCTGTCTCTCTCGGTACCCCCTCTGTCTGTACCACCCTCTCATGGTCTAGTTATTGGGTGTACTAAGGGCTAAAGTGGCTAGGCTTTCAAAATCAAAAATTGCCCGTATAATGGATATTGTCTAAAATTGTAAAGCCAACATGGTAAGACTTTAAATCCAAATCAAATTAGCTAGATCAAAAAACTGTTACTGCAAAAGTTACAGCAGGACTAGAGTAAAATACAAAGCTAATTATAACCCACTATTAATACATTCTAAAACCAAAAATTATGGAAGTCGAGGTTTTAAGTTGACCCAGTGCAGCAAACACTTTGTTCTGTTGGCATTAGTTAAGAATTATGGAAATAAAGTACAGTTGTGTACACTTACCATAAATGTAGATGGAGTGTATTCGCTGTTGCAGTCATTACTTTTGGGTAATCTGCTGGGAGGTTGCCCTCACTTGGCCTGAATAACAAAATCTTGGGTCCTGTGTCAAGTTGCCATCTCCTCTTCCATGTCAGGTTGTCAAACATGCAGCAGATGCCATTTTAATCCGTTTTTCTTGCCCTAGATGCCAGGTGCCCCCCCCCCCAAATGGGGAGCAAAATTATACATATAAAACTGTAAATATATAAATGCACTTTATAAAAATAAAATATACCTTCAACCAAAAGCAAATACACCACAAAGGCTTTTGAGTGAAGTGAAGGAAAGAAATTACAGAAAGGGGGTTGGCGGGTGGGTAATCAGGACTGCAACAGTGAATACACCAACAACTACATTATGGTAAGTGTACACAACTGCACTAAGTTCGTGTTCCACTGTGGCAGTCATAACTTGGGTAGAATCCCAAAGCTATGGATGGGAGGATGGAACTAAACAGCATTAGGAGCAACTATAAGGCCCTGCAAGACTGCAGTGGCAAAGCCTACCCTGGATTTTGAAGAGAGGTAAGTGATGCTTTGTGAAGGTATGAACTGAGCTCCAAGTAGCAGCTTTGAGAATGTGTCTGGTAGGGACCCCTCTGAGAAAAGCTGAAGTAGAGGCAGCCCTGGTGGAATGGGATCCGATCCCCTTGGGCACAGGTTTACCATGGTCCAAGTAGCACAAACGAATGCAATGGCTTATCCATTTAGAAATAAGTTTGCTTTGATATAGCCTTCCCCTCTGATCCTGCAGCAAATTCCACCAGTAGTTGCTAAGACTGAGATTTTGTCCTGTAAGTAGAATCTTGGTCATCTGTGGACACCCAATGAATGCAGAATCTACTCCCCCTTGTTCTGCGGATTTGGGAACAAATTTGGCAGGTGAATAGTCTGGTTAAGAGCCACACTGGATACCACCTTAGGCATATAAGGATTGTCCCTGAGGGCCACCCTGTTTGGGTAAATAATGAAAGGCTCCACTGTCATGAGCCTGTAGTTCTGAAACCCTTTCAGCTGAATTGACTGCCAAAAGAAAAGCAGTCTTCCAAGAAATAAATTTTATATCTGCAGTAGCTGCTGGTTCAAAATTAGGTAGGGTGAGTTTTTCCAGCACATAATTAAGTTCCATGCAAGAGTTGGCACTCTTCTGGGAGGCCTTAAATTTTTGGCCCCTCTGAGGTAATTTTAGCAGGGGATGAGAAAAAGGGGGGAGGCGCTGTGTTGTAATGAGCTGAAATGGCAGAGGCATGGAATTTTATTGAAGAAAAAGATAAGCCCTTGTCAAGCATCTCAGTTAAGTAATGTAAAATCTGAGAAATACTAGTCTTTGCTGTGTCTATTCCTTGTGCTTGGTTCAAAGCACAGAATCTCTTCCATTTATCAGCATAAGATTTTCTAGCAGTAGGCCTTCTGGCTTCCAAAATGACATCCATCACAGGTTTACTGAGAGATGTGGTTGGTAAAATTAGTTTATTAGACATGCTGCAAGAGTCAGAGTTTGGAGCAATGTGTGCAGAATTTGATTGTTCTGCTGAGACAATAGCTGGTGCGTCTGAGGCAGGTACCACGGAGGAAGGTGCGACATTCCTTAGAAGCGGGTACCAGTGTTGGAGAGGCCAGTCCGGAGCAATTAGAATCATTTTTGGCATTTCCTGACATTTATTATTAAGACCTTGGAAAGTAGAGGCAGAGGGGGAAAGGCATAGACTGATGGGTTTTTCCAGCTGAAGAATACAGCATCCACTTTCCATGCTGTTTTGTGAGGAGTTCTTGTGCATAATTTGTCCAAGTGACAGATCTATTTGCATCTCCCCAAAACTATGTCTGGGCTTCCCCATTTTTGTGTTAACATGCTGAAGATTTGTGGATCCAGTTTCCATTCGTGCGGGTCCATAAGATTTTTCTGTTTAGGTCGCTGGCCAGAGTATTTTGCTTTCATGGCAGGAAATTAGATTGAAGATGTATTTGGTAAGTCAAGGCAGTGTTCCACAAGGCCATAACTAGTCTGCAAATGGGGTAGGAGTGGGTACCCCCCTGCTTGTTCATATACCCCCGGTTGAGCATTGAATAGCTAGCATTTCTTTCTGGCTTACGTGGTTGCATTTGGTTTAGGCTCCACTTGCCCTGAATGAATCTCCCTGCCAGGTGGGCCTCCCAACCATAGTCTGATGCGTCTGTAGTTAGGGTTTGGGTGGTAAGGGGTAGAGTAAATAACAGTCCCTTGTTTTGGTGACATGTCTCTACCCAAAGAAACTCCTGCTGCAGGCAGGGAATGAGAGGAATCATTTCCAGGCTGTGAATGTTGACTCCATAAACTTCTTAGGTACCACTGAAATTACTTCATATGCAGTCTTGCATATGAAATTAGTAGAATGCAGGATGCCATGAACCCCAACGCCTGCAGAATTAGTCTTGCAGATCGCTGGGATTTTGTTGCCATTTGTTTCAAGTACGTTGTCAATTGCATTTGTCTGTCTGGCATGAGGTAAAGCCATCTGGGCAGTTATATACAAGCTTGCACCCAGGAATGTAGTTATTTGAGAGGGTACCAGTTGTGATTACTTCTCGTTTAGGGTGTACCCTAGGCATGTTAGAAGCCTTTTTACAAACGCCAGATGTTGAAGAGTGTCCTTGTCCTCTGCCTCAACGAGATAATCATCCAGATAAGGATAAATTTGAATGTTTCTTTCTCTGCAGAATGCAATTACTGGTGCCAGGCACTTTGTAAAAACCCTGGGCGCAGTAGATAAGCCAAAAGGCAGTGCAGAGAATTGGCAATGCAAAAAGCCTGCTATGAAGCAGAGATATCTTCTGCAAGATTCCCTTATTGGATATGCAGGTATGCCTCTTAAGTCTAGAGTTACCAACCAGGCATTCTTGCCTAGCATAGGCAGTAGCTGTTGTAAAAAGTCAGCATTTTGAATTTTGGAATGTCCAGGAACATGTTCAGAATTACTAAGCCCAGAAATGGACGTCATGATTTGCCTTTTCTGGGAACCAGGAAAAGTCTTTAATAAAATCCTTGTCCTTTTTCCTCTTCTGGTACCGGTTGAATAGCCCACATATCCATGAGGGACAGACTTGTTTCTGGGCCTCTGCCCACTGGATTGGTGGCAGATCTGGCCAACCGTTTGGAAATGGCAAGTGTGGAAATGAAATCTGTACCCCTGGGATACTATGTTTAATACCCACTTATCCTGGGTAATTACCTGCCACTTTTGAGCATGAAGTTGTAGCTTTCCCCACAACGGGGCTGCCAAAAGTTAAGTGCTTGGAGATGGTAGAGGAAAGCCATTGAGACTGCTTACTGTAGGGTTGTGCTTTACCTCCAGATTTGGAGGTGGAGGCACCCCATAGCTTTGACCTGTAAGATCCCGATGATTAATATCTGGAGCCTTTGGAGCCCCTGGGTTTGCCCTGAGTGGCTATGTTGGACACAGGAAAGGACCATTTCTTAGTAGGCCAGTGCCTACTGAACATGGGTGGCTGCACTTGCAAGAAATCTTTTACAACTTGCATAGATTTAGCTTTGTCTTCCATTTTCTTTAAAACCTCTTCTGCCTTATTACCAAATCAACTATCATGCTGTAAAGGGGCATCCAACAATTTAGCTTTAACATGATCAGGCAGATGTTGCTCCTTGAGCCAGGCATTACTTATCACAGATCCAGTTATGGTGGCCCTGCAAGAGGCCTCCAAAGAATCAAAACCACATTGCAAAGTATGCTTTCAAACCTGTTCTGCTGAATGCAATAAATCCTGTAACTATTTTCCACACAATGAAATCATCATTTTCTGTTTCAGTAAGCCCATAACATGCTGTTAATATTTAAGCATATGAAACTGACCGCTTAAGCCCTGATTGCCAAGGTTGCAGACGTATAAACCTTATCCAATCTATCCAGCGCCCTGGAATCTCTATTAGAAGGGGTAGGATTTTTGGCTGCAGAAGCCTTAACACCCTTGGGGCCCTAAAAAAAGTCTCAGGATCAGCAACAGGATTTTTGAAAAGAAATTTGTGGGAGTTAGGAACGCTGTAATATCTGTCTGGCTTACTAGGAGCCCGAAGCAGGGAATCAGGAGTCATGCTTGATTACAAGAACAGATCAACAATGTCTAATACGGGAGGTATTGCCAAAGGCCTATGCTGAGGATAACTAAAATCCCTAAGTCTCTTTTTTTGATTGAGAAGTCTCGACTTTCCTAGTGAAAATGCTCCCTTAAAGTATACAAAGTCTCTCCAAGAGATCCTCAGGAGGAGATGCAGATGGGATGGATTCCTCTGCATCATAGTCAGAAGGTGGAACAGAAAATTCCTCATCAGAAGGGAAATAAGAAGAAACAAACCTGATCTGAAGATACACAATCAGTGCCTTGCCTAGGCCTCTTAGCAGGGGGGGTTGGGAACCCCTGATCAAGGTAATTAAATCCTCCACCATTTTGATCATGTGTTTTTAGGCATAGGGGCCTGAGCACGTGGCTCATGCATCGGTTCTTTTAGACATAGAAGTTGGTTTTGACCTTATTGATTATGGTGTCGGTTTAATATAAAATGTTGAGGCCTGAAAACACCCTCAGAAGCCGGTGCCTGCTCAGCAGACAGACCATCCAAAGGAGAGACATCAGTGGGTTAACTTTACAAATCTCGCGGCATACCGGACTGCGAATGGGTCTCAGTAGAGGTCTGCGACTCAAAAGTAGCAGGTATCAGGGGCTGAGAAGGCACCTCACTGAGTACCGGCGAACCGACTGGCTTAGGAGAAGCTTTATTGGTTATGGACCTCAACAGTGTCTTTTTCCTTGCGTTTTTTGTGAACTCCAATAGTCTGATTGCTAACAGACGACATTTCAGGGTAATTAAATCCTGACCCAAAATATTTAGAAGCAAAGATATACAGACGCTTAATAGTGCGTTGGTTAAATTTAGCAAAAAAACGACAGCAAGGCACGTTGTGGTCAGGGCCTAGGCAAGGAATATAGTACAAATGAAAATCCTTATGAGGTATTTGCTTCCCACAAGCAAGGCAATTAACTTACTGATATCAGTAAGGAGCAAGAAAAAAAAAAAAAGTTTCCCCAAAGGGGTACTTGGCTTTAGTTTGAAGACTTTGGTCCTGAAACTCGAAAACAAAAATTTCAGTAGTCATCTGACAGGTGCTTGCGAATTGCTTCTGGCACCGTGAGGCAAAAAAGACAGATTAAAATGCCAACGGCTGCATGTTTTATAATCCTGAAGACCTGACGTCATGGAAGGACACAGCAACCGACGCAGGACCCAAGACTGTTATTCAGGCAGACTGACTGCAACCTGCCAGCAGATTACCCAAATGTAATGACTGCAACAATGAAAACACGAAGAACATCTAGATGACTAGTAGCGAAGTCACCTGGTAGACCATACCACCACAAAAGTTTTAAGTATGTGAATTCTATGCCCCCACCCCTCTAATCTAAAATCTTTGATGCAATCACCCAGAGTTGCAAAGAAACATGACTACAGGAAACTTTGTACCTTTTACTGGCTTAACTGCCACTATATGGAGATGGGAAATTGCACTGGGAGAATACAGTCACATCTGCCAGACATCCATAAAACTACAGCTATTGCTATAAATTTTTTCAACAGTGCATAGTAGACCCTGTAACAAAACTGCACAGAAGTCAGCAGCAGTACTAAACAGAAAACAAGGTAGCAACATGTTCCCCAGAAGCTTAAATGTTAGTCAGAACTGAACCAAGTGGGGTTGGTTCAGCAATGCTCAGCATTGTTCTGCTCAGGGCAAACTATATTTTGTCATTTTATCTCAGATGACCACTGCCAATTGTGCCACTTCAACTGTCACAACCACCACTGCTTTAAGTTTCCAAAAGTATCATCTTCTGTTCTTTAACCCCCAGCTTGCTTAAGCAGCATTAACACAAGTATTCGGTTACACAGCAAACTGTCTTTCGGCTTTTCCTGG
>NC_056748.1:901533009-901715509 GCF_019279795.1 Protopterus annectens
TAAAATGAAAAATAAACTATTTTTTGGAATTGTGTTTATTGTATTCACAGGTCACGTATTTGTCCTGTCCTTTTAAAATTTCATGTGCTTATTAGCGTTAAGTGGTTTATATATACACACACATATACATTGTCTTTATATTATTGTGTGTATTTCTGATGAAGTCAGCTGTTGGGGCTGACTAAAAGCACTTAAAATTGCTAGTTTGTGCCTGCATTTGCCTTCGCCCTTACTTTTTGTTTACTAGTTGGTGTAGCTTGCCTGCGGTTCTTGGTTGTACTTGATAGGTCAAGGCAGTGTCCCACAATACCATGGCTAGTCTGTAAAAGGGGTAGGAGTGTGTACCCCCCCTGCTTGTTTATGTACCACATAACTGTAGTGTCTGTCTATCATTAATTGTCCTGGATGAAGGTAGTCCTTTAAGGCCGTCCTTGAAAGCTGTACAGCTAGCACTTTTTTGATTGATATGAAGGTGCACTTGATTTGGGCTCCATTTGACCAGAATGCTTTTCTTTGCCAGATGTGCCCCCCAAGCAGTCTGAGTCTGTAGTTAGGGTTTGGGCAGCAGGGGGTGGTGTGAATGACAGTCCCTTGTTTTGCTGTCAGGCCTCTGCCCAGTTCTACCAGAAGGAAAGGTATGATTGGAATCATTGTTTCCAAGCTATGATAATGCTGACTTCATAGACTAAGTACCACTGAAGTTTCCTCATATGCAGTCTTGCATATGGAATTAGAAGTATGCAGGAGGCCATGAATCCCAAGGCTTGCAGTATTTGCCTTGCAGAAAGCAGGGTTTTTGTGGCTACCTGTTTGAAGTCAACAAATGAGTTTGCTTCTCTGGCGTAAGGAAAGCCACCTGGGCAGTTGCATTCAAGCTTGCACCCAGGAATGTAATGTTTTGAGAAGGTACCAGTTGTAATTTTTCATTTATTGTGTACCCTAAACAGTTAAAACCCTTTTTACAAATGCCAGATGGTTTAGAAGAGTGTCCTTGTTGTCTGCCTAAATTAGACAATCGTCCAGGTATAGATATATTTGAATATTTCTTTGCCTGCAAAATGCAATTACTGGAGCCAAGCACTTTTTTGTGAAGACCCTGGGCACAGTAGATAACCAAAGGGCAGTGCAGAGACCTGGTAATGCAAGTAGCCTGCTTTGAAGCGGAGGTATCTTCTGCAAGATTCCCTGATTGGGATATGCAGGTAAGCCTCTTAAATCTAGAGCTGCCAACCAGACATCTATGCCTAGCATAGGAAGTAACTGCTGAGAGTCAGCATCTCGAATTTTGGAATGTCCAGAAAGGTATTTAAAGTAGATAAGTCCAGAATTGGACTCCATGATTTGTCTTTTCTCGGTGCCAGGAAGTCTTGAATAGAAACCTTATCCCTCTTCCGGTACTGGTTGAATAGCCCCCCTGCTCATGAGGGAAAATACTTGTTTCTGTGCCTCTGTCCACTGATTTGGGGGCAGGTCTGGCCATCCGTTTGGAATTGGCAACATGTGGAAATTAAATCAGTTTCCCTGGGATACTACATTTAAACCCCATTTGTCCTGTTACCAGTTTCTTGCATGAAGAGCCAGTTTTCCCCCTAAAGGAGTGGCTAAAATAAGTGCTTGGTAAGTGCAAAGGAAAGTAATTGAGACTGCTTACCATAGGAAGGTGTCGTTTCCATATTTGGAAGGGGCACCCTATTGTTTTGTTCTGAAAGTCCCTTGTGACTTAAGCCTGGAGCCTATGGAATGTTTGGGTTTGACTTGAGTGGCTCTCGAGGGAAATGCAAAGGACCACTTCTTAGTAGGCCAGTGCCTACTAAATCTGGGAGGTTGCACTTGTAAGAAATCTTTCACAGTTTGCATAGCTTTAGCTTCATCTTCCATCTTTTTTAAAACTTCTATAGCCTTATTACCAAAGAGACTGTTCTGCTGTAATGGAGCATCCAACAATTTTGCTTTAACATGGTCAGGCAGATTTTGCTCCGAGTCAGGCATGACTTTAGCACAGACCCAGTTACAGCAGCCCTGCAAGAGGCCTCCAAAGAATCAAAACCACATTGCAAAGTACGTTTTCCAACTTGTTCAACTGAATGCAATAAATCCTGTAAATCTTTATGTTCTGCACAGTCAGAAATTTTCTGTTGAAGCAGTCCCATAATATGCTGTTGATATTAAAGCATATGAAATTGACAGTTTAAAGCCCTTATTGCCAAGGTTGCAGAAGTGTAACTATTCCTATCCCATCTATCCAGCGCCCTGGAATCTCTATCAGAAGGGGTAGGATTTTTAGCAGTAGCGGCCTTAATGCTTTTGGGACCCTGAGAAATGGTTTCAGGATCTGCAATAGGATTTTTGAAAAGGAATTTGTGGGAGTCAGGAACCCTATAGTATGTCTGGCTTACAAGGAGCCGGAGGCAGAATCAGGAGCCATACTAGATTCTGAAAAAACATCAACAATGTCAAGTACAGTTTTGTACCTACCATAAATGTAGATGTTAGAGTGTATTCACTGCTGCAGTCATAACACTTGGGTTATCATGCAGTCAGGCAGTCCCGCAGTCGGCCCGAGTTCCAAAGTCTTGGTCCGGCGTCTGTTGCTGTCGCTTCTTCCCTGACGTCAGTGCGCCAGGGGTATGCAAGATGTAGCAGATGCCATTTTCTTCAATTTTTCATACCCTAGAGATCAGGTGCCCCCAAATAGGTAGGCAATACATACTGGTAATAAAAAATGCATAAAAAATAAAAATACCTTCAGTTACAAGCAAATACACCACATAGATTGTATAGGGTAGAAAGGTATAGTTAAGTGCCAGCTAAAAAGTGGGGGTGGAGGGTGGGTAATCTGGACTGCAGCAGTGAATACACTAACATCTACATTTATGGTAGGTACATAACTGTACTATGTTAGTGTTTCACTACTGCAGTCATTACACTTGGGTTGAATCCCAAAATAGAGGTTGGGTGGCTGGGTCTATAAAGGATTTGGGGAGCCTATGAGGCCCTGCAGCACTGCAGTGGCAAAGCCAGCTCTGTATTTTGAGTAAAGAGGCAAGTGGCAATGCTTGGTAAAGGTGTGCACTGAACTCCAAGTTGCAGCTTCCAAAATATCCATTGGTAGGTACTCCTCTAAGGAAGGCAGTTGAAGTGGCGGATGCCCTGGTGGAATATGGCCTAATGTTGCTAGGTACAGTTTTTCCATGCTGTGTGTAGCAGAAACTGGTAGTGTCCTATCCACTTTGAAATTGTCTACTTTGAAATAGCCTTTCCCTGTGATCCTGCAACATATGCTACAAACAATAGCTCAGTTTTCCTGAAAGCTTTTGTTTTGTCCAAGTAGAAGCACAACTGCCTGTGTATGTCCAATGAGTGCAGAAGTCTCTCCCCTTTATTCTGGGGATTTGGATAAAATGTTGGCAAGTGAATAGTTTGGTTAAGAACCACACTGGATACTACATTTGGCATAAATGTAGGGTTTGTTCTTAATGAAACCCTGTCCTGATGAAAAATGATGAGATTCCACTGCCATTAGTGCCTGCAACTGAGACTCTTCGTGCTGAGGTTATTGCCAGAAGCAGAGCAGTTTTCCATAACGCATTTTAATTCTGCTGAATTGGCTAGCTCAAAAGGAGGTAAAGTTAGTTTTTCCAAGACAAAGTTGAGGTCCCAAACTGGTTTGTGCTCTCCGGGGTGGTCTTAAGTTTTTAGCCCCTCTGAGGTACTGTTTCAATACTGGATGAGAGAATATAGGAGGATCCGTGTTGTAATGAGCAGAGTTGGCAGAGGCGTGGATCTTAATGGATGAAAAGGATAGGCCTTGGTCCAGCATCTCAGTTAAGTATTGCAATATCTGAGAATATTTGGAACAAGAGGCTCAAAGCTTTGAACCTGGTTCCAGGGGCAGAATCTCTTCCACTTTTCTGAAAAGGATTTCCTGGTGCTGGACCTCCTGGCCTCCAAAATGACATCCATGACCGCTTTAGAAAGAGATGTTGGCTGCTTGGCCAAGTAATCTGCCATGCAGCCAAGTTTAAGGTTTTGAGCTGGCTGTGCAGGATGATTGTTTTGTGGAGTCAAAAAGATGAGGAATTTGAGGTAAAATCCATGCTGGACCTTGAGCCAAGTTCTTTAAGATTGGGTACCAGTGCTGGCGTGGCCAGTCTGGGGCAATCAGGGTCATTTTTGGCCTTTGTCTGGCTTTTAGGAGTACCTTTGGAAGGAGAGGCAGTGGTGGGAAGGCAAATTTAGGGTTTTTCAGCTGAACGAGAGAGCATCCACTTTGCATGCTTGTGTGTGGCAAGTCCTTATGCAGAATTTCTGTAGTTGGCAGTTCAGAGGGGCGGCAAAAAGATCTATGTCTGGGCACCCCTATTTTTGTGTTATCATGCTGAATACTTGTGGATTTAATTTTCACTCATGAGGATCCATGATGTTTCTGCTCAAGTTAGCAGTCAGAGTATTTTTCTTTCCTGGCAGAAATTGTGCTTGCAGATGAACTTGATAGATCAATGCTGTGTTTCACAAAGTCATGGCTTGTCTGCAGAGAGGATTAAGAATGACTGCCCCCTTGCTTATTTATGTACCACATAACTGTGGTGTTGTCCATCTTTAGTAATAGTTGTCTTGGATGCAGAAGGTCCTTGAATGCGGTTATGGCATTTTGTAAAGCTAGCATCTCTGATTAATGTGAAGATGCATTTGGTCTGCGGCCCACTTGCCCTGAATACATTTTCCTGCCATGTGTACTCCCCAGGCGTAATCTGAAGCATCTGTTAGTGTCTGCCTGGCTGTGGGTAAAGTGAAAGGCTGTCCCTTGTTGTGGTGACATGATTGTGCCCATTGAAACTCCTGTTGTAGGTAGGGAATAAGTGGTATTACTGTTTCCAAATTGTGACAGTGTTGACTCAACACTTTTTAGGTACCATTGTAATTTCCTATTATGCAGTCTGGCATATGGTATTAGTAGTATGTAGGTCGCCATGAACCCAAAGGCCTGCAGAATGTTTTTTGCAGGGAGTTGGGGTTTTGTTGCCATCAATTAAAAGTACAGAGTTAGTTGTCTGTCTGGCATGAGATAAGCCATCTGGGCCGTTGTATTTAAGCTGGCACCCAGGATTATTATCTCGAGGGCACTAGTTTTGACTTCTTTTCGTTAATTGTGTATCCAAGGCAGATAGTCTTTTTACAAACGCCATATGCTTTAGAAGAATGTCCTTGCTCTCTGCTTGAATAAGGCAGTCGTCCAAGTAGGGAAATATTTGAATTCCTTTTTGTCTGAAAAATGCAATTACTGGTACCAGGCATTTTGTGAAGACCCTGGGCGCAGTAGATAAGCCAAAAGGCAGTGCAGAGAATTGGTAATGCATTGTGCCAGCTATGAATCAGAGGTATCTTCTGCAATTTTGTCTGACTGGGACATGCAGGTATGCCTCTTTGGAGGTCCAAAGTAACCAGCCAAGCCTTCTTGCCCAGCATGGGAAGTTGTTGCTGTATTGTCAACATTTTGAATTTCGGAACATCCGGCTAAGTGTTGAGTAGATAGGTCCAGTATGGGTCTCCAGGCTTTGTCCTTTCTGGGGACCAAGAAGTCTTGAGTAAAATCTTTGTCCTTGTTCCTGTTGTGGCACTTTTTGAACAGCTCTCATGTCCATGAGGGCTGTAATTTGCTTTTGTGCCTCTGCCCATTGATTTTGTGGCAGGTCTGGCATTCCTTTTGGCCTTGGTAGAGTGTGAAAGTGGAACCTGTAACCTTGAGACAATATTCAGAACCCATTTGTCTTGGGTGATTATGCCAATTTTGTGAAAAAAGGTGCTAGTTTTCCCCCTAAGGGAGCTGCCAAATGTTAAGTGCTTGGCATTTGAAGGGGGAAGTCATTGGGACCGTTTCCTATAAGGTTATGACTGGTCTTTTGTGGTTGAAGCACCCCAGTCGTCTGCAAGAGCCTTGGGGTTGAGATCTGCCTCTTGGGCATCTGTATCTGCCTCTTTGTGGTTTGTCTGACACTGGAAAGGACCAATTTTTAGTAGGCAAATTTCTGCTAAATCGAGGTGGCTATAACCTGTAAATCCTTCACTGTTTGCATAGATTTTGCAATATCCTCCATTTTCTTTAATGCCTCTTAGGCTTTAAACACCAAACAAGATGATATGCTGTAAAGGAGCATCCAATAAGTTTGCCTTAACATGATCAGGTAAACTTTGTTCTTTTAACCAAGCATGCCTTAGAATCAAAGTTCCTGTAACTGCGGCTCTACAAGAAGCCTCTAATGAATCAAAACCACATTGCAGAGTATGTTTTCCCACTTGTTCAGCTGCATGCAATAAATCCTGCATTTCCTTATAGTCAGGACCTTCTAAACTTTAAAGCATTTTCTGTTTTAACAGACATTAAATATTGTTGGCATTTAAGCATGTGGAACTGGCAATTTAAAGCCCTTACTGCCAAAGTTGCAGAAGTGTAAACTTTCTTACCCCATCTATCTAATGCTCTAGAATCCCTGTCAGAGGGAACTGGATTTTTAGCAGTGGAAGCCTTTACCCCTCTGGGACCCTGGGAAATAGTTTCTGGGTCAGCAGCAGGGTTTTTATAAAGAAATTTGAGAGAGTCAGGGACTCTAGTACCTATATGGCTTGACTGGTGCTGGGGGGCAAAGAATCAGGGGTTAGACTGGATTCAGAGAACACATCATCCACACCATCTAAAACAGGTGGGATAGCAAGGGGCATGTGCTGAGGCAATAAAAGAAAATCTGAGTCTTCTTGGATTCTGAATAATCCTGGCTCTCCCAATGGAAATGCTCCCTCATGGTATGTAAAGTTTCCCCAAGAGTAATCCACGGGAGGAGAGGCTGAAGGGATTGATTCTTCAGCATCAGAATCCTCATAGGGGGGTAAAGAGTATCCCTAGTCTGAAGAGGAGTCCTAAGAAATGGAAACCTGGTCAGAGGAATTATAGTCTGTATCCTGCCTAGGCCTTTTATCAGGAGGGGGATGGGAACCCCCGATCACAGTTATTAGGTCTTCGGCCATTTTGAGCATCTGTTTTTTTTAGGCATGGAGGCCTGTCCAGGTGAATGCTGTACTTGTTTGTCTTTAATGGAGTTTTAGATTTGGTAGTTTTGATGGTAAGCTGTGAAGGTCTGAAAACACCCTCAGAAGCAGATGCCTGCTCAGCAGCTCCAGACCCATCTGAGAGGTTAATTTCCATAGACCCAATACCTTGAGTTTCCAGAGGCCTAGAGATCTCCACGTGGGAGTCGGAGGCTGCCTGTGGCTCTGAGGTAGCGGGTGTCAGGGGCTGCGAAAGCGGCTCGCTGAGAACCGGCGACTGGCCTAGAAGAGGCTTTGTCGGTTTTAGACCTCAGATGCCTGTCCTTATCTTTGTCTTTGCGTTTTGTGTATTCCGGTAGTCTGTTCCGACGGCAAGGTATAATAGAACCTTCGGCCAAAATGATGGCGAGCAAAATAACAGACTTAATAGTGCGCTTGTTAAATCTAGCACAAAACCGACTAGTGACGTCATGGTCTGGGTCTAGGCATGGAATAGCCCATAAGGATTTTCATTACTGTATTTGCTTCCCACAAGAAATGCAATTATTAACTTTTACTGACATCAGTCTGAGGCAAGAAAAAGTTTCCCCAACGGGGTACTTAGCTTTATTGAAGACTTCGGTTCTAAAATTCGAAATCGAAAACCTCAGGAATCGGCCAACCGGCACTTGCCAACTGCTTATGCTTTGGGCGCGGCAAGACAGACTGAAGAAAATGACGGCTGCATCTTATAAACCCCTGGCGCATTGACGTCAGGGAATTGACAGCAACAGACGCCGGACCAAGACTTTGGAACTCTGGCCGACTGCAGGACCGCCTGATGGCAGGACAACCCAAATGTAATAATGGCTGCAGCAGTGAAACACGAACACCAGGAGGTATAGCCAAAGGTCTATGCTGAGGGAGAAAAAGAAAATCCCCAAGTCCCTTTTTTAGATTCAGAGAAATCCTGACTTTCCCCAGTGGAAATGTTCCCTTAAGGTATGTAAAGTTTCCCCAAAAGAAAAATCTCCAGGGGGAGAAGCAGAAGGAATGTAATCTTCTGCAGAGGCCTCATAAGTAGGTATACCCAAATCCTGTTCATTAGACGAGACAGAAAAAATAGAACGCTGTTCAGAAGAATCAAAATCAATGTCTTGCCTTGGCCTCTTCGATGGAGGGGGTTGGCTACCCCTGATCAGAGTAATTAATTCTTGAGCCATTTTGATAATTTGCTTTTTAGGCATAGGGGCCTGAACATGTGGCCCAGCCGTCATTTCTTTGGTCAGATTTAGATTTTGGCCTAAGTTTTGAAGATGGCGTCAGTCTAATATACAAATCTGTAGGCCTGAAAACATCCTCAGAAGCTGGTGCCTGCACAGCGGCTCCAGACCGATCTAAAGTAGAGACATCTGTGTTCCATAATTGAAGCATCTCTTGGCATACCAGACACTGAATGGGTCTCAAAAGAGGCCTGCGAATCAGAAGTAGCGGGCATCAGGGGCTGCGAAAACACCCAAGTACCGACAAACTGGCTTAGGAGAAGCGTCGGCAGTTTTGGACCTCTGTCTCTCTGCGTTTTTTTTTTTTTTTTTTTTTTTAGTTAGATTGCTAACGGACAGTTCCGGATAATGAAATCGTGAGCCAAAATATTCTGAAGCAAAAATACACAGACTTAATAGTGCTTTAGTTAGCACAAAACAGCAAGGTACGCTGCAGTCAGGGCCTAGACAAGGAATACAGTGCAAATGAAAATCCTTGAGAGGTATTTGCTTCCCACAAGTAATACAATTAACTTTTACTGACATCTGTAAGGAACAAGAAAGTTTACCAAACGGGGTACTTAGCTTTTAGTTAAAGACTTCGGTTCTGAAACTAAAACGAAAATTTCAGGAGTCGGCTGACCGGTACTTGCGAAAGTACAGTTGTGTACACTTACCATAAATGTAGATGTTGAGTGTATTCACTGTTGCAGTCATTACATTTGGGTAATCCTGCTGGCAGGTTGCCCTCAGCCAGCCTGAAATCCAAAGTCTTGGGTCCTGCGTCGGCTGCTGTCCCCCCCTTCCCGGACGTCAGGTCATCAGGGGTATAAAAGAAGCAGTAGACGCCATTTTCTTCAGTTTTTCTTGCCCCAGATGTCAGGTGCCCCCCAAAAGGGTAGCCAAACAATGAATATATTCAGAAATACATCAATATAAATGTTACCTTCATCTATAAGCAAATACACCACATAGGTAGTATAAATCAGAGAAGGAAAGAAGGTCCAAAAGAAAAAAGGGGGAAGGCGGGTGGGTAACCTGGACTGCAACAGTGAATACACTCAACATCTACATTTATGTTAAGTGCACACAACTGTACTGTGTTCTTCGTGCATCACTGTTGCAGTCATGACATTTGGGTATTGTCCCAAAGCTATGGTTGAGAGGCTGGAACTAGACAGCAGTAGGAGCTGCTATGAGGCCCTGCAGAACTGAAGTGGCAAAGCCTGCCCTGGATTTAGAGTAGAGTGGCAGATGATGCTTTGGAAAGGTGTGCACTGAACTACAAGTAGCCGCCTCTAAAATGTCTCTGGTTGGTACTCCCATGAGAAAGGCTGCTGAGGTGGCTGCAGCTCTGTTGGAATGAGGCCTAATGCCCTTAGGCACTAGCTTGCCATGGTGCAAGTAGCAGAAACTAATGCAATAGCCTAACCACTTAGAAATAGTCTGCTTTGAGATGGGCTTTCCTTGTGACTCTGCAGCATATGCCACTAGTAATTGCTCTATTTTCCTGAAAGCTTCGGTTCTGTCCAGGAAGAATCTAAGCCATCTGTGTATGTCTAAATAAAGCAGAATTCTCTCCCCCTTGTTCTGTGGATTTGGGTAAAAGGTTGGCAGACGGACGGATTGGTTAAGAGCCACACTGGACACTACTTCAGGCATAAATGTTGGGTTTATCCTCGGAGACCCTGTCTGGATGAAAAATGATTAAAGGTTCCACAGCCATGAGCGCCTGTAGCTCTGAAACTAGTCTTGCAGAAGAGCAGAGCTGTTTTCCAAGATAAAAACTTAATATCAGCTGGCTCAAAAGGAGGCAGGGTGAGCTTTTCCAAGACATAGTTGAGGTCCCATGGAGGTATTGGTAGTCTTATTGGGGGCCTTAAATTTTTGGCTCTTCTGAGGTACTGCCTTAATAAAGGGTGAGAAAAAGTGGTGGCTCTGCATTGTAATGAGCCAAAATGGCAGAGGCATGAATTTTAATTGATGAAAAAGATAGGCCTTCGTCCAGCATCTCAGTTAAGTATTGCAAAAGCTTAGGAATATTTGGTACCGCTGTATCAGTTCCTTGTGCCTGGTTGCAGACACAGAATATCTTCCATTTTCCAGCATAAGACTTTCTAGTACTAGGCCTTCTGGCTTCCAGAATGACAGCCATCACAGCTTTACCGAGACGTGTTTTTTGTATGTCTACATTATCCGCCATGCTGTCAAGTTTAATGTCCTGAGTTGGATGTGCATGATCTGATTGTTTTGATGTGACAGTAGTCACAGTATGAGGGTAAGGTCCAAGCCGGGTATACAGATAAGTTAATTAGTATTGGATACAAGTACTGGCGTGGCCAGTCTGGGGCAATCAGTATCATCTTTGGCTTCTCCTGTCTGACCTTTAGAAACACCTTGGGGAGGAGAGGCAGTGGAGGAAAGGCATATACTGATAGGGCGTCCACTTTCCATGCTTGTCTGTGTAAGTCCTTGTGCAGAATCTTTGTAGTTGCTAACAGAGGGGAGGCAAATAGATGTTTGGGCATCCCCATTTTCTTATGCTGAAGACTTGTGGATCCAGCTTCCACTCGTGGGGATCCATGAAGTTTCTGCTTAGTTCATCTGCCAGAGTATCTGCCAAAGTATTAACCTTTCCTGGAAGGAATTGTGCCTGCAGATGTACTTGGCAAGTCAAAGCTGGGCCCCACAAGGTCATGGCTAGTCTGCAAAGGGGGTAAGAATGTGTGCCCCCCTGCTTGTTTATATACCACATGACCGTGGTGTTGTCTATCAGTAGTTGTCCCAGATAAAGTAGGTCCTTGAAGGCTGTCAGGGCATTTTGAACAGCCAACATCTCTTCGATTGATAGAGGCATTTGGTTTGAGGACCATGTGCCCTGGATGCCTCTTCCTGCCATGGGGGCTCCCCAGGCATAATCTGATGCATTCGTTGGTGTCTGCCTGGCTGGAGGTAATGTGAATGGCTGTCCCTTGTTCTGGTGACAAGCCTTTGCCCATCGAAACTCCTGTTGCAAGCAGGGAATGAGTGTAATGACAGTTTCCAGGCTGTGGCAATGTTGAGTCCAAACACTTTTTAGATACCACTGAAGTTTCCTCATATGCAGTCTTGCATATGGAATTAGTAGGATGCAGGATGCCATGAAACCCAAAGCCTGCAGAATTTTTTTCTTACAGGTAACTGGGCCTTTGTTGACAACATTTTGAAATAGGTAGTCAATTGCCTTTGTCTGGCATGAGATAAGCCATCTGGGCAGTTGTACTCAAGCTTGCACCCAGGAATGTTCTCTTGTGAGGGTACTAGTTTTGATTTCTTGTTGACTGTGTACCCTAGGCATGTTAGAAGTCTTTTCACAAACATCAGATGAAGAATGTCCTTGTTCTCTGCTTGAGACAAGTCATCCAAGTAAGGATATATTTGTATTACTCTGTCTGCAGAAGGCAATTACTGGTGCCAGGCACTTTAAGACCCTGGGCACAGTAGATAAGCCAAAGGGCAGTGCAGATAATTTGTAATGCATTGAACCAGCCTTGAATCTTCGGTATCGTCTGCATGATTGACTGAACATGCAGGTATGCCTCTTTGGTAAGAATGCTTGGCTTCTGACATTAGACCTAACATAGGCAGAAGCTGCTGCAAAGTCAACATTTTGAATTTTGGAATATCCAGGAGAGTATTCAGAATAGAAAGGTCTAGTATCGGCCTTAAGGCCTTGTCCTTTCTGGGTACCAAGAACAGTCTTGAGTAAAATTCTTGTCCCTGCTCTTGCTCTGGCACTTGAATAGCCCCCATGTCCATGAGGGATGAGACTTAATGCACCTCTGCCCATTTTTTGGCAGATCTGGTCAACCATTTGCCTTTGGCATAGTATGGAAATAGAACTAGCATCCTTGTGACACTGTTATAAATCCACTTGTCCTGGGTTATGATGTGCCAATTGTAAGCAAAAAGTGCTAATTTTCCCCCCAAGGGTGCTGCCAGAAGGCAAGTGCTTGGTGCAGGCAGGGGGAAGTCATTGGGACTGTTTTCTGTATGTTTGTGCTCTACCTTCTCCAGCTTTGGAGGTAGAATCACCCCATTGCTTGGGCCTATAAGAACCTTACGCATGGGATCTGCCCCCCCCCGGGGCGTCTGGATCTGCCCCCCCCCGGGGGCGTCTGGATCTGCCCCCCCCCCGGGGGCGTCTGGATCTGCCCCCCCCCGGGGGCGTCTGGATCTGCCCTCCCCCCCCCGGGGCGTCTGGATCTGCCCCTTTGAGGTCTGTGACACAAGAAAGGACCAATTTTTTGTAGACCAGTGTCTACTTAACCTGGGTGGCTGTACTTGTAAAAATTCTTTGACAGTTTGCATAGATTTAGCTTAGTCCTCCATTTTCTTTAACACCTCTTCTGCCTCAACACCAAAGTATCATGCAGTAATTTAACAATAACATGATAGGGCAGAATTTGTTCCTTTAGCTAAGCATGCCTCCTAATTACAGAACCCGCAACTGCGTCCCTGCAGGAGGCCTCCAAGGAATCAAAACCACATTGCAAAGTATGCTTTCCAATTTGTTCTGCTGCATACAATAAATCCAGCATTTCCTTGTTTTCTGCACATTCAGAATTTAACATTTTCTGTTTAAGCAATCCCATGACATGTTGCGGATACTTAAGCATATGAAATTGACAGTTTAAGGCCCTTATACCAATGTGTAAACCTTTTTTCCCCCCATCTATCAGTGCCCTTGAACCTGTCAGAGGGGGTTGGGTTTTTTTGCAGTGGAAGCCTCAACTCCCTTTGGACCCTGTGAAACAGTTTCTGGGTCAGCAGCAGTGTTTTTAAAAAGAAATGTGCAAGTCAGGAACCCTGTAATATCTGTCAGGCTTAACAGGAGCTGGGGGTAAGGAGTCAGGAGTCAGACTAGACTCCGAAAACACATCTACAATGTCTAACATAGGTGGAATAGCTAGGGGCCTGTGCTGAGGTAGTAAGAAAATCCCTGAGCCTCTTTTTAGATTCTGAAAAATCATGGCTCTCGCAGAGGAAATGCTCCCTCGTAGTATGCAAGGTTTCCCCAAAGGAATAGTCCTCCGGAGGAGCTGCTGAAGATATAGATTCTTCAGCATTAGAATCATCACAGGGGGGAGAGAATATTCCTGATCAGAAGAGGAATCAGAAGAAATAGAAACCTTATCTGAAGATTCATAGATAGTGTCTTGCCTAGGCCTCTTAGGACGGGGAAGGGAACCCCTGATCAAGGTAATGAAGTCTTCAGCCATTTTGAGCATCTGAATTTTGGGCATAGAGGACTGTCCACGTGGCTCTTGAGTTTCCTTGCTTTAGAAGGTGCTTTAGTCTTTGCCTTTGATGCTGAAGTCATTTTAATGTAAAGATGTTTAGGTCTGAACACACCCTCAGAAGCCGGTGCCTGCTCAGCGGCGCCAGACCCATCTGAGGGATTAGCGTCAGATGTTCCAATACCTTGAGTATCCAGCAGCATGGCTGACTCCAAGTGGGAGTCAGTAGTGGCCTGCGACTAACGTAGCGGGCATCAGGGGCTGAAAAAGCACCTCACTGAGAACTGGTGACTGGCTTAGTAGTCTGTTTTGGGCCTTGGTTGTTTTTCTATTTCTTTGCATTTTTTGTAAACTCCGGTAGTCGGATGGCTATTAGACGACATTTCAGGATAATTAAACTGGTGTCCAAAAAAGTTTAAAGGAAAATCATTCCAACGCTTCCCTAGATTATATACAAATAAGGGAAATAGTTCATAAAAACTGGGACATCATTAAAAATGACAGAAGCCTATGCTTCCTTTTAGGGGAACGTCCAAAAATTACATATAGACGAGGTCAAAACATGAAGTCTATTTTAGAAAAAGTAAAACCTCGTGCCATTTCCACCAAACCACAGGGAATGTTTAAATGTGGCTTTTGTACTCAGTGTAAACATATCAAGGTCACCAGTAGTTGTAACATTAACGACAAACATTATAAAATCACAGGACGTTTCAATTGTGAAACGAAATCTGTGGTGTACGCTGCCCTGTGTAACCATTGCAAGGCATTCTACATCGGTAAAACCGAGAGGATGCTTAAGCATAGGATATATGAACATCAATATGCCATAAAAAAGAATGATGCCAATAACGCACTAGCTAGGCATTGTATGGAATTTAGTGGTCATACTTTCAATTATTTAATCTTGCAACACAGGGAAGCGGACATTAGGGGGGGTCCATGGCAAACACGCCTTGAAATAGATGAGCTTTTGTGGCAGATCCGCACGAGAGCTCATCTGTCCCCAGGTATAAATGAAGCACAGTCAATTAAATGTGTTCTCAAATGGCTCTCTTACAATAGATAATGTTTTTCCTTGGTTCTTGTGATAAAAGTTTTTTAAGTGAATGTAACTGTATTCTACATTGTCATCATGTTTTGAACATCAAGTTGACTCTCCTGGTCAATTATATTACAGCTTCATATCTAATGTCTTATCAAACTCGTTCAGATCTTGATATATATAACAGCCTGCTAGATTAACTTTGTAGTGAGATTGTTTGGATAATATTCAATAAGGCACTTGCAAGTGGGGAGGGCGTCTCTTTTTACAAAACTTTTTATAAAACTTTTTATAAGATTCATTAAGATTGTTAGTATTAGAAAATAATGAAAAATGTTTGATAACAGCAATAAATTCAAAACATTTAATCTTTTATTAAACATAATAACAAGGAACATTAGTAAGAACATAGCTAGATGTCCCTTGTTTATAATATATCCGTTCATTTTTATCTGTTAGATTACATGTAAGCTTATTACATACATATTTTTTAGTAGTTTCAA
This sequence comes from Protopterus annectens, assembly GCF_019279795.1. NCBI lineage: Eukaryota > Metazoa > Chordata > Ceratodontiformes > Protopteridae > Protopterus > Protopterus annectens. The sequence continues at coordinate 901,548,119 of NC_056748.1, forward strand.
AATGAAATCTTATATTGTGTGTATTTTACATAGAGTGTTTAGTTATTTAACGGCTAGTAACATGCAGAAACATCACTTTATATTTTAGGATGTGACGTTTTATACTTATTTCTAGGTTCCCATGGTTTTTAATCAAGAATGTAATTGTAACTTCATTGATTGGTTAAAATGAATTAGCATGACTATTTAAACAGCAGTGTAAAGTCATCCCACTGTTTGTTTGTCTGAAGAAGGCGAGTTATTCAACTTGCCGAAAGCGCTAACGTACATTGGAAATAAAACTTGTGGAAATATCGGCCTCTCTCATTGTGTTCCAACCGCCTTAACATTTTTCAAAGAATACAATAAGAATGAAAATCCTTGAGGTATTTGCTTTCCACAAGAAATACAATTAACTTTTTCTGACACCGGTATACAGCAAGAAAAAAAAGCTTCCCCAACGGGGTGCTTAGCTTTATTGAAAACTTCGGATCTGAAACTCAAGTCTGCCAACTGGCACTTGCCAACTGCTTCTGCTTAAGGCACCGCGCAAGACTGACTTAAGAAAATGGCGTCTGCTGCTTTTTATACCCCTTACGACCTGACGTCATGGAAGAAGGGACAGCAACAGACGCAGGACCCAAGACTTTGTTAATCAGGCCGACTGAGGGCAACCTGCCAGCAGATTACCCAAATATGACTGCAACAGTGAAACATGAACAATATCAGACCATCCATTGTTTCAGCAGGCCTCTGCTCGGAAGGGAGAGTAGGCACAGAGCTGTCAAACGCAGAGGCACTGAGGGGAAGCAACAACTCAGAGCTTCGGAGTCTGACTCATCCCCATAGTCTCAGCATCCAGGCTTAATCTCAGAGATTCACTTGGCCCTGATGTTTTCAGAATAGAGCAAGTCAAGAAAGTAGTTTGGCTCAAAGAGGTTAAGACTAACAGTGACAGACTAACCAGCCCCCAGGGACTGACTGATATGGGAGTTCAGAAACAGCAGGCTGGATTGGAGAAATCTAAACAATCCTGCAGGGAGAAGCCCTGCTCGCAGATCCCATAGGGGACAGAGCTAGGATGACCCCCCCCCCCAAATCTGGATCTGCATATGGAGAAACTACTTCAGTCTGTCCACATTGTTCTCACAGGCTCTGAGGATGTCCTGGACAGAAAGGAGCGTTTGGATAGATGTCTAGGGGAAACAACCCTCAAAAATACCAACAATGAGCTGCAACCTCAGACTCTGAAGAGGGGGCTGGGGTGCAGATGAACATTGGGGCAGGGGAACTCTGCCCCAAAGGTCTTAACCTTTTTTGGAGGCTCTAACTCAGAGGAGACCAAGAACCTTTTATCGCTGGCCTCCTTAGACTTTTTGGAAGGGTTTTGAGCCAGAGACGGAAGCAACAGCAGGAGAAGGAGGGGGGCAGAAACCATAAGTTTTGTACCTAGGATCCACATTGCTGCAGTCCTAACTATTTGGGTAGTCCGCTCAGTCGGCCCTACCTGCACCAAAAAATATATATACAATATATACACAATTAGTAGAATATAACCCCACCTACACACCACCCCTCAAACACAGAGGAGGAGGGGGATCCTGAACATCTACATTTATGGTGGTAACAAACTTCTATGTTGTTCTTCATTCCACATTGCTGCAGTCCTAACTATTGCAGATCCCAAAGCAGGAGGTAAGGAGGCTGGCAAATCATAAGGACGCAGGAACTGACAACATGCCTTAGCTGTGGCAAACCAGCCCAAAGCCCCAGATTCTAGAGTAGTAGAGAAGGTGAGGTGATAATGCTTAAGTTATGCTAGAACTCAAGTAGCTGCCTCCAAAATATGAATGAGGCCTAATCCCAGCTGGAATCCTTCCATGATGGGGAATAAACAATGTAATGCAACTCCCAATCCACCTAGAAATAGTTTGTGCTGCAGTCCAAAATAAAAATCTCTTCCACCCTTTCTGGCACAGGAACTGACTGAATGGCCCCTATTTGGAGCAACAGAGAAATTTGCTTGTGAGCCTCTGTTCTTTGAAGAGGAGGAATGTCCGCATGCCTTTGAAAGGGCAAGGTATGGAAATAAAACCTGTAACCGTGGTGAATAATATCCAGAACCCATCTGTCTTGGGTAATTAAATCCCAATTTTCTTTGAAAAGCGACAGCCTTCCTCCCAAAGGTGCTGCCAGGCAAGAACGTGCTGGCAGCTGAAAAGGCAGGTCATTGGGTCTGCTTACCCTGCCTTCATCTGAGCAGGGGAACTCCCTGTCCTAGGCCTAAAGAACCCTGAGCTCTGCCCCTACCACGCCTAGACCTCTAGACTGGGAATCATAAGCAGGATAAGTCCATCCCTTAGTAGGCCAATTTCTACTAAACTGGCTGCACCTGCAAAAATCTTTAACAGTTTGCATAGACTTAGCCTTGTCCTCCATTTTCTTCAAAACTGCAACACATCAGACTGTAAAGGAGCATCCCATGCTCAGCTAAAAATTTCTGATCTCTCAGCCAGCGTGCCAGAACAGAACCAGTGGCAGCCACCCTGGAGGGGCACACACTGCAAGGAATGTTTACCCACCTGTTCAGACACATGAACTAAATCCTCACCTTAGATTTCAACTGTGAAAGATGATAATTCTGATATTTTAACATGTGAAACTGACAATTCAACGCCTCATGGCTAAAGTGGAAGAAGTATACTTTCTTTCCATCTGTCCAAAGCCCTTGCCTCTTTATCAGGAGGGACAGGTTTTAACTGAGGCCTTCACACCTTAGGCCCTTGAGAGTCTGCCCTAACTGAGGCCTTCACACCTTTAGGCCCCCTGAGAGATCAAGCCGGGACTCTTAAAAGATACTTATGAGCTTCAGGCACCCTATAATACCTATCCGTTTAACTGGGGCAGGAGGCAAAGAATCAGGATTCAGGGAAGCCTCTGCAAACACATCTTCCACCACATTCAAAACAGGAGGTATAGCTAAAGGCCTATGCTGGGGTACAAACAAGAATTCCCTAAGCCTTTTCCTGGAATCAGAGAAATCTTGACCTTCCCATTTAAAATGCTCCCTCATGGAATGCAGAGTCTCTGAAAATGAAAAATCCTCAGGAGGAGAAGCAGAAGGAGTAGAATCATCCACATCAGAATCAGAATAAGGAGGGTACTCCGGCAAGTCTTCAGCCGGCCAAGCCTCCGCCGAGCATTGCTCAAAACTCTCAAACTCAGGTTCCACCCTAGGGCTCTTATCAGGAGGGGGCATAGAACCCCTAATCATAGTAATCAAATCCTCTGCCATTTTAAGCATATGTTTTAGGCAAAGATCCTGAAGCACTAGGAGAAACCCCCACAGAAGCTAAACTTGGCCTGCCCCTCAAAGAAGCCTTGAAACTGAAAGGGAGGCTCTAACCAACCTTAGGAGGGAGAGGGAAGAACAGCCACCTGAGAAGCCCCTCAGCCTGGCCTACTACCTGAGAAGATACCTCCTGTAACAGTAAAGTCTCTCCCTGAGAATCCAAAAAGACACCTGCCAAAACCTCCGGCTCCACTGATCCTTCCAAAGAACCGACGCCTAGGCTTTGCTGCTTTATCTTTTATGCTTTTTTAGTCAAGCTGGCCGAGCATCCACGGCCGATTTTATTAATTAACGCCCGCTTTTTTTTAGAGCTGGCCGGAGCATCATCCGGCGGATTTTTTTTATAATTACAAAAACACTAACCTGGCACAGTCTAACCTTCTTGTTAAATCTAGCACAAGAGCGCGCATCCAACAACGCCGTGCTCAGGCCCTAAACAAGGTATACACAAAGTATGGTAATCCCTATGAGGTATCTGTTTCCACAAAGAAATACAGTTATTCACTTTTTCTGACATCCGTTAAATACTGAGGCAAGAAAACCAAAATATTCCCAACGGGTACTTGGCCAACTTTGATTCGGCGGTTGAACTCTGACTTCAGAAACTTTCAGAACGCCAACCTGCACTCGCACGCCAAATTGCTTCTGCATCGGACCATGCGGCAAAAGATTGAGATATATGGTCGGTCGCGCATTGTACCTCTGACGCAGTTCATGCGCCCTGACCGACGTCAGCCATATACTTTGGTATTCGGGCCGACTGGACAGCGGACTACCCAATAGTTAGGACTGCAGCAATGTGGAATGAAGAACATCGTTAGTTCTCAGGGGTCTATCTGCAAGGGTTTACGGAAGAAAGGCCTTGAAAGTACAACAAACCACCTGAGGGTGGCCAGGACCCAAACAAAAGCACTCCTGTGGGCACAAGATCCCCCTCTGTCTGCATACAGGGAGTGCATCTTTTTTTTTTCTACTCAATGGGCTTGACAAATTTCTGACATAGTAGCATGACTGAAAGAAAGTAGGAAAACAGACGCAACGACAACGCAGCATAAAACACTACAGGAAATTTTTTGTACAATAAAGCAGCAAGATAAAAGCAAGGGCAGAGAAATAATAGGTCAAAAGACCACTTACAATTGGCAGGAACAAATGCTAGAAACACCAAACAGCTCTAACTGGACCACGATGCTTTGTTGTGCGTGGAAAACAAGATCAGAGATATCCGAGAAGAAATGAGCAGTACGGGAGGAGCTATTGCTTGGAATCCTTAGCTTGATGATGACAGTTGATTCTGAGGTCAGAACGGGGAGAGACAGGTATGAAGAAGACTGGACAAAGATTATGCTGTGATGTAATTTATAAAGGCAAACCTTTAGCCTTTAATAGAGTCATACACAAAAAATACTGATCAATACAGTAGAACATCCAAGTAATCTTAACATAGATAGCTATAAGGCTTACAGACCGGGCACGGAAAGAATCATACAGCAATTAGGTAAATTTTAGAATACAATCAAGGTGTTCCATAGTGCTCTGTCCTAGGCGCATACTTTAGGCTACATCTTTCAGATCTTTTTCATCTTTGGTATTCTATTGTTTGTATGCAGATGACTTGTAAGTAGGTAAACCAGTTACATGCTGGAGACCGGGCACATCTGTAAAAACTTCACAAAATTAACCATTTGAGCACACGAGAATAACATGCTTACAAAAATGCATCAGAAACCAAGCATAAAATCTGGGAGACATTCAAGGATGAAAATGCAATGGAGAACTACAAGTGAAAGAAGCTATATACTTCTAACGTTGTGTTGTCCATTTTCATTCAATTGATGGGTTCTGATCCAACTCTGCAGTTAAGCTCGTGGTAACCTAAAAGCTAGAGCGTCTCCCTTACCCATAATATACCAACCCCTAAGCTACCTCAGATCTTGTTTGCAGATTTTACCAGTAAAATGAATGTTTAACATGCATAAATATAGGAGATGTAAAATTGCATGTGCTCAAGTAAAGGAAAAAACTATCTGGAACTCATTATAAAAAGGACAATGATGTCCCCCTAAAGACTCATTCATCCATAAATTTGGGAACAGAAGGAATTGGGGGGGGGGATGAAAATGGACAACACAGATGCAACATTATGCCAAGTACATAATTTAACTGATGTCAAATTTCATTGCACCCCCACTGATGGGGGAAGAGTCCTTAGCTACCTATAATCCTGGGTGAATTCCAAAGAAATCCCTGAGAACAGGTGAACCAAATGATGCTCTATCCCAGGAGACCAGATAACTTATTATTCATTACAAATTGTATCAGAGTAGCCCAAGTTGCTGCTGCACATTTGGCCATGGACTATCTGGATAGAAAGACTGAAGTAGTTACCATGGACCTAGTTGAATAAGATAACAGTTGTGGTAAGGCAATACCCATTTTGTTATAGATTAGATGAAATACAATCAGTTAACCTTCAGGCAAAAGTGACTTTCAACTTATTTACCCAATTTCAATTCTGCAAAGGACACAATTGGTCTGTTTTGATTTCTTTTGTTCTACGCAAGTAAAAGCATCATTGTCTGAACATCCAATAAATTTAATGCGTATTCGCCCTTGTTTGCAAAATTTGTAAAGAAAACTTGTAAATTAATAGATTGATTTTAGATTGAGACAACTTAGTGAAGAAAGGAGGCATTTGTTTGCAGTGTCACTCTGTTCTTCTGAAAGTATGGAGGTTTTGAAGACTGCCGAAATCTCTGAAATTCAGCTAAAGGTAATAGCTGGCTACTAGGAAAAGTTTTCCAAGATATACAGGCTTACATTTACCTGCTTGTTCAAACTGGTAGTGTTTGAGCTTGTGGTACCAAATTCAGATCCGATTGAGTAGGATCCTTAAGAGGTCTCAAAAAGAGTGCCTCAAGAAAACTCAGCACAGTTGGGGAAGGCTGAAGAACCCTTAAAATCAAATGTGAAAATTTGACAGCTAGCTTAACTTTAATGCTTGAAAAACTAGCCTCTTAATGTACAGCTGAAAACAAGAGTATATTATGTACTGGAGCTGAAAAAGGTTCAACATGATTTTGCTGTGCCCAGCAAGCAAATGTTTTCCATTTACTTGTAGAGAGTTTGTGCTGGTTTGTGGTTAGCTGAAAAGTTTGTTGGACAAGGAAAGGGACCATCAGTTGTATGGTTAATAGAACTGGAGAAACCAGGCAGTCACAGCCTGCTGTTCGAAATGTCTGGCTGGATCACATTAGTCAGGCAAGACAGGAGGCCTGAAGCCTGATCCAGAATCCAAGTTTGGTGAACAGAAAGATCAAAGGAAGGGAAAACCTGTAGAGGCCAGTAACATGCAATAAGGCAACTTTCTGCAGAAATTGAGATTAAATGGGATCAGTGGATAGGCATAAAGTAGACCCGGGATCCAATCTTTTAGTAGAGTAGGGTAAAGTAGCTGCTGCATTATTTGTTTACAGGAGAAGCAATAAGATGGCAGTAAAGCTGGTCCCATCAACGAAAAAAGTCAAGGTTGACAGACCACTTGTGAAGCAGAACGTACCTGCTCACTTTGCCTATCACACTGGACTTCCCAAGGTGTGTTTCCATGAGAAAGCGTTTGGATGAGATTGCCAATCGCTACAGTCTGACTGCTTCAGCACGAAGGGTATGATACAGCCCCTTGTTCGGTGAGGTACCAAACTGACAATTTGCATCACATTGTCCCTGAAGGGATAGCATCCTGAAAGGCTTGCAACACTAAAAACACCGCCCTCATCTCCAAGACATTGATATGCAAGTTTGCCTCTTCAGGTGACCAGTTGCCTTGGACAGTTTCCCAGAAAGTGCTCTCCACACACCAACTGGGAAGCGTCCACAGGTGTGAAGCCCTTGGGTTAAGAGAAAACTAACAGCCTTGTAGAACTTCATCTGATTAAATCCATCACCTGAGATCTCTTGCATGAATGAGATTCATATCAAACTTGGCATGGCTTGGTAAAAGGTCAACCATTGTGATGATACAGCCACTGGAGAATCCTCAAAACCTGGCTGATGGTATTAACATTATGGCCACTGACACTGACCTTGAGCTTTAAAGAACAAATGGGCTGAAATTTTGGTACTGCAGATTATTTTTCTGACCTGTGATCTGATAGTTTCTACAGAGTGTTGAAAAACTACACTTTTGTACCTACCATAAATGTAGATGTTAGAGCGTTCACCCTGCTGCAGTCATCACAAACAAGCAAATTGTTGTATAGGATAGAGTGGTATAGATGAGGGTAACCTGGACTGCAGCAGGGTGACCACTCGAACATATACATTTATGGTAAGTACAAAACTACTATGTTCATAGTGTTACCCTGCTGCAGTCATCACACTTAGGTTGAATCCCAAAGCTAAGGATGGGAGGTGGAGTTAAACAGCGTTAGAAGCTAGTAGGCCCTGCAAAACTGCAGTGGCAAAACCAGCTCTAGTCTTAGAATATAGAGGTAAGTGATAGTGTTTGGTGAAGGTGTGCACTGAACTCCAAGTTGCAGCTTCCAGAATATCCTTGGTTAGCACTCCCCTGCGAAAGGCTGCTGATGTAGCTGTAGCCCTGGTGGAGTGGGACCTAATGTTAGCAGGTACCGTTTCCCATGATGCGTGTAGCAGAAACGTATGCAATGCCCTATCCATTTAGAAATTGTCTGTTTTGAGATGGCTTTTCCTTGTGATCCTGTAGCATAGGCCACAAAGCTGGTCAGTTTTCTGAAAGCCTTAGGTTTTATCCAAGTAGTAACGTAATTGCCTGTGAATGTCCAAAGAGTGCAGGAGTATTTCTCCTTTGTTCTGGGGATTTGGGAAAAAGGAGGGCAAATGAATGGTTTGGTTTAGGGCCACACTGGATACCACCTTTGGCATAAAGGAAGGTTTAGTTCATAGACAGACTGTCTTGATGAAAAATGAGGAAAGGCTCCACTGCCATTAGTGCCTGTAGCTCAGACTCTTCTAGCTTAAGTTATTGCTAGTAGCAGAGCAGTTTTCCATGAAAGAAATTTTAAATCAGCTGAAAAAGCTGGTTGAAAGGGCGGCACTGTAAGCTTTTGCAGAACAAAGTTGAGATCCCAAGTAGGTGTTAGTGCTCTCCTTGGCGGTCCCCTCTGAGGTACTGTCTTAGGAGTGGATGTGAGAATAAAGGAGGATCAGTGTTGTAATGAGCTGAAATTGCTGAGGCGTGGTTCTTAGATGAAAATGAAAGTCCTTTGTGCAACATCTGTTAAATATTGTAGAATCTGAGGAATGTTTGGATCAAGGGGATTTTGGCCTTTAGCCTGGTTCCAGGTGCAAAATCTTTCCCATTTGTCTGAATAGGTTTTCCTGGTGCTGGGCCTCCTGGCCTCCAGAATGACATCCATAACAGCTTTGGATAGAGGTGTTGGCTGGTTGTTTAGGTAATTTGCCATGCAAGCAGGTATAAAGTCTTGAGCTGGCTGTGTAGAATCCGATTGTCTCGCTGGGTGAGCAAGTGAGGAATTAGTGGTAAAATCCATGGTGGGCCATGTTCATTAGAATTGGATACCAATGCTGGCGTGGCCAGTCTGGTGCAATAAGTATCATTTGTGGCCTCTAATCTGACTTTCAGTGGTACCTTTGCTAGAAGAGGCAGTGGAGGAAAGGCATACACTGTTAATGTTTTCCAACTTAATGAGAGGGGGTCCACTTTCCAAGCTTGTGGATGGAATGTCCTTGAGCAAAATCTTTGAAGTTGGTAGTTTTGGGGGCTTGCAAACAGATGTCTGGGTGTCCCCATTTTTGAGCTATCATTGCAAATACTTGTGGATCTACTTTCCACTCGTGTGGATCCATAATGTTTCTGTTTAGGTCTGCCAATGCGTTTCTTTCCTGGCAGGAATTGTGCTTATAATTGAACCTGGTAAGACAGTGCAGTGTTGCACAAGGTCATTGCTTGCCTGCATAGACTGTAGGAATGTGTGCTCCCTTGCTTATGTGCCACATTATTGTGGTATTCTCCGTCTTTATTATTAGTTGTCCTGGGTGTAAGAGGTCCTTGAAAGCTGTTAAGGCATTGTGTACTGCTAGCATTTCTTTTTGATTGATATGCAGATGCCTCTGATCTGTAGTCCAGTTGCTCTGAATGCACTGTCCTGCCATGTGTGCTCCCCAGGAATAGTCAGATGCATCTGTTGTCATAGTTTGCCTGGCTGTGGGTAAGGTGAAAAGCTCACCCTTGAGGTGACTTGCCTGTGCCCACCACAGAAACTCCTGTTGAAGGCAGGGAAGGAGTGGTGTCATTGTTTCCAAGCTGTGGCAAGTCCATACGCTTTTCAGGAACCATTGTAATTTCCTCATATGCAGTTTTGCAAATGGTATTAGTAGTATGCAAGATGCCATGAATCCCAAGGCCTGCAGAAATTTTCTTTCAAGGAGTTGGGTCTTTGTTGCCATTATTTTGAAACATTAAGTTAGCGGTTGCATGTCTGGCATGAGATAAGCCATCTGGGCCATTGTATTCAAGCCGGCACCCAGAAATATTATGTTTTGTGAGGGCACTAGTTTTGATTTCTTTTCGTTTACTGTGTACCCTAGGCAACTTAGGTGTTTGACAAATGTCAGATGCTTTAAAAGAATGCCCTTGCTTTCTGCTTGAATAAAGCAGTCGTCCAGGTATGGGTATATTTCAATTCCTCTGTCTGCAGTATGCAATTACTGGTACCAGGCATTTTGTGAAGAACCTGGGCGCAGTAGATAAGCCAAAGGGCAATGCAGAGAATTGATAATGCGTTGAACCTGCAATGAAGCAGAGGTATTTTCTGCAATTTTGTCTGATAAGGACATGCAGGTATGCTTCCTTGAGGTCCAGCGTTACTTGTCAAGCATTCTTGCCCAGCATGGGAAGCTGCTGTAGTGTTAGCATCTTGAATTTTGGTACTTGCAGATAGGTGTTCATAACTGAAAGATCGAGAATGGGTCTCCATGCTTTGTCCTTTAAGACTAGAAAGAGTCTCGAGTAAAATCCTTGTCCTTGCTCCTGTGTAGGTACTTGTTGAATGGCTCATGTCCATAAAAACTGTAATTTGTTTTTGTGCCTCTGCCCACTGATTTGGTGGCAGGTTTGGCATTCCTTTTATCCTTGGTAAGGTATGAAAGTGGAATCTGTATCCTTGAGACAATGTTTGGGACCCATTTGTCTTTTGTGATGTGCCAGTTGTCTGCACAAAATGCTAATTTTCCTCCCAAGGGAGCTGCCAGGAGAGATTTGCTTGGTAGTTTGAGGATTGAGTCATTGTGTTTGTCTACTGCTAGCTTGGGGCCTGTCTTCCCCCTCCTTTCTGGGTAGCAGTACCCCATTGGTGAGGTTTGTAAGGGCCTTGTGACTGACCTCAGCCCCTTGGGAGTCTGTATTTGCCCCTCTGTGATGTCAGCAGCTGGAAAGGACCATTTGTTTGTTGGCCAATTTCTGCTGAAACGAAAGGGTTGTACCTGCAAAAAATCCTTGACAGTCTGCAAAGACTTTGCCTTAACCTCCATTTTCTTTAAAACCTCTTCTGCTTTGACACCAAATACATCCTGCTGTAAAGGTGCATCCAATAATTTTGCTTTAACATGATCAGGAAGGGTTTGTTCTTTTAACCAAGCATGTCTACGTATGACAGAGCCAGTAACAGCTGCTCTACAGGAAGCTTCCAACGAATCAAATCCACATTGTAAAGTAAGTTTGCCCACCTGTTCAGCTGCATGCAACATATCTTGCATTTCCTTGAATTCAGACTTAAGTATGTATGCTCATTTTTTGTTTTGAGACATTAGGAATTGCTGATATTTCATCACGTGAAACTGACAAATTAATGCTCTCAGCCAGAGTTGCTGAGGTGTATAAATTCTTTCCCCATCTATCTAGGGCTCTGGAATCCCTTTCAGAGGGTACAGGACTTTTAGCCATAGAAGCTTTAGCTCCCTTAGGACCTTGGGAAATTGTTTCTGGGTCAGCCACAGGGCTTTTATAAAGGAATTTGTGCGAGTCAGGTACTCTGTAGTATCAGTCTGGTTTGGCTGGCGCAGGAGGTAGTCTGGATTTAAACTAGACTAAGTAAACATCATCTGCAATATCTAAAACTGGAGGGATAGCAAGAGGTATGTGCTGGGGTAGTAAAAGGAACTCAGCCTTTTCTGAGAATCAGAGTAGTCCTGGCCTTCCCAGTGGAAATGTTCCCTCATGGTATGTAAAGTTTCCCCAAAGGAGAAGTCTTCAGGGGGAGATGCTGAGGGAATAGAGTCTTCAGCATCAGAGTCTTCATAAGTTGGAAAAGTGTAATCCTGTTCCTCAGAAGAATCTGAGGAAATAGAAACCTGGTCAGAGGAAGCATAATCCTCCTCTTGTCTTGGTATTTTATCAGGAGGGGGATGGGAACCCCTGATTAGGGTAATCAAATCTTCAGCCATCTTAAGCATCTGTTTCTTAGGCATGGGGCCTTGAACTGTAGACTGATGTACAGTCTTAGGTTTTAATGGAGTTTTAAGCTTAGCATAAGATTTAATGGTGAGTGTAGTCTGTCTGAAGACGCCTTCTGCAACCGAAGGTGTTTCCACTGCACCGGGGTCTACTTCTGCTCCGGTGTTGGAAGATGGCTGTGTTGGCCTAGTAGACTCCGCTTGAGAATCCGAAGCTGTCTGGGGTTCCAGTTCTGCGGTAGTTGGGGGCTGCGTAGGTGTCTCACTGAAAACTGGAGAACCGGTGATAGGCCCCAGCAGAGGCCTCAGAGTCTGGCTTTTTCCTAGGCTGCCTGTCCTTATCCTTGCGCTTTTATGCAGGTAGTCAGCTGCTCCGACAATTAAATTTCCTACCAAAGTAATGTCGTGCGAAGTCAAAACAGTGTTTGATAGTTCGTTTATTAAACCTAGCACAAAACAGACAACCTGTGACGTCGTGGTTTGGGCCTAGGCAAGGAATACAACAGGAATGGAAGTCCTTATGAGGTATTTGCTTCCCCACAAGAAATGCAATTAACTTTTTCTGACATTGGACTGAGGCAAGAAAAGGTTCCCCAACGGGGTACTTAGCTTTATTGAAAACTTCGGGCTGAAATTCAAATCGAAAATCTCAGCTGTCGGCCGACTGGCACTTGCGAACTGCTTCTGCTTCAGGCACCACGTGGCAAGAAAGACTGAAGAAAATGGCATCTGATGCCTCATATACCCCCTGGCACACTGATGTCACGGAAGAAGCGACAGCAACCAACGCCAGACCAAGACTTTGGAATTCAGGCAGACTGTGGGACTGCCTGATGGAGGATAACCCAAGTGTGATGACTGCAGCAGGGTAACACAATGAACATCTGTTCCTACAAATTGCAAATCAAGATAGAGACCTGTGGTTATTCTCATGAGAACAGGACTGGAGAACCAGATTTCTTGCCCTTATAAATTGATACCTGGTCAGGGTACTGAAGAGCAAGTTGTCTAGATATGGAAACACCCAGAATCCCAGTTGTCTCAAGAGATGCTGCTACTGCCATGCATTTGGCCACCGTAGGGGTGGTAGTAATACCAAAGGGCAGAACTCTGAAATGGTAGTGGTCGGCTCCCAGCTGGAAACAAAAATGACTTATGGATACTCTTTTCATCTTTGCATGATAGAAGTTAAGGATGCATACTAAGCACATCCAGTAGTCCTCACCCAGGAAAGGGATAAAGGACAGAACTGTGGCTATCCAAAACTTAGTATGACAAATTGACTTGTTCAAATTGCTGAGATCCAAAACTGGTCTCAAGCCTCCCAATTTCTCATTAAGTTCCAGATTCTGTCTAGTCTGGTGGGACCTGCTGGATGACTTTCTAGCAGCGTTTGTATTGCTGCTTCTTCCCTTTGACTGGGTGGAACATCAAGAATTTCTTGAGCTTGGATGCAGAAGACATAAGAGTATTGTATATCCTGTGGACATAATCCTCTGCAGCCATGTATCTTATGCCTAGCCAGGCTCTCTAGTGCAAGGATAAAAACTGACAGATTGACTCCAGAGGTGGACAATCGTGCCTCCTTTATGGAGCACTGGTAGGATCTGTCCAAGAAAAACTCTGGACCACTGGTTTTGCAGGCTGCCTCTGCTGCTGGGACGGCATTGAATATTAGAGTTCCCCCTCTGCCCCTGGAGGGGGGGGGGGGACTTAGTCCTGAAAACAGTGGGATTTCCTGACCCTATCTTTTCAAACATCTCGCAGATTGAGAAAATTATCTATGGGGTCAAAAAACATACACCCTACATCTTTCTCGCACCTGGTTAAAGTTTTTCACTGTGGTGCCAAACAAGGAAATGCCAAAGGGACCATTGACGAAGACTAACTGCTCTGCAAAATCACATAAGCGCATCCAGGCAAGTCTCCTGATATACATGCCTGAACCCACTGCCATTAAGACACCTTCAGCTACAAGCTAATTAAGCATCATGGATAAATTCTAGGACAGATTATAGGGTAATCAACTGAAAAGTAAAGGACGATTAGACCTCAGTAAACTGATCTTAAGACATTGGAAAGTTCCTTCATAAAATCCTTCTTAGTAAAATGCGCCAATTGACTCAGTGACCGTGGTGCAAAGGAATGGAAGGTTAGCATCTGGCCCGAGGGAGAAATATATTACCTGAGGCAATCACATTAAATTTTTGTCGGATCCATGACTTTTTTTCTTCCTCAGATCAGAGGGGTGAAGAACTGGAAGCACTGACAAAACACACCCCTTGTAAAGGTTGCAAAAGTCAAAGTCTCATCAAGCCATATCTTCTAATACCAGAGGTGGCAGCCCATAAGGTGCCTCCACTGTATGGGAAATGAGCATCATGGAGGAAATTGCCATGGAAGCAAGAGTAGCCACTTGGGGAGATATTTGCTTTGAGTCATCAGACAAGGTCTGCAAGAGATTTGGAAAGTTCCTTGACCAAATCTCTCCGCAAGTGAAATGTGCCATGTAATTTACACAACTTCAGTGCAAAGGTAGCTGAGGCGTAAATGTGATTACCAAACCTGTCCATCGCTCAAAACTCCCTGTTCAGCAGATGGACCATGTGAATACCACCACCTTTGGTGTAATGCAGACTGCCTTTAGTGGGAGCAGGAAACTTGTCCGGACATTTGGCTACTTGTGCTAAAGTGTCTGGCTCCTTCCAAGCCTAGCGGAAAACAAAAGCAGTAAGTTTCTCCACTGGGTGGGGTCACCCAAGAAATCAATAGGAATGCCCCAAAAGCCTCCAAGGAGGTTGGGCCAACAAGCCACCTAAGGACCTCTAAGATGCCTCCTTTTGGATACATCATCCAGTGATGATCATAAGGGATCTCTCCTCAAAGTCAGTCCCTCACCGAAGACAATCTGGGAGTCTGCCTCTTCTTGGATGTTTTCATTTGAAAAGCCTACTCTGTGGTGTTCAAGGGAGGAATTAGAAAAAAGGCTTCCTCTGGGGAAGGTACTGGAGGCTGCACGAGGCAGGCTGACCTTGGGTAGAAATGGATTCTGCACTCTGATCCAATAAAAAAAGGACAAAGGCGAGTACTGGAGATGAGAAAACCCTTTCTAAACTCTGGAAAGGAGAGGGACAGACACAGACAGACACAGACAGACACAGACAGACACAGACACAGACAGACAGACACAGACAGACAGACAGACAGACAGACAGACACAGACAGACACAGACAGACACAGACAGACACAGACAGACACAGACAGACACAGACAGACACAGACAGACACAGACAGACACAGACAGACACAGACAGACACAGACAGACACAGACAGACACAGACAGACAGACAGACACACACAGACAGACAGACACACACAGACAGACAGACACACACAGACAGACAGACACACAGACAGACAGACAGACACAGACAGACAGACACAGACAGACAGACACACAGACAGACAGACAGACAGACACACAGACAGACACTATGTTGGAGCTCTGAAATCACAGGTCGGATTGGAGGAGACTGAATGTTTGGTGGACACTCATGGATCAGAGAAGGGACAGAGTCAGCAGACCCCCCCCCCCCAATCTGGATTGGATTGAGAAATCCTGCCCATACCGACAGAGAAGCTCCTAGGGGAGCTGAACAAAGCTAAAGTAGTAAACATTGTATGTTTTGTAGGAGTCTCCAGTAATTTATTGGGTAAAGCTGGGGAAAATGGTCTGAGCATACAGTCAGTTCAGATGTTAGCAGTTGAGTCCATAGTCCTAGGATTCGAGCTTGAAGTTGAAGGCCTAGCAGAACTTGGAATGGTGATGATCCCAGTGACAGTAGACGAAGGTCTGTAATCCAAGGTTAAAGCAGATTTACCTGGAGGCTCCAAGAAAGCCCTAGAGGTTTTGTGAAGCATTTCCTAAAATCTGAAGATCCATATTGAGACTTACTGGGGATTTTAGCCCCTGGAAATGAGGAAGAGATAAGCCCTTTTAAAATAAGATTGTTACTGCAATCAGCAAAAGCTCTTTGATTAAAGCCTTCATAGGATATCAAGCTAATTGCAGATGCTCTGGATCCAAACATTTTATGCGATTCTGAAATGTTACGTCCACAATCAAAGTCTTAAAGCCAGTTTACCAGACAATCAATTAAAACAAGTTCAGTCAGCATGCAGAAACATACTGAAACACCAACAAATATTTTAACCAGATTAAACTATCTTGAACATTATAATAACAGTAGTGCCAAAGGCACTGAAAAGACGAGCAAAAGCCTAAAGGGGGGAAGAAAAGCACTGGCAGCAGCCCCTAACCCCTGGGAGAACTAAGGGAAGGGAGGATAGCTATACTACCAAATGCTGAAGGAGAGGAAAGTCAAACTTGTCTAAAAAAAAGTCGCATCTCACCTTGAAACTAGAAAACAGTCTAGTCACAATGGCCGCAAACAAGATCTGAGGAAGCTGGGGCAGGTGTAGACTGTGGGTAGAGGGAAGAGCTCAAGACAGAGATCCAAGTCTTAAATGTGGCAGAGTTGGATCAGAGTCAGATCTGTGGCCCAGTGAGGAAGAATGAAAAGGACAGACTCCTTATTTGCAAGTTGCATTAGACCTACAACAGAGTATGCAAACTAAGAAAACTGTCGTAAGTAAAAAGGAAAGACTACAGCAGAAATACCAAGTGCATCCATGGATGTAAAGTTTAAGTTTTGAAAACAAACATCTGAACTTGTACAGTGTCTAATATTTTGTTGTACATGGCATTTATTTACAAATAATTATCTTGGGGGGCGAAAAATTAAATTTGGACGAGTGTCAAGTATCCATGGAGATTCTCACAGGTGAGGCCAGAGGAAGAGGAACCAAACTTGGTCAGAATTGGGCAATAAGGATCACCTTGCATCACAGCCG
The DNA here is from genome assembly GCF_019279795.1 of Protopterus annectens. Classification (NCBI taxonomy): domain Eukaryota; kingdom Metazoa; phylum Chordata; order Ceratodontiformes; family Protopteridae; genus Protopterus; species Protopterus annectens. The sequence continues at coordinate 901,564,817 of NC_056748.1, forward strand.
AATTGCGTTCAAAAATAGGGGTCAAGGGAATTTGAGTATAAGCATAGAGGAGACCCGCGGGCCAATTGTGAGTCAAAGTATCTCGGGGATTCCCCCTCTGGGGGAAGAGTCAAGAAGCTGCTGCATTTGTTGTTCAAAGGGGAAAAGTAAAGATCTCAGCAAGGCTGGCCCCATCACCTGAAAAGTTCTGCTGCCACGTTTGGATTGAGAGACCACTTGTGTGGAAGGAGGATCCATCCGTTTAGCCTGTCCGCAATCACATTGGAGCTCCCTGGGATATGCGTTGCTATAAGAAAGCGGTTGGAAGCTATTGCCCAGTGCCAAATTCTCATGGCTACTACACACAGGAGGTAGGATTTGGTTCCTCCTTATGTACCAGACTACTGACATTGTCTGAATGAATCGCAATTGTTCCAAATGGAAGGAGCGGATGTAATGCCTGCAATGCTAACAGCACCGCTCTCAACTCCAGAACATTGATATGCAGGTTGGCCTCCAAGCTCAACCACGTGCCTTGGACGGTCTTACCCTGAAAATGCCCCCCCCCCCCCATCAAAGCAGCATCTGGTCACTGTGGTGTTGGGTTGAGGGGGTCTGAAAGGGGCGAAACCAAAGTTCTGCATCTGGTCTCATGCACCAGAGGAGATCCTGCTTGCAAGAGTTTGTAATAAGGATCTGTGAGTTTAGGGGGTGGAGATTTGCCAACCACTGGGACAAAAGGAGCCACTAAGTTTAATGTGTAATCTTGCCAGAGGAACAATCGGAATGGCTGCAGCCATGGACACCAGATCCTAGAGAACTTCTCTTGTTAACACCTTTCTTTGACAGAGTATAAACCCGTACTTGCAATCTTAACCTCTAAAGCCTGTGTGCTAATAGGAGATACCAGGCATATTAGAGCATTGAAAACTGCCCCTATAAATTCCAGCTGTTGGGTAGGTTGTAAATTGGATATCTCCCAATGAACTTTGATACCTAGAGACTTCGCTAGTGTGTGTAACAGAGGGCCATGGTCAGAAGATGCTTGGTGGGGGTGGAAAGGAGCCAATCTTAATATGGCAACACCTGGAATCCTTGAAATCTCAGTTGAGCTGTCACCACTGCTAGGCATTTCATGAGCACACCAGCAGCTGTCAAGACACACAATGGCAGGGCTAGGAAAGTACAGTTGTGTACACTTACCATAAATGTAGATTGAGTGTATTCACTGTTGCAGTCATTACATTTGGGTAATCTGCTGGCAGGTTGCCCTCAGTTGGCCTGATAAAAAGTCTTGGGTCCTGCCTGTTGCTGTCCCTTCTTCCATGTCAGGTACTCAAGGGTATATAAAACATGCAGCAGACGCCATTGCATCAGTTTTTCTTGCCCCAGATGTCGTGCCCCCCCCCCCCCTAAATGGGCAACTATAAAAGAAACACAAAACATATACCTCCAAATGAAAGCAAATTAATCAAAAAAGCTTTTAAAAGATAGAAACAGAAATACAGAAATGAGAGGTATAGTTAGAGATAAAAACAGGGGGCTGGAAGGAGGGTAACCAGGACTGCAACAGTGAATACACTAACATCTACATTTATGTTAAGTGTACACAACTGTACTATGTTCTTCGTGTTTCATGGTTGCAGTCATTACATTTGGGTAGAATACCAAAGCCTTGGTTGGGAGCATTGATTTATACAGCATTAGGAGCAGCTATAAGGCCCTGCAAGACAGCAGTGGCAAACCCTGCTCTGGATTTAGAGAAGAGGTAAATGGTAATGCTTGGTGAACGTATGAACAGAGTTCCAGGTAGCAGCTTCTAGAATGTCTCTAGTAGGAACCCCTCTAAGAAAGGCTGCAGAAGTAGATGCAGCCCTGGTGAAATGAGATCTGATCCTCTTGGGGACAGGTTTACCATTGTGCATGTAGCAGAAACTAGTACAATGGCTTATCCATTCTGAAGTAGTCTGCTTTGGAATAGCCTTTCCCTCTGGCCCTGCAGCAAACGTCACAGCTATTGTTCAGATTTTCTTAGAGGTTTTGCCCTGTTTAAGTAGAATCTTAATTGTCTGTGTGCATCCAATGAATGCAGAATACGCTCACCCTTTTTCTGTGGATTTGGGAAGAAAGTTGGCAAATGAATGGTCTGATTAAGGGCCTCACTAGATACCACTTCAGCCGTAAGAGCCTGTAGTTCTGAAATCCTTCTAGCTGAAGTGACAGCTAAAAGAAAAGCTGTTTTCCAATAGAAATTTTAGGTCTGCAGTAGCAGCAGACTCAAAAAGGAAGTAGATAGTTTTTCCAAAACAAAATTGAGGTCCCATGCAGGTGTCTGTGCTCTCCTGGGAGGTCTTAAATTTTTGGCCCCTCTGAGGTACTGCTTTAGCAGAGGATGAGAAAAGAGGGGAAGTTCAGTCTTGTAATGAGCTGAAATGGAGACATGGATTTTTATGGAAGAAAAAAAAGACAGGCCCTTGTGAAGCATCTTGGTAAAATATTGCAGAATGTGAGGAATATTGGGGCACTGCTGTGCTTATTCCTTGAGCTTGGTTCCAGGCACAGAATCTTTTCCATTTGTCAGCATAAAGATTTTCTAGTACTAGGCCTTCTAGCCTCCAAAATGACATCCATCACAGGTTTGCTGAGAGAAGTAATTGGTGAAATTAGTTTAGCCATGCTGCAAGATTCAGAGTTTGGAGCAGTGTGCAGAATTTGATAGTTCTGCTGAGACAATAGGCAAGGTGACATTGCATAGGAGCGGGTACCAGTGTTGGCGAGGCCAGACAGGAGCAATCAGATCCTTTTGTGGGTTTTCCTGACTTTTAGTAAGACCTTCGAGAGCAGAGGGGGAAAGGAATAGATGGATAGGTTTTCCAGCTGAAGGATACAGCATCCACTTTCCAAGGTTTTCCAGCTGAAGGATACAGCATCCACTTTCCAAGCTTTTTTGTGACGAATTCTTGTGCAGAATTTGTCCAACTGATAGTTTTGGGGTGAGGCAAAAGGTTCTATGTCTGGGCTCCCCAATTTGCGTGTCAACATGCTGAAGATTAGTGGATTCAGTTTCCATTCATGTGGGTCCTTAAGATTTCTGCTTAGTTAGTCTGCCAGGGTATTATGCTTTTCTGGCAGGAAATGAGCTCGTAGATTTATTTAATAAGTCAAGGCCAAGTTCCACAATGCCATGGTTAGTCTGCAAAGGGGTAGGAATGGGTACCCCCCCTGCTGGTTTATGTACCACAACTGTGGTGCTCTCAGTAGTTGTCCTGGATGAAGGTAGTCCTTGAAGGCTGTCAGAGCAAAGTCTTTATGGGTGGTATGTAGGTGCATTTGATTTAGGCTCCATTGGCCCTGAATGCATCTCCCTGCCAGATGCGCCCCCCCAGCATAATCGGATGAGTCTGTAGTCAGGGTTTGGGCAGTAGGGGATGGAATGAATGGCAGTCCCTCGTTTTGGTGGCAGGCCTCTGCCCACCATATGAACTCTAGCTGCAGGCAAGGAATGATAAGAATCATTGTTTCCAGGCTGTGACGATGTTGACTCCATAAGCTTGTTGGGTACCATTGAAGTTCTCATATGCAGTCTTGCATATGGAATTATTAGAATGCAGGTGGCCATGTACCCCAAGGCCTGCAGAATTTGTCTTGCAGATGCTGGGATTTGTGGCCACCTGTTTGAAGTCATAAACTGAATTTGTTTTTATGGCGTAAGGCAAGTCATCTGGGCAGTTGTATTCAAGCTTGCACCCAGAAATGTAATTTGAGAGGGTACCAGTTGTGATTTCTTTTCGTTTATGGTGTACCCTAGACAAGTTAGAAGCCTTCTTACAAACGCCAGATGTTTCAGAAAAATGTCCTTGTTTTCCTGCCTGAATTAGACAATCGTCCAGATATGGATAAATTTGAATATTTGCCTGCAAAATGCAATTACTGGTGCCAGGCACTTTGTGAAAACCCTGGGAGCAGTAGATAAACCAAAGGGCAGTGCAGAGAACTGGTAATGCAAATAGCCTGCTTTGAAGCGGAGATATCTTCTGCAAGATTCCCTGACTGGGATATGCAGGTAAGCCTCAAGTCTAGAGGTACCAACCAAGCGTCCTTGCCTAGCATAGGTAGTAACTGTCAGTCAGCATCTTGAATTTTGGAATGTCCAGAAATATATTTAGAATGGATAAGTCCCGAATTGGACACCATGATTTGTCTTTTCTGGGTACCAGGAAAAGTCTTGAATATAAACCTTGTCCCTTTTCCGGTACTGGTTGAAAAGCCCCCATATTCATGAGGGACAACTTGTTTCTGGGCCTCTGCCCACTGATTTGGGGGAAGATCTGGCCATCCATTTGGGATTGGCAACATGTAGAAATTAAATCTGTATCCCTGGGATACTACATTTAAAACCCACTTGCCCTGGGTAATCAGTTGCCAGTCCCCCCCCCCCAAAGAGGCAGCCAAGAGAGAAGAGCTTGGTGATTGCAGTGGAAAGTCAGACTTTTTACTGTAGGAAGGTGCCTCGTTACTTCCAGACTGAGGTGGAGGCACCCCATTGCTTTGTTCTATAAGTTCTTGTGACTGAACCTAGAGCCTTTGGAATGTCTGGGTTTGACCTGAGCAGCACTGGCGAGTACTGGAAAGGACCAGTTCTTAGTAGGCCAGTGCCTACTGAACCTGGGTGGCTGCACTTGTAGGAAATCTTACAGTTTGCATAGATTAAGCTTTATCTTCCATTTTTGTTCAAAACTTCTGACTTACCAAATAGACTGTCCTGTTGTAAAGGAGCACCCAACAATTTTGCTTCAACATGGTCAGGCAGATTTTGCTCCTTGAGCCAAGCATGCCTTCTTATCACAGATCCAGTTACAGCAGCCCTGGCAAGAGGCCTTCAAGGAATCAAATCCACATTGCAAATTATGTTTTCCAACTTTTGTTCAGCTGAATGCAATAAATCCTGCAAGTCTATTTTCTATACAGTCAGAAATAAACATAATTTTCTGTTTACGTAAGCCCATGACATGCTGTTGATATTCAAGCATATGAAATTTACCATTTAAAGCCCCAATTGCCAAGGTTGCAGTTGTGTAAACCTTCTTACCCCATCTATCCAGCACCCTGGAATCTCCATCAGAAGGGTTGAGATTTTTAGCAGAAGCCTCAACACCCTTGGGACCATGAGAAATGGTTTCAGGGTCAGCAGTGGGGTTTTTAAAGAGGAATTTGTGGAAGTAAACGACCCCATATCATCTGTCTGGCTTACTAGGAGCTGGAAGCAGGGAATCAGGAGTCATACTGGATTCTGAGAAAACAACGATGCCTAGAACAGGAGATCTAGCCAAAGGCCTATGCGGAGGAAGAAGGAAATCCCCAAGTCACTTTTTAGATTGAGAAATCCTGACTTAAGTGTTCACTTAAGGTATGCAAAGTTTCTCCAAAAGAAAATTCCTCAGGAAAAGCAGAATGGATGGAATCTTCTGATCAGGGATTGTCCATTCCCACTTATGAGGACTCTGATGCAGAAGAGGAATCAGAAATAGAAATCCGATTTGAAGATTCATAGTCAGTTCCTTGCCAAGGCCTCTAAGCAGGAGGGGGATGGGTACCCATGATCAAGGTAATTAAATCAGCCATTTTGATGATTTGTTTTTTATGCATTGGGGCTGGTACACTTGGCCCAAGCACCTTTTTAAGACAGAAGTAGATTTTGGCCTTAGTTTTGAAGATGGCATCAGTTTAATACAAATGGTTAGGCCTGAAAACACCCTCAGAAGCCTGTGCCTGCTCAGCAGCTCCGGACCCATCTAAGGAAAAGACATCCGCGGGTTCAATACTTAAAGTATCTCGTGGCATACTGAACTCTGAATGGGTCTCAGTAGAGGCCTGCGAATCAAAAGTAGCAGGTTTCAGGGGCTGCGAAAACGCCTCACTGAGTGCCGGCGAACTGGCGACTTGACCTAGAAGCTTAGTCAGTTTTGGACCTACACGGTCTCTTTCTTGCATTTTTTTTTTTTTTTTTTTTTAGGTATTCCAGTAGTCTGACTGCTAACAGACATTTCTGGATAGTTAAATCTCGAGCCAAAATATTTAGAAGCAAAAATATACAGACATTTAATAGTGCGTTGATTAAATTTAGCACAAAAAACTGACAGCAAGGCATGTTGGCAGGCCTAGGCAAGGAATACAGTACAAATAAAAATCCTTGCGGTATTTGCTTCCCACAAGTAATACAATTAACTTTTACTGACATCGGTAAGGAGCAAGAAAAAGTTTCCCCAACGGGGTACTTGGCTTTTAGTTGAAGACTTCGGTTCTGAAACCGAAACGAAAATTTCAGAAGTCGGCTGACCGGCACTTGCGAACTGCTTCTGCTTGGGGCACCACACTGCAAGAAAGACTGAAGTAATGGTGTCGGCTGCATGTTTGATACCGCCGACAACCTGGCGTCATAGAAGGGACCGCAACTAACACAGGACCCAAGACTATGTTAATCAGGCAGACTGAGGGCAACCTGCCAGCAGATTACATTTTCATGTAGTAATACACATCCCGGAGGTCTAGAGAGCACATTGAAACATCCTCCCATAAAAAAGGGAGAATGGATTAAACAGTGATCATGCAGAATTTGGTTTGAAACACTTATTTGTTTAGAAGGCAGAGATCCAAAATGGGTCTCCAGTCTTTACTGGCATCAAAAACTCTTGAGTAAAGACTGGATCCGCATTGGTCTGGGGGGACTGGTTGCATGGATTGACAGCTTTCTTATCTTTGAAGCCACTTCTTCCATTCGACTGGGTGTAACATCAGGGAGGTTTTGTAGGTTTTGGACGGGATGTTAGAGAGATGTAGTAGCCTCTGGAGATTATTCTCTGCACCCACCGATCTTTTGCAATACAGTGCCAGGTAGTTTGGTGCACAGAAAAATGAGCCCCAACTGCTTCCAGAAGAAAGCAGTCGGGCAACACTTAACGAGCATTGTTAAGACTGCCTGGAGAAAGAATCCCAGGAGTCTTGATTCTGAGGACCCCTCTGCCCCTAAAGGGGAGCTTTCCACCATTGGAACCCCCCCCCCTGCCTCTAGGGGAATCCTCACTACATGCGTTAACGAAAAGACCTTGAGATTTTTTGTGCCATATTTTAACACTCTTCTGGTTCCTGGAATAAGAACATTGGGGCTTGGAAACACGTAGGCCAATGGCAGACAAGGTCTTTCTACCCTGCTTGCACCTGGCCAGTGTGCCCCTTACTTTGGAACCAAATAAGGAAGATGGTTTAATAAGGGTGTTCAAAAAGGAGGACTTAGTCCGCGAGGTCACAGATAAGCATCCAGGCATGATACCTCATGACTATGCCTGCACCAGCAGCTCAAGCCGTCCCTTCGGTTGTGTGGGAGAGCAACCTCATGCATGAGTTGGAGATGGACTCAAGGGTGGCAAGTTGAGAGGCAACCTTCTCTCATGCTAAGTCAGAAACTTGACCCACGAGGGCTCCAGAAAGTTCAAAAATCAAATCTCTTTGGAGTCTTGTGAAATGTGCCAAGCAGTTCAGGGACCGGACTGCAAAGGTAGCTGAAGCAAAAACTTGCTTCCCTACTCTGTCCACAGCCCAGGACTCTGCTGTGAGGGTGAACAGTAGGACCTTCCGCTAGATCTTTTAGTGGCCGCAACCACCACCACAGCATAAACTGGCAAGCCTCTAGACCAGTGGGGGTGCTCCTCTGGTGGGGAAAGAATCAGTCTCTGGGGAATGGCCTCAATAGAATCAGGGTTCTTCCACGCATACTGCACGAGCTGGACTAACTCGTAGTCAGGTGGGGTCACCCAAGAGGTAGAATACAGAGCAAAAAGCCTGCAGGAAGACAGACTCCAAGGAAGGGCTAGAGGGCTTCCAGCCACCCCTGTTTCAATATTTTAAGGTGGTCTCCAAAGGAGACAGTCAGGCGTGACCATGGGGACTCCATCATCGTAGTCTGTATCCTCCATCAAATACTCTTCAGGAGAGTCAATGCGGTTCCTCTTACAAGCCTTCTCCCGAGGAGGTTCTTCATTGTGGACGTCTGAGGAAGTCTCATAAGGATGGGTAACCTGAACTGGGGGTTCCACAGGCTTCTGCTCTGTGTCCTGGGGAGGTGGCTCATGGCAGCTGTAGCTCAGAAGGAGCAGGATTACGTTCTGACATAGGAGTGCTTCCAGAAGCAAGCACCCTCTCCAACAACCAGAAAGTAGTCCCACCCGAAGAGGAATGGGAGCACGGAACACAGTAGGATATCAGAACCTGGGCCACACCCTGCTCCGCCAGACCATTTCCCAGAGATGGAGCCTCAAAAGCAAGATCAGGGCAGACATTATCCCTGGATGAGAGGAAGGAACCCATTAAAAAAAAACTAGGAACCATGCACAGAACAGAGGACTCCACCCCCCCCCCAACCATGAGTCTGAGGAAGGAACAGTTCTGATGGAACCTAACCACAAAAAGGAGTGGCCTCGAAGCCTCAGTGAGAGTCACTGTCAGTGAAGAGGAATGGGTTTCCACCAAAGATGTCGGAGCAATGGGCTTCGGAACTGATCTGGTACAAGTGGGAGTCCTGGGAGCAACAGACTCCAACCTCGAAGTGGGATGAGTCTTAGGAACGTTTGTTATCCCTCTGGCTGTCACCAGATGAACAGGCGCACATCGAATTCAGAAAGACTCCTGGTGGATTTAGTGGACACGCCCGAAGGAGAGTCTGGCTGGTCCAGAAAGGGGCTGCATGTCTGGCCCAAGAACAGGTCCAATGAAGCGTACTGGTTCCGTGGTGTTTGAGCTACTGGCACCGTAGTCTCAAACTTGGAGACAGGTAAAAGAGGAATAAGTGATGTTGAAAAGGGGCTGTGCCTAGGAGGCACTCAAAGTTCTGTTGCAAAGGAATTGTCGAAACAGCTTTCGGTGTGGTAATAGGTGAAGTTTGTGCCGTAGCTATTGCTGGAACCGTAGTTGAGTTGAAAACAGGACTGGTGCCAGAGGTCGGTGCCGAAGGTGGCAGTCACGTCAACATTTCTGTAATGTCTACGGCCTTAAAGTGGCAACTAGAATAGAGCTCAGAACAGAAGCAATAATCAGAGCTATCCTATACTCCCGATTAAGATGTGGGCCTTATGCTTATGAGACTTGACCTTACCTCCAGCCAGTGAAGAGGGATCTGAATGGGGACATTTTCTGTACTTCACTGAAGGGGATGAGACCTCCAACACAAAGTGCCTCTGAGAAAGGAGAAATTAAAGCCTTTCAAAATAAGTTTTTTTTTCGTTCAGCGTCTGCTGATGCAAACTTAGACAAATCTGGCAAGGAGGTCTAACAGAGTTAAGAAACCTCCAGACAAACAATTACTGTGCGAGTCAAGAAGTCCCTTTAGCACACATTTCCGTGCACAAACACTACTAGATACTAAAGGAAGGAATGAAGAAATAGAAAGAAGATACCAACAATGGTATCCAACGATACCACAAGGTTAAGGAGAGGGTGTACCAACAATGGTATAAATACCAAACAGGTAGAGCTATATAAAAGGATAAGAGCTATATTTTGAAAATAAAGGTTAAAAAAACACAATCGATAAAAATACAACAGCTGGAGAGCTCGGTAAAACGCTGCTATATGGCTGCGTGGCAAACGAGTTCTGAGGTAATTGGGAGAAGAGCATTGTGGGTAGCAGCTTAGCTAAAGAGCATTTGGTGTACGAGAGCTTGGTATTAGGCCAACTCTGTTCCCGAGAGCTCAGAACCGAACCCATCAGTGATGAACGGGAAGATGATCAGATTACAATCTACCACATAAATCAAAGAGAAAGATGCACATCAGCATGATGGATATACTCCAGGTACAGATTTTACCAGAGGCCATTTTAGTCAGTTAAAACGGATTGTGCTTTCCTTGTAAAGAGCAATGTCTTACCTAGACCCCTAAAGCACAGTAAGAAAAAGAGCTGATCTATGCTTTAAGGCACCTCAGTACCTTCACAGAACACAACATCAGCCATAACAGTAGTGTAGTCTCTTGGGACCTGCTAACACTAAAATACCTGCATTCTCCTCCTGTCAGATGACTACAAGCACTCATAACGGAGAACCTGATGGCACAGAGGGCTGACAAACAGCAACTTCAAGCTGCCAATGCCCTTTTTTCAACACTGCACTGCAGTAAATATCTTCCACACACTGCTTGGGAAACTGCTCACTACATTTCTATTTTAGAACACTTAGAATCTCTGCTCATTTAAGTAGAAAACTGCTCTCAATTCAACACTAGCTGTCAGTTTGAAGAGGAGCTCCAAGTTGCAAAGTCATACTTTTCACAGAAGTCATATTGAAAAGAATTACTGAGAAATCTAATATGCAAGAGTGATCAGTTCCAGGGATATGGTTCAAGTCTACATGCTCAGGCAAAACTTTAGTTATGTACTCACCATAACTTCAGATGTTTGGGATCCATCTCGCCTACATTCTGACTGATGGGTTCGGAGCCGATCCCTCGGCTCCGACTCGGCACGCTTATGCCAAAGAGCGAAGTCTCTTATTGGCTGAGCTTACTATATCCCAGGATGCACCACTACCAGTCCCCCAGATCTAGTTTGTCCGCATACATGCACACACGCATACCCTGCTTATATAACATCGTCAGATGAAACAAGATAAAACAGTTGAACTCAAAACCGTTCAATCTCTTCTGATCTGCAAGGCAGGGAAGGAGGGTGGGTATTAGGAATGTGAGATGGATCCCAAACATCTGAAGTTATGGTGAGTACATAACTAAAAGATGTTATGTGATCCTATCTCGCCTACATTCTGACTGATGGGACAGCGTCCTAGCACCTGAATCCTGGGTGGCTCACTGGAAAACACTCCTGAGTACCGTGGAACCAAATGATGCTCGTCCTTTAGATGCCACATCCAATTTGTAGTGGGAAATGAAAGTGTGCGGGTTGGACCAAGTAGCCGCAGCACAAATTTCCGATATAGCGAGCTTGGAATGAAAGGCTATAGAAGTAGCCATAGCTCTGGTAGAATGAGCTTTGATAGATGTTGTAAGTTGCTTATTCGAAGAAGAATAGGCCTGAGTTATGCAATCTCTGATCCATTTTGAGATAGTAGCTTTTGTGATGGTTTGGCCCAATTTATTATCTGAGAAGGACACAAACAACTGGTCTGACTTACGAAGTTGCTGAGTCCTGTCTAAATAGAAGCGTAATTGCCTGTGAACATCCAATTTATGGAGAGTGTATTCTGCTTCATTGGAGAATTTTGGAAAGAAAACTGGTAGCTCTAGAGATTGTTGAAGACAGAAACTAGAACAGACCTTTGGGACAAAGGATGGATTAGGCCTAAGTGATACTCTATCCTTATGGAAAATAAAGTACGGTGGCTTAATACAGGGCTTGAAGCTCTGAAACTCTTCTTGCAGAAGTAATAGCCACTAAGAATGCCGTTTTCCAAGACAGATATTTTAACTCGGTTCGAAGGGGAGATGTTAATGCGCGAAGCACCAAATCAAGATCCCACGGAGGTGCAGGATGAAAAACTGGTGGTCTTAATAGACTCGCACCTTTAATGAACGTTTTGCATAGTCTGCTGCTCATCAAAGGAGGATCCGTGGATTCGTGGAATTTAGAGATAGCCGCTAGTTGGACTTTAATAGTTGAGACAGAAGATCCCTGATTAAACAGGGATGTTAAGAATTTCAAAACCTCTGGGACAGGAGCAGTGATAGGGTCTAAGCCCTTGAGTTGAGCCCAGATAGCAAACCTCTTCCACTTACTGAGGTACAATTTGTTAGTGGTGGGTTTGTGGGCCAAGATAAAATGTGAACAACTTCCGGGTCTAGTGTGTGCCTTCTAACTAAAGTCGGAAGTGGAGGAGCCAAGCTGTCAATTTCAAAGATTGAAGAGACTGATGCCAATGTCCCGACTGATGGATTAGCAAGTCCGGAATCAGGTCTAAGGTCCACGGATCGTCCACTGCATGCTTCTTCAGGTAAGGAAACCATATCTGACGAGGCCAGTATGGGGCAATCAGAATCATTGAAGACCCCAGTTGAGAAGCTTTTTGAATAACTTTGGGAAGAAGTGGAATTGGAGGAAAGGCATAAAGTAGCCCTGTTGGCCAAGGTTGAGCTAGAGCATCCATGGCTGGTACTTCCTGATGTGGGATCAAGGAGAAGAACCTTTGGCACTTGGTGTTTTGTGGAGTTGCAAATACCCCATCTCTTGAAAACCTGGGCTGCTACTGTGCGGTTTAGAGACCACTCGTGAGGAGAGAGAATTGTCCTGCTTAATTTGTCCGCCAATACATTTGACTTTCGCGGGATGTGGGTCGCTACCAAGAAGCGGTTGGTAGCTACAGCCCATTCCCACACTCTCATGGCCTCTCTGCAAAATCTGGTCCCTCCTTGTTTGTTCAGATACCAGACCACCGACATGTTGTCTGTGTGGATGGCGATGATGCCCTGAGGAAGAAACTTGTGTAAGGCCTGTAGGGATAGAAGTACAGCCCTCATCTCCAACACGTTGATGTGGAGAAGAGCTTCCTGAAGCCAGGAGCCCTGAACTAGCCTGCCCAGACAATGCCCCCACCCTATCTGGGAGGCATCTGTCGTCAGGGTAACCACTGGAGGAGAACAAAGGGTTTTCCTTGATCCAAGTTGGATGTCTGAAGCCAGGTCCCTTTGCATATTTCCGTAATCATGATGTGATGATTGAGGGAAGATCCTGAAAGGACCATTGAGTTGACAAGAGCCACTGAAGAATCCTCATGTGTAATCTTGCTAGAGGAACTAAAAGAACCGTGGCAGACATTGAGCCTAAAACCTGTAGAACCATCCTGGCTGGGGCTTTGGATCTCGAGATCAGAGCTTGAACTTGGCCCTGTAAAGTTCGGATCCTTTCGGCAGGAAGAAAGACGCATCAATCTTGAGTCTATCTCTGCTCCTATAAACTTTATGCGTTGAGAGGGCAGCAAGACAGACTTTGACCAATTGAATGTAATCCCCAGGGAAACACCCAGGAGATGGTGGCTTTGAGGTTGTCCATTAGTAGATGCCTGGTGGTGGCAGTCAGGAGCCAGTCGTCGAGATAGGGAAACACTTGGAATCCAAGACTTCTCAGGTGAGCCGTCACTACTGCCAAACACTTGGTGAACACCCTGGGGGCTGTGGTGAGACCAAAGGGCAGAAATTGGTAATGACTGACTCCCAGGCTGAAGCGCAGATACCTTCTGGACGCCTGATGTATCGGTATGTGATAATAGGCGTCCTTGAGGTCTATGGAGCACATCCAAACATCCTTCTCCAATAATGGGAGAATGGATTGTAACGTGACCATTAATTTGGATTTCGTGGATTGGTTCAGTCTGCGAGATCCAATATTGGCCTCAGGTCCCCTGTCTTTTTGGCACTAAAAGAACCTGGAGTAATTTCCTGATCCGATCTGGTCTGTGGGGACGGTTGGATGACTCCTTTTCTAGCAGCTTTAAAGCTTCTGCGGCTGCTATTTCCCTTTGACTGGGTGGTGGGTCCGGGATTCTCTTGGACGGTGGGGGTGAGTATGTGAATGGGATGGTGTAACCTCCGGCAATGATCCGCACCCATCTGTCCTGAGTGATTGACTCCCAGGCTTTTAGGTGCTTGGCAACGACACCCGACTGGCTCGAGCAGCACAGCCGGGCAATCCCTCATAACGTGTGGGAGGCTGAAGAGCCACGAAAGGACTCGTGGTCTCCAGAATTGCGGCCCTCTGCTGCCTCTGGACGGGAATCTCCTCCTTTAGCGATAAAGTTTTTCCCTCTTGCTCACAGCGGGTAAGGGTGTCTTTCACCTTGGGTCCAAACAAGGAGGACCCATCAAAGGGAGCCGTCAAGGAAGACTTGAAGGCCTCAGCATTGACATGCGTGAGCCAGGCTTGTCGAGCCACGCCTGTGCCTGGGAAATGAGCCTCATGGACGAGTTAGAAATTGGCGTAGACGTAGATAGCCAACTGAGAGCTAACCGACTGGGCTAGCTGCTCAGGTAGGTTACCGAGAGGAATCTGACAACTCCTTGACCAGATCCCTCTGAAGCCTGGTAAAATGTGCCAAATAATTCAGAGACCACCTGTCCATACTCCTAGACTCCTTATTAGGAGGATGGACGCTCTGCCACGTCCTGTTGTGTAGCAGATGCCACCACCATGGCATCTACAGCCACGCCTTTAGTAAGGAACTCCTTCTGGGAGCAGACAAAAATTTATTTGGACGAGAAGGACTGGTTCCACGTTATCTGGATGTTACAAACTAAATCCAGAAGCTCGCGGAGACACCCAGGAGGCGGAGGCTGAGCTCCAAAGGCCTTGAGGAGCACTGGGGGTTTGGATATCCAGCCGCCTCGTTGTTTGAGGATCTCTAAGATGTCTGCAAATGAGACATCATCGAGGGCGACGGACCCCTCTGCATCATCCATATCAGTGTCCGATGTAATAGACTGGAGTCCACGTGCTTCCTCTTGCACGATCTCTTCCTTGGGGTTCCTCTGAAGACAACTCGAAGAACCCTCAGGAGGAGGGAACCCCACTGGGGTAACCTCAGGCCTCGGGCTCCGCTGGCTACGGACAGGGAACTGAACTGCCAGTCTCCACTCCCAGGGAAGGTGCCGAGCCGGAGAGATGGCGAAGAGGACTTGGCCAAGGCACTCCTCATGGCAGAATCCTGGGAGTGTCCGGTCTCGAGCCGTGATAGCCGACGGAAGTCCCGGTCCAGCCCGGACCACCCTGAGATCTCCACGGCCAACAGCACCTGCTCCAAGCAGTCGGAGGAGGAATGGCAATGGGTGGGGCCCGTCATACAAATTTTGGAAGACTGGGGACTGGAACAGTCTTTGGAGCACCCTGTCTATATCAGAATCTGACATTCTCGGAAACAGAATCCATCGGCCCCAAAGGGCTAGGGGACCACACCAGATTCCATCAGTGCCGAGGCCTGGGATCCGACGGACTGGTCGGAACCGCCCTTTTCTTTTGGCCGAGCAGGAGAGGATGCCAAGGCTTCTTCAAAGGAAGGTTTAATTAACCCCTTAAGAATCAATTTATTTTTCCTCTCCTGGAGGACCCTTGAGGAAAAAGCGTGACATACGCTGCATGACTCCTGCAAGTGCTTTGCCCTAGACAATATACACAGAGCGAATGATAGTCTGTGATAGACATTTTGAAACCACATTTCAACATTTTTAAAACCCGAAGGCCTAGGGGTTTGAGACATGATGTTAAACAATTCTAGTAACTTTGACAGGAAAGTAAACAACTATAGATTTACTGATGATAAACCTAAGCTTACAGTTATAGCTTAACAAACACTTCCTGTAAATGACAGGAACTCTAAACAACTATAGATTTACTTGAGACCCTGTAAAGTTTTAAAGGTTGACAGTCCGGGAAGGCCCTGGATGGAAAACAAACTCAACCCAATCACACACAACAGTTTTCACAAACCAAGCATGCTAAGAAGGCCCGCCTCAAGCGTTACACAAAAGAGCGCGAAATAAAACAGCTTTTGTGACCAAAAACAGCAAAAACTGACAGAAAAGTTAGTTAATAAAACTACTCAGCCCAGCCAGCTCGAGACCACGCCTCGAGATCTGGGGGACTGGTAGTGGTGCATCCTGGGATATAGTAAGCTCAGCCAATAAGAGACTTCGCTCTTTGGCATAAGCGTGCCGAGTCGGAGCCGAGGGATCGGCTCCGAACCCATCAGTCAGAATGTAGGCGAGATAGGATCACATAACATCCTTGCATTTTCCACATTTTGTTGCCAAGGAAAGGGAGCCAGCGCTGCTATGGTAACTATTACCTTTTGGTCTTTTCTTCCAAACTAGTGAAGTACCCTTGGAATTAAGAGAATGAGAGATTAAAAAAAACAAGCCTGACCAGTTCAGAGGAGGCATCAGTTTTCCATGCTTCTACTGGCGCCTACCATAGAACTTTCTCGGTTGCTTGTTCAGATTGAAGATAGGTTTCACCCCATGCAGCAATGTGCCAAACATATGTTCATAATGTGTTAACACATGCTGTTCTGAGGGCATACAAGTTACACTGAAGATTTCATTCACTTAGATATATTCCCTAGTTTTGTCAGTCTGCAAAGCTAGTAACAAGTCCATCCTTGTTTAGGTATGTAGCATATTAGTTTAGTAATCTGTCCTCACTTGTAAAGCTCCCAGCAGCAAAAGTGATCAAGGATTTCAGGACA
This sequence comes from Protopterus annectens, assembly GCF_019279795.1. Taxonomy (NCBI): domain Eukaryota; kingdom Metazoa; phylum Chordata; order Ceratodontiformes; family Protopteridae; genus Protopterus; species Protopterus annectens. The sequence goes on from NC_056748.1 coordinate 901,581,028, forward strand.
AGAATGATGTGCATCTCCTTGTTCACATTTACATGATTTCATTACTCTGTCATAATTATGTAGCCTGGAATATAAAGGTTCCTACATGAGGCAACCCCCCACCAAAAACAAAGAAGAATCTATGGTCAGTCACAGTAGGACAGTGGTACCCCTGAAGAGCATTTCCATATTCAGAGCATACTGCTAAATCCACTCAGAGGTCTCCCTTGATGGAAGAGTGATTTTAATATTTAAACTGGTTATCGGCATTCCCACCATTTATGTACTATTTGTTCCCTCTCCTGCAGGCATGCCACTGTGGGACTAAAGTTAAAGATGCTATAAAGCCCAGCATACAAACTACCTAGCAGTTCTCCGTTGAAGAATATTGTAGAAGTACTAGATCAAATGGCTCACTTTGCCTTGGGAAAATGAAGGTTCTGCCTAGAAGTGCCCAGTCATATGCTAGAAGAACTTAATGTTAGAACAGGTGTAAAATCTTACCATAAAATGCCATCCAAAAAAGGAAAGCAAATCTGGTGGTCCCCTTCCTTAAATTGAACTCCACAACAGAAGCAGGAAACTGATGCAGAATAAGGTGGTCATAGGACGGGAAAAACTCCCTTATCAGCTTAAACAAAAAGTTGAGATCCCTCGTCAAATCCTCTAAAGCTAGCTATGAAAACAGAATTGCAGCAGATAAAAACCACAAGGCCTTCTATAGTTATGTAAATCTTCACGGCAATACCCAGATTTGCTCTGAGCTACTGCACAATGATACCTCCTATACCAAGCCAACAGTTATTGCCAATATACTGGCAGACAGATTTAGTGCCAACTTTACCCCTCTCCCTGAAGGACCAATCACAATACCAGTAGATTGCCAGGCACCCGGTATTAGTGCTGCACAGGTTAAAACAGCACTATCCTAGGGCAAAAATACAGCTTCTGTGGGACCAGACAATATCCCTGGCTGTGTTCTACATGAACTAGAGTGAACTGTCACATCAGCTGTGTGCCCTGTTCAATCACAGCCTCACCTCAAGCTCTGTCCCTACCAAAGGGTGCACTGCTGCAGTCATCCCTCTCCACAAAGGAAGAGATACTACAGATGCTGGGAACCATCACCCCATTAGCCGGATGAGCCCGATATGCAAAGCTATGAAACGCATAATCATGGAGACCTAACAATAGGGAATCTCCAAACTCTGAATGCCACACAATTTGGTTTTGTGAAGGGTAGATCATGCCTGCTAAACTTGGTTGACTTGAGTCACCAGTGCTATGGATGAAAGCAAATTGGCTCACACAGCTTACCTTAATCTGGCCAAAGCCTTAGATACCATTCCCCACTCTGGAATCATAGAAAAACTCACTAAGCAAGGCATCAACCCCTATATCATTAGGTGGGTTGCAATGTGGCTAACAGATAGCTACTTTCACACTGTGGGTTCTGACTCCAAGTCAGACTGCCGACCAGTCACTAGTAGAGTCCAACAGGGTTTGGTCCTGGGTCCTCTCCTGTTCGGTATCTACTTCTCTGAAGTCTAGACCAACACAAAGGGGGACTGGCTGACAAAGTTCAGACTATTGTAAGTCAGGAACAATTAACTCCACAAGTGATGTTGACATGCTACAGAAAGGCCTCACCAAGACAGACTGGTGTCAGAACGATGGCCTTAAGCTCAATGCCAAATAAAAATCTTCCCCTTTGGAGAAAACCTGGTTCCCATTAATTACTACATCAATGGTAGTCCACTTGACACAAGTTACAAGAGATCTGGGAACACAGGTTGACAGCAACCTTTTGACCACCACATTGCCACTGTAGTCAAAGTGGCATGTAGCACATCTCACCCAGGAAAAAAAGAGGTAGTCTCCCACTACTCTTCCTTCATTAGGCCAAGAGTGCAATGCCGCATTTGGCAAGTACCTCACTAGTCACCTGCAACTGGAGACACCACAAACGTACCTCACACAAGGATCTTAGGCCTTAAATACTTTTCCTATATGGGCAGACTCAAAAACTCCAACTATTCTCTCTATCACCTACTTACAGGCAATCTCTGCTTGGCTTACAAACCCATGTCTGACCCCAGCTCCATTAGAAATGCTAAATCTAAAGAAATCCCAATCCCTCCGCACCACACACTCCAGAGACCTCAACCTCATTACCACAAATCAACAGAACAAGCTGAAGGGACAGGTTCATAACCCAGAGACGCCCATGCTATGGAGCAGACTTCACACACAAGTCAAGCAGCACCTCACTGGCAGTCTGCAAGAAAAATCTTGATAAGTGGATAGGAAATAGAAAATTCAAACAAAGGATCACTCCCAGTGGCTCTACTCGACAGAGGCACTGGGAACCAAGGTTGGGCAGCACAATGCCAGAGTAATCCTATGGCCTAGGCTTGTAAAGGTTCCACGGCATTAGCCTAGTACACACCTATGAACAGTAAATGCCCCTCTCCACTGTTGCAGTATTAACAATCGCGATCCCCTACCAAGGGCAGTGCAACTTCCAGCAAGTATACAAAAGCCTCTAGGTTGTAATGGGTACTCCACACCACATACTCCCCATGCATGTCATATGGCATAAAGATGACATCTGGATGGACCAGCCTCAGAAATCAAAAGCCATAGTAGGAGTAACTGTCCAACGATACTATTAGGCAACAAGTATATCCACAAAGAAAGAATACTGGGGAGGAGGGAGTAAATACTGCAACAGTTTAGAGAAGAGCATCTACTGTTATGGTAACATTTTACACAACTATACTACGTCCATCCACATCACTGTCGCAATATTCTTTACAATAGTGAGAGTGCAATAGCTCAGGAAGACTGGGAAGAAAGGCCAGCAGAGCCCTCTAGGAAGACATGGACAATGGCCATAGCAAAACCAGCACTGGCCCTAGAAATATCCAACTTGCAGTGCTTGGCAAAAGGTATGCACAGAAGTCTACATAGCTACCTCAATAATAGAATTTGTATCCACACCCTTGGAGGAAAAAAAAAGCACCAAAAGAAGCCAAAGACCCAGCAGAATGACCCTTAAACTAACTATTCCCACAAAAATGAGCAAGAAATGGCTTTGGATATCCATGAAATGGTTTGCTTAGAATAAACATCCATACGTAAAGACCTAGGATTAAAAAAAAAAAGCAGTACAGACTTACGAAAAAGCTTTAATCTTATCCAAATAAAATCAGAGTTGTCTATGCAAATCGAAGCTGTGCAAAATCTTCATTAGCAGACTGGACTAGAGAGAAAACTCATTAACCACCTTGGGCATAAAAGGATTAGTACAAAAAAAGGGACACACTGTCCTTACGGAAATCCAAAAAGGGAGAACAGCCATAAGGACTTGCAGCTCCGATACCAGTTTGGTAGAATTAGGGCCAAAAGAAAGGTCGCCCAAAAACAATACTGTAAAAAAGCTGAATAAGCAGGCTCAAAAGGAGCCGGAGTCAATTTTTTTGTAAAAAAAAAAACTAAAATCCCAGGAAGGAGGGACAGGCTTCCTGGGAGGCCTGATGTGAGGGACACCTTTAAGAAAAGGTTTGGACGCCAAAGGCAGACAAATTGCTCACAGGTGAGCTTTCACAGAATATGCCAACAAAGCATGGAGCAAGTCGCAAGAGAGGCAATCAAAGGGACATCAAAAGTAAGTGGGTCCAAAGCATGGAGCAAGTCGCAAGAGAGGCAATCAAAGGGACATCAAAAGTAAGTGGGTCCAGGTTATCAGAAAAAAATCTCATCCATTTGGTTTAAGTAACATTTTCTACTAGTGTTTCCCAGCCTCCTGCTGTACACAAAGCACATCCTCAATAGAAGTAAAAAAAAAAAAAAAAAAAAAAATGGAATAAGTGTTTTTATCCCTTTCAGGCACATCACCTACAAAGTCAGTTGAAGGCTGGACAGGTGGCAGTGGATGAGAAACCCCTTGTCTTGTGTGAGCAAGTCCAACCTGTGAGATAAGATATGTACTTAACGTAACATTCCAGAGTTGTTAATTTGTTTTCAACCTGTAAGAACACTGGATCCAACTCAGTCGCATTTCTCCAGCATCAGATCAGAGTTCCAAGCTCCTCTCCTACTGAATTGCCCCCCTCCCTGTCTCCTTCCTACTGAATTGCCCCCTCCCCGTCTCCTTCCTCCCTTCAGATAAAGTTTGTTGCCCACTATAACAACCAAACCCTACAATGCTTTACCCCTCTGCACAATAACCCACATAGAATAAAAATTACCAGTTATGCCAAAGAAAAGGGCCATGTCCTTTCCAGCCAGACCACCACAGCCCATATAAGGCAGGGGGAAGGAAGGAGAGATGTTTGAAGACAAACTTGGATGGAATGTTATGGCGAGTACATAACTTCTTTATCTGAAGTTGTCTCAGGTTGAAGACCAAATGAAGACAAAATCCCAAGCTACCAAACACCTGGGAGGCCCTCATGGAAGGATATTCTGCAACAAGGTGGAGCCAAAGATGTCCTCCTGGAGAGAAGGTCCAACTTGTAATGGGAGATTAATGTGAACACGCCCAGGTTGCCTCAAAGCAATGTCATCTAATGAAACTTTAGAGCAAAAGGCAGCTGAAGTAGAGTGTACCTTAGCATGACCTGGCAGACAAAATCTTCTGGTTGAATATGCCAAGAAAATACACAGAAATCCAACTAGCAATGGTGACCTTTGATACAGGAGTCCCAAAAAAGGGCTTAGAGTACAAAATAAGTTGATTAGACTTCTGAAAGGCCTTTGTTCTGTGCAAGTAAAAATGTAATCTATGAACATCCAGCAGGTGCAATTTATACTTTCCCTTATTCTGAAAGATCTGAGAAACTAGATGAGATTTCAACAAAAATGAAGGATTAGTGAGCCAAGATAGCCTGTCATTAAAGATCCTGTAAGGAGGCTTAATCGATAAGGCCTGAAGTTCTAACACTTAGATTAAGTGATAGCAAACAGGAAGCCTGTCTTCCAATACAGGAACTGCAGATCTACTGAAGCAGTGGAATCAATGGGGGAAGAAACAGCCTTTAAGAACCAAAGTAAGGTTCCCAAGGAGGCATTGGATCCCAAATTGGTGGCCCAAGAAAAAAGGTACCCCTCGGAAAAGCTTTCCAGAGATTAGAGGCTAAAGAAGCTGAAATATCCCTCATGTGGAATTTAGAAATAGCTGCAAGCTGAATTTAACCATAGAGAAGCTAGCACTCTGAAAAATACCGGTCAGAAACTAACCGGAACTGGAGCAGTGAAGGGATCCAGTTCACATTGAGATGCCCAAATAAAGGTTTCTACTTATTCTAATAAAAACTTTCCTCCTTTAGGAGGAGCTACCAAAATCTTAAATGAAGAATATAGCCCAGGAATCCCAACTATCACGGGAACTGGAGCAGCCATGCAATGAGCTTCACACAGATCGGGATGTGAAACCCTGAGGAATGTGAAATCAGATCCAATGTCCAGGGAGCACACATCACATGAGACCCCAGAGTAGGGAACCATACTTTGTGAGCCTGGAAGGGGCAAGGAGGATGACAGCTCCCCAACCGTTGTGCTTTCTGAATGAGCTTTAGGATCAAGAGAAGTGGAGGATAAGCATACAGAAGACCGGAGGGCCAAGCATGAACCAGAGTGTCTTGGGGGGGACCTCCCCTGCACAGGAGTTGAGAGAAGAACTTGGTGCACTTAGCATTGGAAGGAGACGCAAAGAGATCACAGCAAGGCTGACCCCAATAAATAAAGATCGGTTGTGTTACTGAAGGATTCAGAGACCACTCGTAAGGCATCAAGATAGACCTGCTCAGCATGTATGCTAGAATGTAGGACCTCCCCAGAATATACATAGCCACCAGAAAACTGTCAGTGGAAATTGCCACAAAGCCATGAAAATGAGTAGGCTAAGGGGATAAGACCTGGTTCACCCATTTGATGAACCAGACTACAGACATTTTCAGTCTGAATGGCAATTGTCCCTATGGGGAAATGGGCACGAAAAGCTTGCAATACCAATATCAATGCCCTTATCTCCAGGGCATTGATATTCAACAAGATCTTCAGAAGACCACATGCCTTAAAACGTCCTTGCCAAGCACTGTCCCCCAACCTGAGTAGGGAGGTGTCCATGGTCAGTTGAGGGAAGAATTAACGGGTGACTGCAAAAAAGGTCGAAGAACTGAATTCACCAGAGAAGAGACTCCCTGCATGCTCACGACTGACCAATAGGATGAGACAATGGTAGATGCAGAAATGACCACTGGACTGACCGAATTCATTGGAGCTTCCTCATATGCAACAGAGCTGCAGGTAAGAGTGATTGAGGCTGCCATGGACCCCAATGCACTTAAGACAAATTCTGCTAGAAGAGTTGGAACTTAAAAACGTGCAAGACATTTGAGTGACTGAAGTCTGTCTGGGGTCAGGAAAACCTTGGTCTGAATTGTTTCTAACCAGACTTCTATGAAATCCAGAACTTGAACTGGCTCCAACAGGGATTTGTTGAGATTTATGGTGATGCCCAACTGGACAGTCTGGATAAAAAAGTCCCTGGCTTGGCAGAGTATGCCTGGAGGGAGCAGAACAGAGCCAATTATCCAGGTAGGGAAGACCTGAATGCCCGGCAGCCGCAGGAGAGCCGCTACCACCTCCATTTTGGTGAGCACCCTGTGGGTTGTGGTGAGACCAAAGAGTAGCACTCCTAACTGGTAATGACTGGTCCTCAGCTGGAAGTGGATGAAAAGTACAGTTTTGTACCTACCATAAATGTAGATGTTCGAAGATCCACATTGCTGCAGTCATAACCTGTGGGTAGTCCGCTGTCCTCGGTCGGCCCGAATACCAAAGTATTAGGCTGGCGTCGGTCATGGGCGCTCAGATCTGACGTTAGTGCATCATGGTAATAAAGCGCATGACAGACGTCATATCCTCAGTCTTTTCTTGCCCCAGATGTCAGAAGGCCCTAAAAAGAAAGGCCACAGCCATAAATAGAGAAAACCTCCAAAACCCATGTACAAACATCTACGACCCAAACCATACAACCACTCAAACTACAGAGGGGAAGGAGGGAGGGTAAATTGGACTGCAGCAATGTGGATCTTCGAACATCTACATTTATGGTAGGTACAAAACTGTACTATGTTCTTCATCTCACATTGCTGCAATCATAACCTGCGGGTAGAATCCCAAAGCAAGTGGAAGGGGAGGTTGGCAAAATCATAAAGCATTGGGAGCTGCTAATATGCCCAGTAAGACTGCAGTGGCAAACCCAGCCCTAGATTTGGAATAAAGAGGGAGATGGTAATGTTTAGAAAAAGTGTGCACTGAACTCCAAGTAGCTGCTTCCAAAATATCTTTAGTAGCTACACCCCTTAGAAAGGGAGTAGAAGTGGCAGTAGCCCTAGTGGAATGAGGTCCGATTCCAGCCGGAATCTCCTTACCATGAGAACAAAAAGCAATACAATGGCCAATCCACTTAGAAATAGTTTGTTTTGAAATAGGTTTCCCGAAAGCCCAAAGCAAAAGAAACAAATAACTGTTGAGACTGTCTAAACCCTTTAGTCCTGCTCAAATAATACGCAACTGCCTGTGAATATCCAAAGTGTGCAAAATTTTCTCCCCTTTACTCTGGGGATCAGCATAAAAAGTAGGCAAATGAATAGATTGGTTCAAGGCCACATTTGAAACCACTTTAGGCATAAAAGTAGTGTTAGTACGCAGAGATACGCTATCCTTATGAAAAATCAGGAAGGGTTCAACTGCCATTAGAGCCTGTAATTCAGATACCCTTCTAGCAGACGTAATGGCCAACAAAAAAGCAGTCTTCCAAGACAAAAACTTTAACTCAGACGTAGCTGCAGGTTCAAAAGGAGGTAAAGTAAGTTTTTCCAACACAAAATTGAGATCCCAGGAAGGAGTAGGAGCTCTACGCGGGGGTCTTATGTTCTTTGCCCCTCTAAGGAATTGCTTAAACAAAGGATGAGAGAATAATGGTGGGTCACAATCATAGTGAGCAGAAATGGCTGCAGCATGAACTTTTACAGAGGAGAAAGACAAACCCTTTTCTAATAAGTTTGTAAGATATTGAAGAGAAACACTCAAATCAGGCCTGGAAACATCAAAGCTCTTTGCTTTGCTCCAAATAAAAAATCTCCTCCATTTATCAGCATAAACCTTCCTTGTAGTAGGCCTTCTGGCCTCCAAAATAACATTCAAAACTTGAGGAAGCTGCGCCCCTCCAGGTTCTAGAACAGAATATGCCAGGCTGTTAGATGCAGGGACTGAATCCTGACATTGAGGAAATGAGTGCCTGCCTGAGACAAAAGGTGTGGAATCGAAGGCAAATGCCAAGGAGGCTCCCGTACTAAACTCCTCAGCAGGGGGTACCAGTGCTGTCGAGGCCAATCCGGAGCTATTAGAATCATGGAGGGCTTGTCTTGTCTGACCTTCAAGAGCACCTTGGGAAGGAGAGGCAGAGGAGGAAAGGCATAAACGTGAAGATTGCTCCAACTGAATGACAGAGCATCCACTTTCTAAGCTGTCGGATGAAACATCTTTGTGCAAAACTTTGGCAACTGGAAATTTAGTAGAGAAGCGAACAGATCTAAGTCTGGAGTCCCCCATATCACTGTCAACTGTCGAAATACATGAGGATCCAACTTCCACTCGTGTGGATCCACCATCCGTCTGCTCAAAACATCTGCTAAGGAGTTCTGTGCTCCTGGCAGAAACCTTGCCTGAAGAGTGAGGTGCAAACTGAGAGCAGTCTCCCACAAAATCATAGCTTGCCTGCAAAGAGGGTACGAATGTGTCCCCCCCTGCTTGTTGATGTACCACATGACAGTTGTGTTGTCTGTTTGAATCACCACTTGTCCTGGGTGAAGTAGATCCTTGAAAGCCATCAATGCAAATTGGACTGCTAACATCTCCTTCAAGTTGATATGTAAATGTTGAAGTCTGGCAGGCCACGTGTCTTGAACCCATTTTCCATTGAGGTGTGCTCCCCAAGCCTTGTCCGAGGCATCTGTCGTTAAGATTTGACTCGCCTCTGGTCGGGTCACAGAGTCCCTTCAGGTGACATTCCTGGGCCCACCACAAAAATTCCTTTTGAATGCAAGGTATTATCTGAATGACAGTGTCCAGATCGTGGCAGTGTTGTGTCCATACATTTTTGAGATAGCATTGTAACTTCCTCATATGCAGTTTGGCATTGGGAAGCACCAGAATACAAGATGCCATGAACCCCAAGGCTTGAAGGACTGTCCTTGCAGTCAGCCTGGACCGTAGAGAATTGATGGAAGTGCAAGGTTCCTTTGCTTGTCCAGGGTCAAAAAAGCCATCTGGGAAGCTGTATTCAGTCTCACACCCAGAAAGCACATTTCCTGAGAGGGTACTAGACTGGACTTTGTTTCGTTCACAGAATACCCTAGGCACCTTAACACTGCCATAACATACTGTAGATGGTGTAGTAGCTTGTTTTTGTCTTGAGCAAGAATCAGGCAATCGTCCAAATAAGGATAAATTTGTATTCCTCTTAACCTTAAGAAGGCTATCACTGGAGCCAGAACCTTTGTGAACACCCTGGGCGCAGTAGATAAGCCAAAGGGCAATGCAGAGAACTGATAATGTAAAGTCCCAGCCCGAAAACGCAGGAATCTCCTGCAACTTAGGAACATGAAGATTAGCCTTTGAGATCCAGAGTTACCATCCAGTGATCTTTGCCCAACAGAGGCAGAAGTTGTTGCAACGTCAACATTTTGAATTTTGGAATGTCCAGGTATGTGTTGAGAATAGATAAATCCAAAATTGGCCTCCAAGTGTCTTTCTTTGGTACAAGGAACAGGCGAGAATAAAATCCTAGGCCTACTTCTCACAGAGGGACCTGCTGTATAGCCCCCATTTGAAGAAGTAAAGAAATCTGTTTGTGAGCCTCTACCCTTTGCTGAGGAGGAACGTCTGGCATGCCTTTGAAAGGAGGCAATGTGTGGAAATAAAACTTGTAGCCTCGGTCTATAATGTCCAACACCCATTTGTCCTGGGTGACTAAAAGCCAGTTTTGCTTGAAGAGTGCCAACTTTCCTCCCAGAGGAGCTGCCATACAGGAAGGATCTGGCAGCTGAAGATGCAGGTCATTGGGCCTGTTTACGAAAGGACTGGCCCCTGCCCTCACCTGTAGATTGTGCAGGGGAACTCCACGTTCTAGGCCTAAAAGAACCCTGAGCTCTGCCCCTACCACGTCTAGATCTGCCCCTAGACTGTAAATCAGACGAAGGGTAAGCCCATCCCTTAGTAGGCCAATTCCTGCTAAACTTAGGGGGCTGCACCTGCAAAAAATCTTTAACAGTCTGCATAGACTTAGCTTTGTCTTCCATTTTCTTTAAGAGACTCCACAGGAGAACCAAACAAAACTTCAGACTGCAAAGGAGCATCCAAAATTCTAGCTTTAACATGCTCTGACAAGTTCTGATCCTTAAGCCAGGCGTGCCTGCGAATAACTGATCCAGTGGCAGCCACCCTGGAAGAAGCCTGTAAAGCATCGAAACCACACTGCAAAGAATGCTTACCCACCTGATCAGAGGCATGAACCAAATCCTGTAATTCCTTACACTCTATGCCCTCTGCCAAAGCATCTACCTTAGATTTTAACTGAGTAAGGAGAAAATTCTGGTACTTCAACATATGAAACTGGCAATTCAAAGCCCTCATTGCTAGAGTGGAAGAGGTATACACTTTTTTTCCCCACCTATCCAAAGCTCTAGAGTCTTTATCCATAGGAACTGGATTCTTTACAACAGAAGCCCTGACACCCTTAGGTCCCTGGCCAATAGTTTCTGGGTCAGCCCTTGGGCTCTTATACAGATATTTATGAGCCTCTGGCACTAATACCCATCTGGTTTGACTGGCGCAGGAGGCAAAGAGTCTGGATTAAGAGAAGCCTCTGAGAAAACATCCTGAGCATCCAAAGCAGGAGGTATAGCCAAGGGCCGATGTTGTGGCAAAAACAAAAATTCCCTAAGCCTCTTTCGGGAATCTGAGAAATCCTGACCTTCCCATTTAAAATGCTCCCTCAGAATGCAGAGTTTCTGAAAAAGAAAAATCCTCTGGAGGAGAAGCAGAAGGACTGGAATCCTCTGCGTCTGAATCAGAATAAGGAGGAAAATCCTGAATGTCTTCAGCCGAAGACTGAGTAATCAGAAGCCTGTTCCAAACTTTCCACCTCTGGCTCCACCCTAGGCCTCTTATCTGGAGGGGGCATAGAACCCCTGATTAAGGAAATCAAATCTTCTGCCATTTTAAGCATGTGTTTTTTAGGCACAGAACCTGCAGAACTAGGACTGACACCTGAGGAAGGCAAACCAGGCCTGACCTTGGAAGGTACCTTAGAGACAGAAGAAGGCCTAATCACCTTAGGCAAAGAAGGGAGTACAGCAACCCGAGAGGCCCCCTCAGCCTGACCTGACTCCTGAGTGTCCACATCCTGCAAAATTAACGGCTCCCCCTGAGACTCAGCTGAAACCTCGGCTGGATCCACAGATTCCACCGTAGTTTCTAAAGAACCGGAGTCCGGAACGGACAACTCATCCTGTTTGGACCTTAACGATATTTTTGCGCTTCTTCACGGTAGCGGGCGTCGAAGGATCCGACGGCATATTGTAATTACACCGCTTACCGAACACAAGCCTAGCGCAATCTAACCTACGTTTAATGGTGCGCTTATTAAACCTAGCACAAAAGCGACACCCGACTAAGTCGTGCTCAGGCCCCAAACAAGGAATACAGAGAGAGTGGTAATCCTTATGCGGTATCTGTTTCCCACAAGAAATACAATTATTCACTTTTTCTGACATCCTGAATTAACTGAGGCAAGAAAAAACAAAAATATTCCCCAACGGGGTACTTGGCCCAACTTGGTTTCGGTCTGAAACTCAGAATACGAAAATTTCAGAACGCCGAATGGCACTTGCAAACGCTGCTTCTGCTTCGGACCATGCGGCAAAAAAGACTGAGGATATGACGTCGGTCATGCGCTTTATTACCATGACGCACTGACGTCAGATCTGAGCGCCCATGACAGACGCCAGCCTAATACTTTGGTATTCGGGCCGACTGAGGACAGAGGACTACCCACAGGTTATGACTGCAGCAATGTGAGATGAAGAACATCTCAAAGCGTCTGTCCATTTTGGTGTGGTAGTATAAGTCTTGAATGTCTACTAAGCACATCCAGTCATGCTCCTGCAGGATGGATTGGAGTGTGACCATCCAGAATTTCATTTTGACAATGCATAGCTTCAGAGTACAGTGATCCAGAATTGGACACAAGTAACTAGTCTTTGGCACTAAAAGGAATCTGGAATAAATGCCTAATCCAGAGTGCACTTGGGAAAGGGGGGCTGCATGACTGAGCAGAGTGGAAGTTTCCAGTGCTGCATCCTCCCTTTATACGGGTGGGAAGTCTAGGAAGAGCTTGAGAGGGGGAGGTGTTTGAGAGTAGATTGAATATCCTCTGGATAGGATTCTCAAAACCCAACAATCTTCTGGTTATAGACTCCCAGGCTGTTAAGTGACGTCAACCCCCCCCCCCCCCCCACAGACTGCTTCCAGAGATAAGCAGCCAGGCAACCCTTCAGGGCTGCTGTGCAGGCCTGTCTGGGAAGGAATCCAGAGACCTGTGGTTCCTCGGCAATCCCCCTCTGCCGCCGGGGGGGGGGGGGGGTCCCAAGCATCCTGGTAATAACCCTGATGCATCTGGAATTTGTTCACCCCTCATTGATTCCTGGAAAAGGATCAATTGAGTTGAGAAAAGTGCAGTTGTGTACACTTAACATGAATGTAGATGTTAGAGTGTATTCACTGTTGCAGTCATCACATTTATGTTATCTGCCTGCAGGTAGCCCTCAGCCGGCCTGAATACCAGAGTCTTGGGATTTCTGCATCGGATGCTGTCGCTTCTGCCATGACATCAGGAGTATAAAACATGCAGCTGACGCCATTTTATCAGTTTCTTGCCCCACGTCAGATGCCCCCAAAATAGGAAGCAATTATATGGTATGGAACACCCCCAGCAAAAAGCAAATACACATGCTATAAGATATGCCAAACCAAAAAGGATAGGTATAAGCAAGGAGAAGTCAGGGGGGCTGCAAGGAGGGTAATCAGGACTGCAACAGTGAATACACTAACATTTACACTTATGGTAAGTGTACACAACTGCACTACGTTAGTGTTTCACTGTTGGTCATAACATTTGGGTTGATTACCCAAGCTAAGGAAGGGTGGAGGTAGCTAAGAAGCATTAGTGCTGGAAATCAGGCCCTGCAAGACTACAGTGGCAAATCCAGCTCTGGATTTATAAGACAGGCAAGTGGTAGTGCTTGGTCGAAGTGCGCACAGAGCTCCAGGGTGCCCCTGGTAGGGACTCCCTTGAGAAATGCTGCAGAGGTACATGTAGCCCTAGTGGAATGAGTTCCGATACCCTGTGGGTAGGTTCCCATGGTGCCTGTAGCAGAAATGGATGCAGTGTGCTATCCATTTAGAAATGGTTTGCTTTAAAATGGCCTTGCCCTGTGCCCCAGCAGCAAAGCTGACTAGCAGCTGGTCAGATTTTGAGAGGCTTAGTCCTGTCCCGATGGAACCCAAACTGCCTGTGCACGTCCAGGAAATGCAAGATACTTTTCCCTTTATTCTGAGGATTAGGGAAAAAAAGATAGCAAATGAATGGACTGCCACAGCGCCACACTAGACACCACCTTGGGCATAAAAGATGCATTAGCCCCGAGGGAAACCTGTCCACATGGAAGATATTGAAGGTTTCCACTGCCATAAGGGCCTGCAATTCAGACACTCTTCTTGCTGAAGTAGATAGAAGTAAAGCAGTTTTCCATGAGAGGAATTTTAACTCTGCTGTAGCAGCAGGTTCAAAGGGTGGAAGCGTGAGCTTCTCCAATACAAAGTAAAGGTCCCAGGCTGGAGTGGAGGCTCTCCTGGGTGGTCTTAAATTTTTGGTTCCTCTCAGGTACTGTTTTACCAGAGGATGAGAAGGGGGGTGGCTCTGTATTTAATGAGCTGAGATGGCAGAGGCCTGAATGTTAATTGGAGGAGGATAGGCCTTTGTGGAGCATTTCTGTTAAGTAATCTAGTATACAAGGTAAGCTAGGCACAGTTGTGTCCATTCCCTGGGACTGGCTCCAGGAACAGCATCTTTTCTTAATAGGATTTTCTAGTACTAGGCCTACTTGCCTCAAGAATGACCTTCAGCACCTGCTTACTGAGGGTTTCTGGTGATTTCAGGGGATTAGCCAGGCTGCAAGGTTCAGGGTCTGTAGCAGAGTGCAGAATCTGGCCTGCCTGCTGGGACAGCAGGGAAGGAGTCTGAGGCAGGTGCCATGGTTGTAGCCCTGTCAGACTACCAGTGCTGGCATGGCCATTTTGGTGCAATCAGGATTGTCCTAGGCTTGCCCTGTTGGATTTTTAGTAGAACCTTCGAGAGGGGGGGGGGCATAGACAGAGGCTTTCCCAGGTGAAAGACAGGGCATCCACTTTCCAAGCTTGGCTGTGGTGAGATCTGGTGCATTATTTGCTCAATTTATTAGTTCTGAGGGGAAGCAAAACGGTCCACCTCTGGTATCCCCCACCCGTTCCTCAAAAGCTTGACTATTTTGGGTTCTAGTTTCCACTCGTGTGGGTCCATGAGATTTCTGCTCAAGTCATCAACCAATGAATTTACTTTGCCTGGCAGGAATTGAGCTTGTAGGTGCACTTGGTTGCTCAAGGCTGTGTTCTACAGAGCCATTGCTAGTTTGCATAGTGGGTGGGAATGGGTTTCCCCCCTGCTTGTTTATGTACCACAACTGTGGTGTCTTTACCAACAGTTATCCTGGAAGAATAAGGACTTTGAAGGCCGTCAGAGCACTCTACAGCTAACATTTCTTTGATTAATATGCAGGTGGATTTGCTTTGGGTTCCATCTGCCCTGAATGCACTGCCCTACCATGCAAGCCCCCCCATGCACAGTCTGATGCATCTGTTAGGGTTTGGGGGGGGGGGGGGGGGAGTGCTGTGGTTGCAGACTTATGCCCAAAGGAACTCTGTCCTTTAGGCAAGAAATTATAGGAATCAGTGTTTCCAGATCCTGATAATGTTGACACCAGAGACTGTTTAGGTACCATTGAAGTTTCCACATATGCAGTTTTGCATATGGAATTAGAATGCAAGAGGCTATAAACCCTAGGGCTTGTAGTATTTTTCTTGCAGATAGCCAGGTTTTGGTGGCCAGTAGATTGAAGTAGTTTGTCAAATTTGTTTCTCTGGAGTGAGGAATGCCATCTGGAAAACTGTGTTCAAGCTTGCTCCCAGGAACACAATCTGTTGGCTAGGTACCAGCTGTGATTTTTCATTGATTGTGTACCCCAGTGAAGAAAAAAAGTCACTTCACAAATGCCAGGTGCTGAAGTAGCAATTCTTGATTGTCCACCTGAATCTGGCAATCGTCCCAAGTATGGGTAAATTTGAAATCTTCTCTGCCTGCAATATGCAATGGCTGGAGCTAGGCACTTTGAATACCCTGGGCGCAGCAGTTAAGCCAAAGGAAAGTGCAGAGAACTGACAGTGCATAGAGCCTGCTCTGAAGCATAGCTATTTCATGCAAGATTCCCTTATGGTGATGTGCAAATAAACTTTTTTTTTTTCTTTAAGTCTAGGGTTGCTAGCCAGGAGTCCTTGGCTAGCATAGGAACCAGCTGTTGCAGAGTTAGCATTTTGAATTTTGGAACCACCAGAAAGGTTTTGAGAATAGACAGCGCCAGGATAGGACGCCAAGTGTTTTCTTTTCTAGGCACCGGAAACAGTCTGGAATAAAAAAGTCTTGTCCCATTTCTTCTGCTGTGACAGGTTGAATAGCCTTGTTACTTGAGAAAAAGCATTGCTTTTGGTCCTCTGCCCACTGGTTTGCAGGGGGGGGGTCTGGCCATTCGCTTAGGGTTGGGAGTGAGCAGAAGTGGAATCTGTATCCCTGGGAAACAGATGTTAAAGACCCATCTGTCTTTGGTAATGTATTTCCAGTTTTTGGCATGCAGGGCAAGTTTCCAAGCTAAAGGTGCAAGCACTTGGCTTGAAAGGCTTGGAAGAGTTAAGAATAAGTCATTGTGCAATTTTACCACAGGATGTTGGCTTACTACTCCCTGTTTTGGACGTAGGAGCACTCCATTGCTTAGATCTGTGCATAGGTAGAGACTGAAGTCTTGGTGGTCTGCTGCCCCTGGGTTTGGACTGAAGGCCTAGAAGGGACTAGAAAGGACCAGTTTTCTGAAGGCAAATGCCTACTGAATCTAGGTGGCTGTACTTGTAAGAAATCTGAACAGTTTGCATAGATTTAGCTTTCTCCATCCTTTTGAGGACTACTGCTTCATTACCAAATACAGTTTTGGTTTAGTGGTAGATCCAGCAATTTTGCTTTGACATTATCTGGCAAGTTTTGTTCCTTAAGCCAAGCATGTCTCAACAGACCCAGTGACAGCAGCCATGCAAGATACTTCCAAGGCATCAAACCCACATTGGAAAGTATGTTTACCAACTTGGTTATCAGAATGCATTAACTCTTGTAAATCTGAGTTCTGCAGTCAGGAATCAACATTTCCTGTTTAATTGGCTCCATAATATGCTGCCAATTTGAAACTGGCAATTTAAAGCCCTAATGGCAAGTGTAGCAGTTGTGTATACCTTTTCCCACCTGTCTAAAGCCCTAGACTCCCTGTCCGAAGGGGTAGGATTTTTAGTAGTTGTAGGCTTAATGTCTTTAGGTCCCTGGGAAAGAGTCTCTGGATCCACAGTAGGATTCTTAAAGGAATTTGTGGGAGTCAGGTACTCTATAGTAACTGTCAGGCTTCCTGGGAGCAGGAGGCAAAGTATCAGGGGTAAGGCTGGATTCAAAGACCTCTACAACAGGAGGGATAGCTAGAGGCCTGTGCTGAGGCAATTTTAAAAATTCCCCAAGTCTCTTTTTAGACTGAGTAGTCTGGCTCTCCTAGCAGAATTGCTCCCCAAGGGTATGCAGGTTTTCACCAAAAGAAAAATCTTCTGGAGGGGAAGCAGAGGGAATGGAATCCTCTGCATCAGAATCCTCATAGGTAGAAAAGGGCATGTCCTTGTAATTAGAAGGATCAGAGTTATCAGATTCCTGATCAGAAGGAAAATCAGTTCTTGGTCTCTGAGGGGGAAGGCTGACTTCCCCAATTAAGGTAATGAGGTCTTCTGCCATTCTAAGCATTTGTTTTTGTGGCATGGGGGCCTGAGAATGCGCTTTGGTCGGTTTCTTAAGCCTAGTGCAAACTTTAGGCCTGAGAAAAGTGTTACTTTTGGTTTGAAACGCAGTGTAATATGAAAATTCGAAGGCCTGCACACACCCTCAGAAGCCAGTGCCTGCACAGTGGCTCCGGACTCATCCAAGGTAGAGACATCCACATGTTCCATAGTCTAAGCATCTCGCAGCATACTAGACTCCTAAGGGGTCTCAGTAGAGCCTGCGAATCAGTAGTGGATATCAGGGACTGCAAAAGCACCTCAGAGTATCAGCAGACTGGCGGCTAGCTTAACTGAAGCATAGTCAGCAGTTTTGGACCTATGCACTCTGACTTTATCCTTACCTTCTTTTGGAAGATCAGTAGTCGGACGGCTTATTGAAGCCATTTCAGAG
Organism: Protopterus annectens; assembly: GCF_019279795.1. Lineage (NCBI taxonomy): Eukaryota > Metazoa > Chordata > Ceratodontiformes > Protopteridae > Protopterus > Protopterus annectens. Next base: position 901,598,699 of record NC_056748.1, read on the forward strand.
TATGGAGATGGAGTGAAAAGAATTTAGCTACAAAAATTGCCCGACAGTTTGGGCATCGAACAAGGCACAAAACTGACAGGACGTCATGGTGTGGGCCTAAACAGGTGACACAGTAAAAATGAATCTGAGGTATTTGCTGTCCACAGGCAAGACAATTATTAGTTTCAGACATCAGTTAGAGCAAGAAAAAAGGAACCCATATGGGGTACTTATAAGACTTCAGGTCTGAAACTCAAAAATACGAAAACTTCAGGAGGCAGCCAACCAGCACTTGCTAACTGCTTTGGTCACCACACGGCAAGAAAGACTGACATGGCGGCGTCTGCTGCGTGTTTTATACCCCTGACTACTTGACCTCATGGAAGCAACAGCATCAAAAGCAGAAATCCCAAAACTCTGGTATTAAAGCCGGCTGAGGGCTACCTGCAGGCAGATAACCCAAACAACCGCAACAGTGAAACACGAAGAACAGAGTCAGACAGCAGTCTGAGTTAGCAGCTCTAAAGGCTAGAGTAGCATAAGTATACACCACCTTGCCCAGTCCCTCCATGGTTCTGCTATCCTCAGATGGCAATTTAGTGGAAGGCTCATCAGAAGCCACTGACATGAGGCATCAGCAAAGGGACACACTTACAGTCCTCAGGAACTTTATAAAAAAAGTTAGGCTTTTTGCTAGCAGGGGGTTGAAAGTCAGAGCCTGAAAAGCAATAGAAAAGGCATCCAGTAAGGCTAAAAAGAACAGGAAGAGCAGAGGGCTTAGGAGACACTTTGGTGAAGCTCATAGTACCTCTTCTGATCAGACCTCAGCACAGTCCTGTATGAAAATTTACATTCTGGAAAAAAAAAAAAAAAAAACCACCACCAAATGAAATTCTCAAAAGTAAAGTCAGTACTGAGACTCTTCTTCCTCAGAAGAGTAATCAAGTGGTGAAGGAATATGAAAGGAGTGTGTGAGACCATCAGAAACAGCACTCCTCAGAAGAAAACAGCTCCCTGGGTCTCAAGAAGGGTGGAAGACCAGGGGAGAGCAGGGTAAGACAGCCATAAGGGCATTAGAGAGGCCTCAAGTGAAAATCAGAGGATCTTTTGCAGCAGACAAAATATGTTTAGTGCTTTGCTTCTTTTTGAGTAGGACAGACTAGAAAAATTTGAGGTTGACCCCGAACAGTACTCCATGGCAGTCTGAACCTATTCCTCTCGAAATTTGAGGAGCGCACCCTAGGCCCTTAAATAATCAGCCACAGTTCCCCCTGCACATCTGAGATGGAAGGCTGCAAATCCTTCATGGACATGTATACCATCAGGTCCATGCCTGCCTCTGAACCGGTCACAGCAAAGTAATCCGAGAAACAAAGACAAATCTCCAGGCTTTTACCAGCCTGGAGAGATGTTTGGTGAAGGTGGTTCAAACAAATAAGACTTTCTTGGCATTCTTCACAGGCATAGCAGTCAGGCCGGAAAAATCCTCTCATGGTATCCTTAACCAACAATTTAAGTTGTTGGTTCTCCAATGGACAGGGGAAGACAGATTCTGCAATGTCTCGAGGACAAACTAACAAATCTCAAGACGTATGGTAGTGAAGCGCCTAAACACTGCGCTTGATGATCTAGGTCTACTTCTAATGACTGCAAGTTGGCTATGTGACAATCTAAAAGATGTCAACTGCAGAAACCTGAACGGGACCCATTTACAAGGATAAACACTTAGCTGACATGCCCTGCTCTCCAGTGTACTGAGATCCCAGAGTTGGTAATATTTAGTTAGGGGCATAGCTCCCCACCTAGATGGGTTATACTTACCATGGCATTAGATTCATTAACAGTTGGCTGTTTACTTATCCTTGCAAACAGGTACAGTTTGAGTTTCTGCAGTTTCATTCTTTTCGCCTCTATTTGAAAGTTTGCTATAGGACAGTATCATTACCCATAATGATAATTGTGTCTACTTCTAATCCGTCTCCTGCACTGGCATTTCCCCTTTCTGGATGACATGAAATCCAACAACCAGAAACAAAGCAAACTCACGATAAAACCAAAAACCTCTACAGAGCACTTAACTGAAAGCGGTAGAAATCAGCATACGAACAGAAGTGTTCGGAACAAAAATCAAAAAATAGAGTTCAGACTGGCAGCAAAGTAATTGAGGGTGGTACTCCCAAGAAGTCACCTTTATTCCCTATGGGGAGCATACATGTTGGCGTCCAGTGTACCATCAACCTGGATGATTTGTATACTGACTGGACATCAGGCTGCCCATAGCAGGGGATCCTTACTGTAAATTATACTGCAACAGTGATATGGAAGGACAAACGTTGCCTTTCCTTGTTGGTTGCAAGTCCCAAGCCCAGAAGCAAGCTATTTTGAGAGCTTGAAGGACATCTTCAGACTGCATGGATCAAGCATTTGTCTAAGTAGGGGAAAAACTTGTACCTCCTTGCAGTGTACAACACAATCCACTAAAGCAAAACACTGAAGACAGCCCTGGACAAGCCAAAGACTAATAAACCAAAGTGCTCTTCCTCTGCTAAAAACAGCTACAGTGTGCATTTTCTAGCAATGTGGATTTGGAAATGGGCATCCTTTTAGTCACCATAACTGCTTCAGAATAAATCGTAAGACTTTGGATGGTTAGCATTTTGAATTTTGGGACTTTCACTTGTCTGGTCAGGATAAAATAGACCAACTTCTTTTGGCTCTGTTCAAGCAGCTTTATTATGTAGACATCAGGATTGAGGCTTAAACTTGTTGCACTCTCTATAGCACTGAAATTAGCATGCGACGCCCTTGAAAGGTTTCTTTAAAGGTACCACACTATTGTACATCCTCCCTCTGAGAAACTAGTCTTGCAATATTGACATGGATATGCAATTAACACAAATAAAATTCTTGACATGTAATTATGCAAAACTAAATACATAAGACAATTATGTCCAGGTTGCTGTGCATTTCACACTAGGTCTGGAAATACAACCAAATCATGGGATACAGAAAACAGAAGTCTAGCAACTGTGGCAGTCTCTGCTGAATGTTTAACTTTGGGGACATCTGGAACGGACGTAGAAGTAGACATTCTGCAACAGGAACAGTCTGGATTGCTCCAAGATCTAGGGTATCAGCATGCTGTGATACAGAAAGTATGCGATCTCCTGTACTCCACACCTTCAGATTCTAGGAAGTTGGATATTGACATGGTACATAAACATGTTACTTGACCTATCTGGTCAAAGCCTTTAGCCGTTTATATCCCGTCTTTCAATGAAGAAATCTGCTTGATTTATCATAGCTGGACTTCTGGAAAAAAAAGTTTGGCTTTGATTGCTCTGTTCTTTGCTTTAGGCCTCAACAAACTGGAACTGATGGGCAATGTTCTGGTTTGCCTAGATAGAACTCAGAGCAGGTGACCAAGTATACTGTCACAGGTATGTTTCTGAGATTGAGTAAATTCAGACATCTGTATCACACCGACTTCTCTAGTAATTGCTTTGCACTCTGTACTGTATGTTCAGCTAGTCCATTTGACTGTGTACGTACTAGTCGTCCAGAATACCCAAAATTCCTTTCCTTTTGCAAATTTCTGAAACTGACTGGTAAATTGGGTACCATTGTTTGAAATGTCCTTTCTCGGTCCATGGTAGTCCAGAGTTATTTTTATCTGGTGATAGCAGTTTATATTAGCTAGGCAGTAACAGATTTCAAACCAGTTTGAGTAAGTCTACCAGCACTAATTAATGCCAACTGTTCCACTGGAATATCGGTGGCTACTGTTGATCAAGGTAGTTCAGGAACTTGACTTAGCTGAAGTGGTTATTTTTGCAAATGTGGTTTAGTACTAATGCATACTTTAGCACATTACCAATATCTTTTGCTAATGTCCTTTGCTAAAGAAGGTAAGATAACTAGTCCTCTTGTCCTCCTTTTGGTAGATTCAGAACCCGAGTCACCATGATACAAAATCTGGATATACTGACATTATAAGGAAGCAGGAACAATTTTAGGACATTTGAAAATGCCATCTCAAACATCTCATCCCCAAGGAAAAAGTTATGTACTCACCATAACGTTGATCCGAGTAGTTGTACTTAATAGTCTGCAGCCTGTAGGTATTCGAATCAAAACAGACAACTTTTTCCAAGCATCTGCTCCAAGCTCCTCTCCTTATCAATAATCCATCACATCTACCTTCCCTCAGATAGTGTTTGCCACTACCCAAACTATCAGCAACTCAATATCACTAACCTAGAACAGGTGCAGGGGAAGGAGGGCAGGACGGTTGCAGAAAATGAAGTATAACTACTCAGATGGAACATTATGGTGAGTACATAACTTATCTGAAGTAGTTAATTTATCTGCTCCTGTGGGACAGAGTCCCCAGCTACCAAAACTCCTGGGAGGCAGTTATGGAAGGATATTCCTGAGCAATGCAGAGCCAAAAGACACTCTCCTTAGAGATCAAATCCAACTTCTAATGAGAAATAAATATATGCAACCTTGCCCAGGTCACTGCTGCACAGATCATCCAGTGAAACCCTAGACCAAAAAACAGCAGAAGTTGCCATAGATCTGGTAGAATGAGCTTTAACAGGACCAGGCGGGGACAGACCTTTGTCCTTATAGACTTACAGTATACATTGTGAAATCCATCTAGCTAAGGAGACCTTGGATCTGGCTTTGCCCAAAAAGGGTCTAGAAAAGCACACAAATAACTGGTCAGACTTACGAAAGGATTTGGTTATGTAAATAGAAAAGCTATGAACATCTAGCAAATACAGCTTATATTCACCCCTGTTCTGAAAATTTGGTAAGAAAACAGGCAGGTTAATAGTCTGATTAATATTTGATCCAGAGGCACCTTTCAGCAAGGAAGGGTTGTGCGGAGCTATACCCTGTCTTTACGAAAGATCAAGTAAGGGGGCACGGCAGAGAAAACCTGAATCTCAAACTCTCCTGCCCGAAGTAATGGCCACTAGGAAAGCTGTCTTCCAGGATAAGAATTTCAAATCTACTGACACTGCTGTTTCGAAGGGGGGAGCAACTAACTCCTGCAGAACTAGGGTAAGGTCCCAAGGAGGGACTGAGTTTTTAACCGGAGTGTGCAAAAGAAAGGTGCCTTTCAGAAAAGCTTTACACAGTCTCAGAGGCCAAAGCATTCATATTTTCGCCAATGTGAAAATTACAGATTGCCACCAGTTGCACTTTTACAGTGGAGGAAGTAGCCCCTTGTTGGAAAATATTTGACAAAAACTTCAACACTGCAGGAACCGGGGCTATAAAGGGATCTTGTTTCTTCTGAGAAGCGTTTCCATTTGCTGCAATAAACTTGCCTAGTGGAAGCTTTGAGGGACGCCATCAGAAGTCTTCACTGAAGATAACAGACCGGGAGTCCTAGCAATCAGGGGGAACTTGAGCAACCAAGCAATCAGCTTGAGGCTGTCCAGGTCAGGTGGACAGATGCCCAAGGAATGACAGATGAGCTACAGGAAAGGATCCAGAATCCGAGGAGGAGTTAGAACATGACACCAGAGGAAGGGGAGCCACACCTGACAAGGCCAGAATGGGGCAATGAGGATCACTTTGCACCCCAGTCAGCAAGCTTTCAGAAGAAACTATGGAATGAGAGGTAACAGGGGGGGGGTAAAGCATAAAGTAACCTGGGAGGCCAAGCATGGACGAGAGCATCTCTGGGGGAGTTACCCTGGTGAAAAGATCAGAGCGAATAACTCGCTGCATTTCGCGTTGGAAGGAGATGCGAAGAGATTGCAGCAAGGCTGACCTAAGGCAAGGAACATCTCCACACTCAATGGTTTCAGAGACCATTCGTATGGCATTAGAACAGCCCGACTCAGTCTGTCCACTTAGAGCATCCTGGAATGTGGGTTGCATTCAAACCAACTGATCGCCCACTCCCACACACACACAGCCTCACGACAGAGGGTAATATCTGGCTCCCCCTTGTTGATGTACCAGACAATGGAAGTATTGTCTGAACTGCAATCATCCCCGGGGGAAGAACAGCATGAAAGGCTTGCAATGCTAAAAGCACTGCCCTCGTCTCCAAAACATTGATATGCAATCTGGTCTCTGTCTGGGACCACGTGCCTTGGACCATCCTCCCCAAATGGTGCCCCCTACCCGAGCTGGGAGGTGTCTGGTCACTGTGGCTTGGGCTGTGGGTGCTATGAAGGGTCACCCTGCCAAGAGGTCTAGCCAAGACCACTGTAATGCCAGGGTCCGCTGAAACACCCGCATGTGAAGATGCGCACAAAGGATGAAGACAGCTGCAGCCATGCAGCCTAGGGCTCGTAGAACAATCCAAGGTCTGCCGGGTTCAAGCGGGACTTGGAGATGTTTATGGTAATCTCTAGGTTAACTGCAAGATGCAGAAGTAGTCTCTGGTCATGCAAAGATGATGCTTTGTGGCAGCAGCGAGGAGCAAATACCCGAATTCCCTGAAGCCTCAGGTGAGCCACAACTGCCATAACCTTGAACACCCTGGGGGCTTTGGTTGGCTAGACCAAAGGGTAGGGCTCTAAACTGGAAAGGATTGGCTCCCAGCCAGAAGCAAAGGAATTTCCGGGAACTTCTGCAAATTTTGATATGGTAGTAAGCGTCCTGGAGGGCTATCAAGCACATCCAGTCACATTCTCGGAGGCAAGGTAGAATCGATTGCAAGATGACCATCCGGAATTTCTGCTTGGCTACAGTCTGGTTCAAGGTTGACAGGTCCAATATGGGCCTGAGGTCCCCTGTCTTTTTTGGAACTAAAAAGAACGAGTAAAACGCTTAATCTGGACTGACCTGGGGGGACTGGTTCTATGGCTTGATTGCGAAACATCTGAAATTTCTTGTGCTGCCGCCTGAGCGGGTGGAACATCTAGGAGGCACTTTGGTTGGACGGGTGGGGCAACGAACTGGATGGAATAGCCGCTGGATATTTGAAGCACCCAATGGACCTCCATAATGGACTCCCAAGCCGTTAGGTGCAATGATCTTCCCCAGTCTCCAGAGTAGGACAGTCAGGCAACCCCTCAGGGCTGCCGCATGGGTCTGCCAGAGAAGGTCTCCCTAGACCCAAAGTTCCTCGGCCCCCCTCTCTGCCTCTGGGGCGGCATCTGTCTTGTCCCCTTCTGCCTCTAGGGGACAAGTTGTCCCAAGTCCCAGGAAAGCTGAGATTTTCAGAACCACAAACTTTTGCCCTCTCGGATTCTTAGAAAAGGATGTTTGAGGGGTAGAGAAGCGGACTCAAATGGCAGTCTTCCAGTCCTTCTTGCTTGGGACCAGGGTTTCACGTACAGTCTTCCCCCACAGGGAAGAGCCAACAAAGGGAGCATTTGTGAAGGACACCTTGAAGGGGTCCATGAATTGACAGTCTGAGCCAAGCATGTCGCCTCATAGCTATGCCAGTCACAGCCACCCTAGCCACTCCTTCCATGGCATGGGAAAGACATGGAAAGACATGGATGCGTTCGATACAGATTCGAGTCAACATTTTTGCTGAGAACAACCGCTTGTCCTCCAGCGACAAACTTTGGGGACGACAGCAAACTGACTAGGTCTCGCTGAAGTCGTATGAAGTGTGCCAAATAATTCAGCGCTCTAATGGAAAACGCCGCTGAAGAAAAAACTCACTTCCCAAATTGATCTACTGCCCTACACTACTTGTCCAGAGGGTGGACTGAACTTTCCTGTGCCAATTCTCTTGGTGGCAGCTGCAGCCACCATAGCATCCACCAGGGATTCCTTGTACCAAGCCTGTCAGAGGGAGGAGAGAGGATCCTGTCCGGGCATTTAGGTATTTGTCCTATGGTGTCAAGCTCCTTCCAAGCCTGCGTGGTAATGAGATCCAATAAGGGATGTAAAAAAGAGAGGACACCCAGGATGTAGATGGGCCCATGCCCAAGGCCTCCAGGAATACTTACTCATCCGTAGAGAGTTTTGGGGCTGACCAACCTCCCCTCTGCCATATCTCCACGAGGTCCCAAAATGAGACTTCCTCGGGAGGTGATAGGGGATCCCTCACCATCTAATTCAGCATCTTCCGTGAGGAATTCGGGGGAGTCAATGTGCCTCCTACATGAGTGCTTATGGTGACCCTCTTTAGTGGGAGACTCATTACGGCTCGTAAGTCATGGAAGGGTTCCACAAGGGGATCCACACGAGAGTCCTCTAGCACAGGTTGTCCATGGGACAAGCTGATGGGAGTCATGGCCAAATCCACGGGAGCATGGGTGGAGTCCAAGGCAATAGGCTGGGGTCTCAATCCTTTGGAGAGAACCTTCCATCACAAACGCCGATGGAGCGCGAACCTCCTTAGCGACCAACAAGGAGGAAGCTCTCCTGGCACCGCCATGAGGATTGAGGCAGAGGTCGCCAGGGTTCCGAAGGAACAGCTCGGATCAGACAATGTTGGAGCCGAAGACACTCCCCATTCTCTGCTCTGAGAGTTGCTCAGATCTAAACAAGTCTGATCCGAGGAACTCCAGGTAATTGCCGATATAGAAATTGGAACAGTCTGCGCCGAACCCCAGCTCCTCTGATCCATAAACCCCGAAACTGCAGACTGGATTGGGGAAGGAGATCAGATGGAATAAGGGCATGGAAGCCCCCTCTCTGGCTGGGGAGGGGCCTGGCAAAACTCCCATTTGGATTTGCGTCTGAATGAACCTCCGCATCATCCTGTCCATATCTAGCTCTGACAGAACAAGCAGAATGTGAGGAAGCGATCAACTGATCTGGCTGGTTGGTGCAACGACCTCGAAGGCCTCGGATCAGAGAGCTCAGTCAACTCCTGGGAGAACCTCGGGGAGTGGAGCTGAGGTAGTTCTAATCACTTTGGTAGGCGGGCTAGGGAAGGGCTCCCATCCTGGAGACAGCTTGCAGTGCCTATCCCCTCTTGTCCTGGTCTTTTCTTTTGGTCCCGACTTCAGTAAGCTTAGTGGGAGGTAGAGTCCCAGTCGGGGGGGGGGGGTTGATAAGCTACTGGAGCAGAGGTCGCAGTGTCCAAAGCAGAAACTGATAGAAGGCCCTTAGCTATCAGATTTGCCTTCCTTTCCTTTAGAGCCCTAGGGTTGAACACTGCACACACGCTACAAGGTAAAGCAAGATGGGGAACATCCATACAAAATATCAGTCTGGCCATCTGCCAGTGAAAGCTTGTGTCCACACACTGTGCATTTTAAGTCGGTTTTGGCTTTTCAGCCATAACAAAAACCCACTCAGCCAAAACTTAAGCAAAACTATCACACACACTAAGGACAGGTTAGGCCTACTACTCTACCTTACTTTTTTTTTAAACGAAGACGAACAGCGAAGGGGAGAAGGGGAGGAAGGGTCAACTAACTACCACCACACTCACTAAATATACAAGAAAAAAGCTTCCACTTACTATACCCAACTTAGAGCTAGAGACCACGATGCCTGTGCATGAAGCTGCAAACAAGATCTGAGGGAAGGTAGGAGATGTGAGGTATGGGTAAGGGGAGGAGCTTGGAGCAGATGCTTGGAAAAAGTTGCCAGCTAGGATTCAATACGGATCAGAATACCCACAGGTTGCAGATAAATTAAGTTAACTACTTCAGATAACAAGTTTCCACTTCAGGTGGTACACTGGATTGCTTTGACGGCAATCCAACATTAACGTAGTGCCTAAGCTTTTGCAAAATAGCAGACTGATCTCCGCTCAAGTCTCGTGGTAGAAAAATTACACCCTTCCATGACCAAGTCAAAATTCTCTGCATTAAGCTGTTCCATTGTATTTCTTCTGGGCAATCTGGATAAAATCAGCCGCAAAGAAATTCACCTTTTGTATAGTCCATTTTGAAGTTGCACTTCTGCAATTTGAGCATCACTCTTTGTAATCTCATTGGAGGTGAATGCATAGGCTTCTTTAAAAGAGTGACTAGAAGTTGATTATTAGTTTGTCTTAATAGGATTGACCATAAATATAGTAATGAAACTTTCAACATGTAAATACTACTGCCAAAAGTTCTCGATTTGAGCATATTGCATTTCAGTTTGGGTAAGTTCTAGATGCATAGGCTACTGGTCTGCCCTCCTGAAGAATAACTGCTCCAAAACCAAATTTTGAAGCGTCACAGGAAAGTGACTGGTGTATTAACATAGTACACTAATATAAGTGGAATGGCAATTTTCTGCTCAAGGTCTTAAAATACTCTCTGGTGTTGTTCAACCAAGACCATGTAACCTTTTTGTGAGTCAGCTCTCTCAAAAGCACTGTTAATTCAATCAAGTCTGGTTTTTAAATTTGCCTAAATTGACCACATCAAGACATACAGTTTTGAACATTATCTGGTGTTGGCATCTCAAGAATGGCTACTTACCTGGACAGGTCTGGTTGCAAACCAGTGCTAAAATTAATGACCTTCATATGTAACTTCTGGTAATCTGAATTTGCACTTCAGAGGATTGAGCTTTAAGTTAACTTAACATGCTCTGTTTGGAGTTCTCTTTAGGTTTGCCATCCTTCACCATTGCCTCCAACCAATACTACTACTACCATAATGGCACAAGGATAACCTAAAAATATTTGCTCCACTGCACGCTGAAAGATTTCATTTTCAGAATTTATTCCAAATGGCATCCTGAGGAATTTATCTTCCAAATGGGGGTACTGAAACTAGACAGTAGTGAAAATTTACGACCAAGCATCACTTGCCAAAATGAACTTATTGCATCTAAGACAGAAAAAGTGGCATTAGGGCTGCAACTTCGACTGTATGCATAGGATGATGCAGTCTCTAATGTTTTGTTTAAATCTCTTGGGTCAATACATACCGATTTCATCTGCATCTTTTCTGTGGGCTGCCACCAAGGGTGACACCCATTCATTTGGATCTAACTGGACAAATTAGACCTGTCCACACCATTTTATCCAGCTGAGCTTTGACTTCATCCTGCATAGCTACCGGAACTTTTCTTGCTGGTCTGACCACTGGACTGATCTCTGGGTCTAACTTCATAGAACACACAAATGGAAGCTCGTCTAGACTGTCAGCAAAAACATAAGCATACTCAAAATAGCTTCAGTAAAATTGGAACTGGGATATGTGCTTATATGATGAACTTTAGTAAAGGAAAGCAGATTAATTTTCAAACTGTCTCGGAGACCCAATAATGACTGCCCAGGTCTACATAGAATAGTAAGCTGTAGCAGTTACTAGCCAAATATCATGAAAGCAATAGAGACTATTCATTTGAATTTCTTCGCCTCCATAAACAACAAGTTTCACACAACTGACCACATTAAGTTGCTCACCAGCTCTCACCTTAGTAAATGTGTCTGACATAGCATTACACTTCGAACCAGAGTCTACTTTGATCTCTAAGGATTTACTATTGATATGGACAGTACAACACTTCATTCTTTGCCAATAAACTTACTGCAACCTTGTCACCAATTACTGACCATCTACATAGAAAGACGAGTTGCAGCTCTCTACATGATCAGCTTGCTTTAAGGTGACTAACTGTGCGAGGTTTAATTTGCAAAACTTTTGAAAATGGTTCTATTTTTTACACTTGTGGCATCGCTGACAAAATGCCAAGCGCTTCTGACTCATGATTGGCACCACAATTGTGACAGTTAAAGCTAGATTTGAGTTTAGCCGACATCCTTGTACTGCACTGAGCACGTTGTTCTCACTGAAATAGTCTTAAAATTTGTTGGAAAACTACAGGTTTTACCTACCACAGTAGCAAGGGTCACAACTGCCAAGGGTTTATGCCTGCTCCTGCTAGCCACATGTATACCATTTGCTCTGGAGCCTGCTGAAACCATGCTCTTTTCACTCACAAGCATCATGGATTTGACAAATCTCTAACTTTGCTCAGCATTAAATCACTGTCACGAAGCAAAATCTCACTGCATTATTAAATACCACACACAAGCCTGTCTTTTATTAATTCATCTTTTAAGTTAACAAATCTACATGTTTTAGCTTAGGTTCTAGGGTCAGTAATATAAGCTGCAAAACATTCTCCTGGTTTTTGATCTTGTGTGTAAAACAAAATGCCTCTCAATGTAACGTTTGTCTGGGGGATTACACATTTCAATGAATTTGCATTTCAAGAATACGCATTTCAAACACTCCGGTTCCTCCTCTGATTCGGCCTGTACAACACGACAGTTGGCCCCTTCTCCTTCATATACTGCTGGTGCATACAAAATGAAAGCTCTTTTAATGGCCTCTGACCCAGCTAGGTTTAGCAAAACAAAAGCCCTGGTGTGTGCATCTGTCAGAATAAGCAGTTTGTATAAAAATATTGTACTCTTGCTCAAATATTTATATGCAATATTCTTGTCAAATGCAAGTAGTCCTGGTCTGCAAAATGCCTCTGCCATATTAACACATACCAGTGAAGGCTTTTTCAAGTATGCATAAACACACACCAAAAATGTATGCCAGTACTTATAACTACGCCCAATAGAACAAGCCTCTGAATAACTGTACTCAACAAAATAAAAAGTCTTCCCCACACAAGAATACTCTTGAAATTGTACTAAGAAATCCCCTCTTATCAATGTAAGAAACATTTCAAAATAACTGCACTGTGAGAATAAACGAGGTAGAAGCAGAGTAAAAAAACATTCTGAAGTAATTGCACTTTGTGAATACAGTACACAGAAACTTTACCAAAATGGCTGTACCTTGCTAAATAACTCTTTACAGTGCAAGCAGCACTAATTGCGGCACTCTGCGAATAGACACACCCAGCACAAGAAACTTATCGAAATAGCTGTATTTTGACTGCACTTCAATAGTTGCACTTTGCATACAAACCCTTTGGAATAAATGCACAGTAATAAGCACATACTGTAAGCACTTTTACACACACTTCGAACTCTAGTTATGCCCCAAATAACTTTAATCTATGCAAAACAGTAGGTTTATGCCAAAACACACGCAGTCGCCTTGATTTATCCTTAATGTGCCCTTTCATTATATCATTTCTGCTCATTTAATCTTTTTTCATGCTAATTATACTTTTCTTGCACTTGTTTTGCAATTCTGAGGCAATTCCAAACACCGTATGTGCTTTTCTGATGAAATGTTAGAAATTAAGATAATAAAATGATTGTTTAAACTTTGTGCCTCACTTGCATAATGCGCTCTGTGCCCTTGTAATGCTCTATCTTTTAAAAAAAAATTGTTTGCGCAAGTTTATTACCTTTGGTTCATTTCTGGCCTTTTTTGTACTCTTACCTTAGTTTAATTTCACTTTTAACTCTGCACCTCATGGCTCTGAAAAAGCAGTCTCTGGAATCCCAGTTCTGACAAAATATCACATGTCTGGTCAGGATAAAACAGATGGTGGAGGAGGAAGGAGGGGCAAGTCTGGCAGAGTCAGAAATGTTCTGGGTGCCTTGGTCCTAATGGCCTTCAAAGCTAGTCACTGGGTCTTACCTGCCTTTCCTTTTTAAAGTTTCCCTTTCTTAGCCTTTCCTTTTTAAAGTTTCCCTTTCTTACCCTTACCAGGTCAAACTTCTTCTTTCTTAGAATAAGACCAAATCTTTTCCAAGACATTCCTACTATACCTTGGTGCAAGGAGTATGGAAAAAAAAACAAATCTGCCTGTTAAGACTGTCCGGTTTTGAGCAATTTCTCAAATTGCTTGCAGATTTCCTGAGCAAGTAATCTCAGGTAGTCTTTGTTCAAACAGGTATAAAGGATCTCTGTTTCGACAAATCTCTGGCAAGGGCACAGTACTCTCAGGCACGTCTGCTAGTTCAGGTCCAGTTAATGCTGTCCTGCGTTAGGAGTCTACAGGCCACCTGAAAGGAAATCCCTAGTGTAAAATATAATGCTTCACATCCTAGTCTTCAATCCAGTCCTTAGCCCTCATACTTCCTCATGGATTGCCAATGTTTAAACATGAGGCAGGTCGCTTAAGGCTCTTAAAGGTAAGATCTAAGCTCTCCCCATGCCCCCAGATTTGTGAAACATTCTGCTTTCCCAGTAATTGGGGATGCAATTCCTGGCTGGATTAGAGGTAGCTACTTTTGAGAGTTATAGGGGCACATCTGACAGTGCCTAAAGATTTTATACAGAGGTACTTGTGGGAATCCTTGCTCTGTAGGACCAATCAGGCTACAAGAACAGGAGGGACCCAGGTTCTAGAAATGCATTAAACATTCCGATACCTCTAGCACTATGGGATAAGGTTGTCAAATTCATGTACATTTGCTGGGCTTCTGAATATTCTTTGGTAAATTTCCTAGGACGAAGGCGTTCCAAAAGAAAACCAAAGAAAAAAGTTCTCTGGAGAGGGGGGGGGGCATGAGGTCTTCAGTGCCAGAATCAATGTTTAATTGATGGAATCTGGCCAACACATGCCAGTTAGTCAGCCACCGAGTCATAGCTATCCAAATCCTTATCAGGAGGCTGCACTCCCTTTTAGGACAGGGCACTCACACACATCAGGAATATCAAAGTCTGGTCTACTCAAGTATACATCCCAGCTCAGATAAGAGACGGAGGAAGCTCAAGAAGTGGAGTGTGAATAGATGCCACCCAGCCTAAGCAATCAGACATATGCCAGGTTAGGCTTCAACACTTTGTACCTCAAGACTTCATCAACTGCTGCTCTGGAGGACACAGGTTATACATTGGAAAAGCCTTGTTAGGGATGCAGGGAACCTCCTCAAAAATTGATATAGATCCTGCTTTTCATTTCTGAAATTACAGTGCTTGCTTAAACAAAAATAGCCTTCAGTATCATAGAGAAACACTTAGCCAAGCATGGAAAAAAATGAGAGCACTGAAAAACAGTCACACCAGAAGCCTCAATTGTAACTATTTCTGTGGTCTTGGATGGTGAAAGCACCTCACCACACAAGGAAATCTAAATCAAAAAATGTTTCCCCGATTGTTCTCCCTGTTATGAAATCTGCAGATAGTCTATAAACAAGCAAGAGAATATCAAATCTAAGTCACTGTGGTAGTGTCAGTGATAAGTTGCAGAAGTCGTCAGAAAGATAAAGGTCTGTAAAGCACTGAATTACTGCCAACATTGGATATTTATGCATTTGTCTCTCAAAGTTAAGACCATATACTATTACTTCTTTTGAAACTGTTGCTTGTGCGCTTCTAAAGCATTTCCTGTGACAGACTAGAGGTGGGCTGAAGACAGAAGGGCAGACTTGTGTCAAGAGATGACGGGTATACCCACCAACTCCCTGACAAACCCCACAATTAGAATTTCAAAGATAAAGGGTGTTGATGCAGAGTCCAGACCAACCTGAAGAACCATCAAATGCTTATTTTAAGTCTGGCTAATAGAATCAAATCACAGAAGCCATGACAACCTAAATAGTGAGGCATTCCCTGGCAGGAGCAGTTCAGGAAAAACTTCCTTGCACTGTTATGCTTTATCCAATGGAAGAAATCTCTTCCTAGAGCCAAACTCAGAAGGCATCCCAGAAAGTGTAAAAGGATGATGGATTTCTGCAAAATCAGATGAAATTGTAGACTGAGCAGGAGTTTTATGATCCAAGTCATGTGAGTCTTGATAAGTGAAAAAGTATCTCTGTAAATACAAGACAATTGCCCAAATATGAAAAAAAAAATGTGAATACTTTGAAAGCTGCAGTATTCCAACACTGGAGCCAGGCACTTTGCAAAAACTGACTCAGTGGACAGACCACAGTTAAGGCAGAAATGAAAGTGAGAATCTACTGAATTCCTTAACTAGGAAAACAGTTTTAGGTCCAATATTACTGCAATGCTGCAGAAATAGAGGTAAGAGTCTGAAAGGATAACATTCTAAATTATGGAATATTGACAAACATTTAGAAAGGCAAAGTCTAGAACTGGTCTCAAGAATTCTTATAGTGCCAAAGAGGATACTTTAGAAACCTTTGCACATCTGAATTGAAGGCACACGTTCTCAGTCTGAGCCAGCATTAGTTCTAAAATAGGAGGGAATTGGGATTTCTGCTTTGCACATTGAACAGGAATACCCTGAAAGGGGGAAGAAATTCCTTTGTCATGCATCTCTGCTGAACAAGTCTCAGAACCCACTAGAGATAGGATGCCACATGGAGATGGAGGCATACAGGGAGAGATTTGTAAGATTGCTAGCACTGGAAGTGGGTGGGTGGTGGTAGGATGCAAGACAGACTTCTTTGGATAGTCACTGGTTCTGCACAGTTCTCCCCTTTGAGCCCCTTTGCCACCACTTTTTGGTATTCGGATTTATAGAACTTAATGGATACTGCTTACCTGCGGTGGTGCAGTGGTAGCGTTGTTGCCTCACAGTAAGATTCTCCAGTTAGATTCTCGGCTGGAGCGCCTTCTGTGGAGTCTGCATGTCCTCCCCGCGGTAGAGTGGCGTTAGAAAGACAGTTAGAATGGGCGTGCCTTCGTTGAAGGTTGGGTGAACTGGCACCTCGGCACCCATAAACATTTACTACCAATCATTAGCGGACTGGAGTTCCACTGTGGCGACACCTAACTGGGAAAAGCCAGGGGGGGGGGGGAGAACTGATACTGCTTACCTCTGCTTCCTAGAGAAACATCCTGAAAAGGATAGTTAAAGATTGGAAAAGGAATGCTAAAAAAATTTCCCTGGTTTATCAAATCTTGAGGACCAGCAGAGGGCCCTAAACACATCTTTGTTCAGGAGAAAATTTCAAATCTCTGTTTTGTCAACTGGTAAGTTTTGATATGTAATAAAGCAAATCTTCTCGTAAATCGAACCAGTAGCTACCACCCTGGCTACAGCACCAGAGTCCTAAATCATGTTTTGTTACCAGAGAAGCAGACCCAATTAAGGAATTCAAAGTTAGAACCTCTGAAGGGAGGTAGTTAAAATTTAATTGTTTCTTTTGAGAACATGCAAGTGAACACAGCCTGTCATTTCAAATTCTGAAAGTTAAAAGTAGAAAAACTCCCACATCTGTCAAAAACTTTACCATTCTTGGCAAAGATGGTGATTAGCAGTAGAAGATTTGGATACAGAAATCCCTGAAAGATCTGATTTAGAATTAAAATACAAAATCATTGTCTGAGGTACTTAATACAACCTACAGGGCTAGTGTTAGCATTTTTGAGGATCACCTGCAAATGGCAAGTTGGGGGCTCTGTGTACACTTCCATTCTAAGCATCTGTCATTGTCACCACTCCCAAGTAAACTTTGAGCTCATGCTGCACAGTTTTAAAAAGCAAGCATGAACTGTAGCTACTACAATGATCTAACATGAGACCTGTGCGCCACACTAGGTTGGACCATCTCAAATTGATATTTCATAGTGACTGCATTTAGTTGCAAGGATACATACTTGTGTACAAGGGTGGACTAGGGTAAAAAGGTGCCATAGACTGTCTACTGTTTCTTCAACTCCCACACACACATGCAATCAACAGCTTCTGTTCCCATTCCCCCTCTTCACATCCTGGGCTTTCCACTCCATGCAGAACTTTTTTTTCTCTCGCTCATTTTGTTTTACTCTGCAGCATTCTCAAGAAGGCATGAGTTTCTATATGCTCAAGTGCATTTTTTTTTTTAAAACCATCTTTAGTCAACGAATGCTTAAATTATGATTAAGGAAAGAAATTGTGTTTTTGTTCATCTTTAGTTTTCTTGCATCCTTTTAGCACTCTGACAAGACAGCACAGTAATAACCATGATGAAAATAACTCAAATAAGCTAGGGCCCATAGAAGTCCTAGTGTTACAGATGCTCTAAAGTGCATTTTAGAGCATTTTCATAACCTTTTAATCCAGTGGTGGCCCAAACAAAAACCCTGTTGAAAATCAGTATTTTCTTTTTCAAGGAAGACAAGTTCTACCCAAAGCCTAATGTTCAAAACTGACAGTTCTCACACAAAAAAAAAAATACACAAGACAATTGTTTAGGAGGCTACACAAACTAGCTAGGAATACTGCCTGCCTCCCTACCCTCCTAGACCTAGAGTCTGACACAGCATGCATCCTGTGTTAGACTGGAGTGAAAGTAGAGGTTTCAAATGGCCAAAGTTGTGCATTTCAATTGATTGCCGTCACATTTACAGCATGTCCCCCTCACCCTTCACCCCACCCTTAGGCAGCCATCTGTATACTTGCCAGATATACGATTGTAAGGAAAGTGAAAAAAATGATTACAGTAATGTTTTCCACTTTGTTGCTCCTAGACAGTAGTGACCCTACAGAAGCTACACAAACTTCTTTGCATACCTCCAAGGTTTGGGAAAAGTTAAACAATGACCACAGTTTCCCAGCCCAAGCTATAGTTAGCACCTGTGCACACCTCTAAAGTTTGATTGGGATGAAAATTATAGAAGTAATGACCACACAACTTTCGTACACACCTATGAGCAGGGCTTGTTTTAGTACTACCAGTTCGGATCTGTGACTATTGCTAAACAGTCATTCAACAGCAGGAGCAAGTCAACCTGAGTAGTATAGTGTATACTTGTACCTGTCCCCGATTTTTACCCCACTTGTGCTCTAACCTTTTGCAAAATGTTCACTTTATGGACAAATCATTCAGTATTACAGTCAATAAATACTAAGTTCCATACTTACTGCCCAAAACATGCATGCTGATGCAAAATGCATTCTATTAACTTAAGTGAATTAAAGCAATATGTAAAAGTTACTGGTTTTCAGCCTCAACTCCGTTTTTGGATTTGCCCACAATTCTTGAATAAAAAATTTGGGAGTTACAGTATTTGGTGTGCTGCCAGCATTTATAAAACTCAAGAACCATTCCTAAAAATCAGAAGAAGGTTTTTCTTAAAATCCAAAGGCAAATATTAAGATTACTAGGGGTCTATATTAGAACGGTTTCACAACTTAGAATGTTCTAATAATCAAACCCTATTCAGTGAAAGCTGAACACATCTAACAGAACAGCAAATTTTTCCTAGGGAAAAAATTTGCTGTTCCAAAAAAACACAACACAAGCACACCAAACAGCAATCCACACACCTAAAATCTTACACCTAACCCTACACTAAACTATGCACACACCACTAACTATCCACTTACCTTAACCCAAACCCTAACCCTAAGGTCCATCAAGATCATATTCACCTAACTCGCACCCTAACCCTAACTAACCTACCCTGCCCTAACCCTCACACCCGCACAATTGCACACATACCTAACCCGCGCCCTAACACACCTGCCCCAACCCTCACGTCCACACAATCGCACATACCTAACCCGCACTCACACACTTAACTGAACCTGACCCGTAACTTTCCACCACAGCGCTGAAAATACTGAAACAGAAATGGACAACAGAATTCTTTCCCTAGGAAAAAATTTGGTTTTCTGTTTCTTCAATATTTTCAGCTTTTGCTGAAAAGGGTTCGATATTAAAACATTTGATGCGAAACTTTGATGTTCTAATATAGACCCAATTACTTGTGCTGGTTTGCCAAACTCTAGCAATTACCTAGCTGATGTTCATTCACACAACACTAGCTTATCCAAACAGGAGTTTTATCAGAACACTGAAAAAGTACAGTTTTGTACCTACCATAAATGTAGATGTTCGAGGATTCCCTTGCTGCAGTCCTGACTAGTCTTTTCTTGCCCCAGATGTCAGAAGACCCAAAAAGAGTCCCAAAAAAAACAACCTGCAAAAAAAAAACAATATAATAAAAAAAATAAAATAAGCAACTCACCTCCACAACCAGGAGGCTGGCAAATTATAAAGTAGCAGGAGCTGACAACATGCCTTGTAAAACAGCTGTGGCAAAACCAGCCCTAGTCTTAGAGTATATAGGCATGCACTGAACTCCAAGTAGCTGCTTCCAGAATATCCTTAGTTGCCACCCCTTAGAAATGCTGTTGAAGTGGCAGTAGCCCTAGTGGAATGAGGCCTAATCCCAGCTGGAACCTCTTTGCCATGATGGGAATAACAAAATGCAATGCAAAAGCCAATCCACCTAGAAATAGTTTGTTTTGACACAGGCTTGCCCCTGAAACTCAAAGCAAAAGAAACAAGTAACTGCTGAGACTGCCTAAAATTCTTAGTCCTGCTCAAATAATGTACATCTAAAGTGTGCAAAATCTTTTCCCCTTTATTTTGAGGATCTGCAGGCAAATGAATAGTTTGGTTTAAAGCCACACTAGAAACCACCTTAGGCATAAAGGAAGGATTAGTACGTAATGATACCTGTCCTTATGGAAAATCAAAAGGGCTCTACTGCCATAAGGGCCTGCAACTCAGACACCCTTCTTGCAGAAGTAATAGCCAACAGAAAAGCAGTCTTCCATGACAAATATTTCAATTCAGCAGTAGCTGCAGGCTCAAAAGGTTGTAGAGTAAGTTTTTCCAACACAAAATTGAGATCCCAAGCAGGGCTGAAATTGCTGCAGCATGAATCTTTATGGAAGAGAAGGACAAACCTTGTCCAATAATTCAGTAAGAGATTGAAGAGCCACACACCAAAAAGGCTCTGAAAATCTCCAAAATTTTTGTACTGTACTCAAAAAAAGTCTCTTCCACTTCCATAATCACATTTAAAACTTGTTGAGGAAGCTGAGACCTGCTGTGCTTCAACACAGAATATGCCAAGCTGTGAGATGAAGAGATTGAAGCTTGACATTGAGCAGATGACCGTCCTTCTGAGATAACAGATGAGGAATCGTACCAGTGTTGCCGAGGCCAATCTGGAGCTATCAAAATCATCCTTGGCCTGTCTTGTCTGACCTTTAATAATACCTTTGGAAGAAGAGGCAGAGGTGGAAAGGCATAGATGAAGGTTTTTCCAACTGAGAGAGAGAGAGCACTTTCTTTCCTGCTGTGTGAACCCCCCCCTTTGTGCAATACTTTGGCAGCTGGTGGTTTAGAGGACACTGTCAATTTCTGAAATACATGAAGATCCAGTTTGAGTTCTGTGCTCCTGGCAGAAACCTGCCTGAAGAGTTAGTTGCTGTTGATGTACCACATGACAGTTGTGTTGTCTGTTAGAATCAACACCTGCCCTGGAAGAGTAACTCCTTGAAAGCCATCAATGCAAACTGGACTGCTAACATCTCCTTCATGTTGATATGTAGATGCTGTAGTCTGGCAGGCCACTTGTCTTGTATCCACTTTCCATTTAGATGAGCTCTTGTTTAGGTGACATTCCTGAGCCCACCACAAGAATTCCCCCAGAAAGCACATGTCTTGAGAGGGTACTAGACTGGACTTTATTTCGTTCACAGAATACCTAGGCATGCACTGCTATGACATATTCCAGATGCTGTAGAAGGTCTTCCTTTTCTTGGGCCAGAATCAGGCAGGCGTCCAAGTAAGGATAGATTTGAATGCCTTGAGCCTGAAGTAAGCTATCACTGGAGCCAGAACCTTTGTGAATACGGCAATGCAGAGAACTGATAATGAAAATCTTATAGGCACATGAAGGTAAGCTTCCTTGAGATCCAAAGTTACCATCCAGTGATCCTTGCCCAGCAGAGGTAACAGTTGCTGTAACGTCAACATCTTGAACTTGGGAATGTCCAGATAAGTGTTGAGGATAGATAAATCCAAAACTGGTCTCCACGTGTTCCCTTCTTTGGTACTGAGGAGGAACATCTGGCATGCCTTTGAAAGGGGCATTGTTGTGAAAAAAAAATCTGTAACGTGATGAATGATATCCAGCACCCATCTGTCTTGAGTGATTAAATCCCAATTTTCTTTGAAAAGAGACAATCTTGAATCCACTGGCAGCTGAAAAGGCAGGTCATTGGTTCTGCGACTGACCCCTGCCCTCACCAGAAGTCTGAGCAGGTGAACTGTCTGATAGACCTACCCCTAGACTGGGAACCATAAGCAGGATATGTCCACCCCTTAGCAGGCCAATTTCTACTAAACAGGCTGCACCTGCAAAAAATCTTTAACAGTCTGCATAGACTTAGCTTTGTCCTCCATTTTCTTTAAAACTGCTTCCACAGGCGGTCCAAACACCACATCAGACTGTAAAGGAGCATCCAAAATCCTGGTCTTAACATGCTCAGCTAAATTCTGATCCTTCAACCAGGCATGTCTGCGAAGAACAGAACTAGTAGCAGCCACCCTCGGGAGGCCTGAACAGCATCAAAACCACACTGCAAAGAATGCTTACCCACTTGTTCAGACACATGAACCAAATCCAGCAATTCTTTACACTCAATACCTTCAGCATCCACCTTAGATTTCAATTGTGAAAGGAGATAATTCTGATATTTCAGCATATGAAACTGACAATTTTATCAGAGGGTACAGGATTTTTAACCACAGAAGCTTTAACACCTTTCACCACATTCAACACAGGAGGAATAGCTAAGGGCCTATGCTGGGGTAAAAACAAGAATTCCCTAAGCCTTTTCCTGGAATCAGAGTAATCCTGGCCTTCCCATTTAAAGTGCTCCCTCATGGAGTGAAGAGTCTCTGAAAATGAAAAATCCTCAGGAGGAGAAGAGTGGAATCATCCACATCAGAATCAGAATAAGTAGGAAACTCTTGCAAGTCTTCCACAGAAGACTCTGAAGCCTGTGAACACTGTTCAACACTATCAAACTCCTGTTCCACCCTAGGCCTCTTATCACTCTAATCAGAGTAATCAAATCTTCTGCCATTTTAAGCATATGTTTCTTAGGCACAGAGCCGAAATGCTAGGAGAAGCCCCCACAGAAGCTGAACTTGGCCTACCTCTAAAAAGAGCTTTTGGCAAGGAGAGAGAGCCTAACTACCTTGGGAAGAGAGAGAAGAAAGAACACCTGAGAAGCCCCCTCAGCCTGGCCTACCTCCTGAGAGGGCACATCCTGTAACAGTAAAGTATCTGCCTGAGACTCTCAGAGACTCCTGGCAAAACCTCTGGCTAGTGCTTGTGTTAAATCTAGCACAAAGGCAACACCAACAACGTGGTGTGCTCAGCCCTAAACAAGGTATACACAATGTATGATAATTATCTGCTTCCCACAAGAAATACAGTTATTCACTTTTTCTGACATCCGGTTAAATACTGAGGCAAGAACTCTGTTTCGGGTGAAACTCCCAATAGTCAGGACTGCAGCAAGGGAAGACGAAGAACATTTCGTAATCAGGAAATTGTTTCTCTCATTTTTCCCCCAACAAGTAGCAGCTTTTGCAGGGCTCCCTTCACAGACAAGGTTGAGGGGGATCCCCTGCAGCCATGTACACTACAGGTGCCTAAAGCAGTTTTTTTAATTTTAGAGGATGGCATGCCCACCAGCAGGTTTTAAGTCAAGGTCACCATGTCAATTCTAAAACATTTAATGAAACTTGTCTGTTATATGATAACACTAAAGTCAGAGATGGCTTTAAATTTTTAAGGTTCATAGGAAAGTACTAGGCTAGCTGCCCTTGTGGAGCATTTTAAGCTTGACCAACTTCCTTTGATGAAAATCCATCTCTGCAGAGCTAGTCTGTGGAATAAACACCTTAACCATTAAGTCAAGATAAGAGAGCTATTATCCAACAAGCGTAAATGCACAATGTATTACTATACTAGCTTTTGTTGGTTCGACAAACATTCTTATTTGATTCATGAGGGCCTTCCCAGCAACTGTAGGGTTCACAGGTGCCTAAAAAGCTGACAACTTGACTTTGAGGGGCAGGGGGTTGACATGTCAAGTAAAGGCAATCTGTGAAGAAAACTACCTCAAAAAGCAGACAACACAAGAGAACTGCTGCAGGCTGTTGGAAAATTCATGTCTAACCAATCATACTCAAGTCTTAGGGAATAAAAGCAATACTTGGAAATTTGAAGAAAAAGACTGTTTAGAATCAGAATCTTTGGCTTGAGAGCTAACTTAAGAACCAACCCCCCCCCCCAACCCTACATTTGATCGAGCATCGATGTCGGATAATCTTTTACAAGTCACTGAAGAAAGTGACTTACAGTAATTTAGGAAATCAAGTAAATCTTTGTTTCTTATACTTTAACTATGCACACTAAACTTAGGATTTTTCATTCTGGGAGAGCCACTGGAAACGGAATGACCCACAACATGCAAACTAGTTTGGTAAATCAGTTACCTAAACTGGACCAAGCAATATAACTTCACTTGCTCCTTCAGAGACTGAAAAGTAAGTTCAATGCCTGGAATGCAACACTACAGTGGGATTGGGTGTGGCAATCTTCTGGTTTTCAGTGGCTTCCCAAGGAGCTAGACTAGAGGAACAAGAACCAAAGATAAGTGAACTGACGAACCATTAGCCACGGTAGTCTCGCCCAAAGCCTGAATCAGTGATGCAGTCAGACACCTGCAGACTAACCACCTTTTTCTTCTGGACAGGAGAAGCATGGACTTTGGGGAGAGAACTGTTCAAAGCTCAAGCAAGGAAAAAGCTTCACAACTGGAACCAGAGTCAGTAAATGTTCTAACAGGACAGGTTTGGAGATGAAGTCTTTGACAGTTCCCCAAAGCGCAGTACCTCCTACTTCCCCAACACAGAATGAACAGATTTTTTTTTTTTTTTTTTTTAGCTCAAAGGCGTAACCAGTAATAAACTCTTCAGCATACTTGACTAACGAAGGCATTTCATGGCACAGAATTCAAATATTCACAGAAAAAAACATCTCAAATATAGTGGAAATCCCCCCCCCCCACCCACCCAAAAAGGGTGATTTGCTCAGCTTTAAAAAGATAGCTAGTTCTCAGAGGCAGAGCATTTCAGCAGCAAGAAAGTTAATGCATTTCAGCAGCAAGAAAGCTAATGCATTTGGTGTTCCCAACTGCCTTTTATACCACTCTGCTTGAGCCACTGAGTCTGGGTGAGTGGGAAATGTCCTAAAGCTTTGAAGGATGGATGTGGCTATATCCCCAAAGACTGTAGGCTACTGCAAAAGCACGCTAAAAATGCAAGATATCAGCCAAGCCACCCTTTATACCATCAATGAACTGACACCTTTAGTGGGAGAGCACAGCTCTGAAGTACTCTAGCCAAAAGCTTCTTGGAAGCAGGATACCCCCCCCCCCAGGACTGCCAAAGTGAATATTTTAAGGAACAGAACATTCCAATTTGTGCTATACACCTGTATAAATGGGTATGTTTACCATTACTGTCAAAATGAACATGCTTTTGAGAGTCACACTTCATAGTACAAACCGTAATAGAAAAACAAGCCTAAGGAAAGGAGTGGAAAACAAAGTCATGTACTCACCATAACATTCAAAGTATATAGTCCATTTCGCCTCACATTCTTACCCATGGGTTTGGAGACTAATGTCTGCTCAGACTCTGCCATACTTTAGCTCGAAGTCTTTCAATTGGCTGGGCTAAGATGGTATCCCATGCTGCACTGCTCTCTATCCCCAGATCTAATTTGCTGCAAGCACCAGCAATCACTCTCCATGCACAACACCCAAGGAAGGAAGAACAAACCAAGAATAAAGGGAATTCTGAAACCAGGCCTAACCTCCAGATCCTCCAGGACGGGGGAAGGTTGGGGTAAGAAAGAATGTGAGGAGAGATGGACTACATACATCAAACATTATGGTGAGTACATAACGTCTTGATGTTATGTAATCCAATCTCGCCTACATGCTTAAACATTGGACAGCATCCCCTGCACCTAAATCCTGGGAGGCTCAGTGGAATATACTCCTGAGCACTGTGGAACCAAAGGAAGACCTGCCTCTAGATACCACATCTAACTTGTATTGAGTAACTAAAGTGTGAGGAGATGCCCAAGTAGCCACAGCACAAATATCACCCATAGGCAATCTGGCCTGAAAAGCTGTAGACGTAGACACAGACCGGGTAAAGTGAGCCTTCACCCCGAACAGTAAATCTCTTCCCCCTGAAGTATAAATGAAAGAAATACAACTGGAAATCCACCTGGACAACGTGACTTTGGAAACAGACCCAATTCTGTTTTCCGAAAATGAAAAACAGATCAGATTTGAGGTACTTCGTTCTGTGCAAATAAAATCGTACTTCGTTCTGTGCAAATAAAATCGTAATTGTCTGTGCACATCCAACTGATGAAATTTGAATTGTGCCATGTTTGAGAAGGGAGGAAAACACACTGGTAATTCAGTGGATTGGTTAAGGTTACTAACAAACACTACTTTGGGAAGAAAGGAAGGATTTGGTCTAAGAGAAACCCTGTCCTTATGAAAAATCAAATAAGGTGGTTTAAATTGATAAAGCTTAAAGCTCCGAAACACGTCTGGCTGACGTGATGGCTGCCACAAAGACACTCTTCCAAGTTAAGAATTTTAAACAACAAGTGGCTGCAGGCTCAAAGGGGCGTGAAGCAAGACCCTGTAGAACAAAGTTCAAGTCCCAAGGCATAACCAGTTCAGAGACAGGAGGACAAAGCAACAAAGTGCCTTTCAGGAAAACCTTACAAAGTCTGTGCGCCATTAGACTAGGTTAGTCTGCGACGTGAAAGGTAGAGATTGCCAACTGGACTTTAATGGTTGCGGCAGCTGATCCCTGGTTGAAAAGCATAGAGAGGAACTCCAATACCAACGAGATTGGAGCTCTGTTTAGAATGTGCCCAGATGGAAAATCTCTTCCATTTGCTGTAATAAATCTTTCTTGTCGAAGGCTTCTGAGGAAGATAGATTAGAAACCACATCTGGCGAAAAATGGTGAAGCCTAACTAATGATGGAAGTGGAGTAGCCAAGCTGTCAACCGGAGGCTCTGAAAAGAAAAAAAAAAAAAAAAGTGTCAGTAAGTCTGGTTGTGGGTCCAGAATCCAAGGAGCATCCATGCCACACTCGCATGGCCTCTCTGCAAAGGGGATATGACTTGGTTCCTTCCTGTTTGTTCAGACACCATACCACCGACATTTAGTGGATTGCAGTAGTCCCGAGAGGAAGAAAGCGCTCCTTTGCAATGCTAGTAGCACTGCTCTCATCTCCAGGACATTGATATGCAGATGCATCTCGTGCTCTTGCCACGTGCCTTGGACTGTCCTGCCTAGACAATATCCCCCCACCCCACCTGGGAGGCATCTGTGGCAACCAGAGGCCAAGTACAGTACGGTTTTGTACCTACCATAAATGTAGATGTTAGAGTGTATACCCTGCTGCAGTCATCACACTTGGGTCATCCTGTCGTCAGGCGGGCCCGCAGTCGTCCTGAATTCCAAAGTCTTGGTCCGGCATCGGTTGTTGTCGCTTCTTCCCTGACGTCAGTGCACCAGGGGTATACAAGAGGCAGACATCATTTTCAGTTTTTCTTGCCCCAGATGTCAGGTGCCCCCCCAAAAGGTCAGTAGATAGTAACAATAATAAAAGTTTAGCACAAACAAAACATCCCTCCAGCTATAAGCAAATACACCAAAGGTTGTATCAGATTAAGGTATTGAAAGGTTTTTAGTTAGGTCAGAGGGGATGGAGGGAGGGTAACCTGGACTGCAGCAGGGTATACACTCTAACATCCACATTTATGGTAGGTACAAAACTGTAGTATGTTCATCGTGTTACCCTGCTGCAGTCATCACACTTGGGTAGAATCCCAAAGCTAAGGATGGGAGGTGGAGTCAAACAGGGCTACAGGAGGCTAGAAGGCCCTGCATAACTGCAGTGGCGAAGCCAGCTCTAGTCAGAGTAAAGAGTTAAGTGATGGTGTTTGGTGAAGGTGTGTACTGAACTCCAAGTTGCAGCTTCCAGAATATCCTTGGTTGGCACCCCGAGGAAGGCTGTAGATGTAGCTGCTGCCCTGGTAGAGTGGGGCCTTATGCTAGCAGGAACTGGTTTTCCATGGCGGGTGTAGCAATAACATATGCAATGTCCTATCCATTTGGAAATGGTCTGTTTTGAGATGGCCTTTCCTTGTGATGCTGTAGCATAGGTAACAAAAAGCTGGTCAGATTTTCTGAAAACTCTAGTTTTATCCAAGTAGTAACATAGCTGCCTATGAATGTCCAAGGAATGCAGGAGTCTTTCTCCTTTGTTCTGTGGATTTGGAAAGAAGGTAGGTAAATGAATGGTTTGATTAAGAGCCACACTGGATACCAACTTAGGCATAAAGGAGGGGTTAGTTCGTAGAGAAACTGTCTTGATGAAAGAGGAAAGGCTCTACTGCCATTAGTGCCTGAAGCTCTGAGACTCTTCTGGCTGAAGTAATTGCTATCAGCAGGGCAGTCTTCCATGATATAAACTTTAAGTCAGCTGAGAAAGCTGGTTCAAAAGGAGGTAGCATAAGTTTTTCCAGAACAAAATTGAGGTCCCAAGTTGCTGCTCTCCTGGGAGGCCTAATGTTTTTGGCCCCTCTGAGAAACTGCCTTAGAAGTGGATGTGAAATTAAGGGAGGATCCCTGTTGTAGTGAGCTGAAATAGCTGAGGCGTGGATTTTAATAGATGAAAAAGAAAGCCCTTTGTGTAACATCTCAGTTAAATATTGTAGAATCTGAGGTATGTCTGGCTGAAGGGTATTTTGGCCTTTAGCTTGGTTCCAGGCACAAAACCTTTTCCATTTGTCTGAGTAGGCTTTCCTGGTGCTGGTCATCCTGGCTTCCAGAATAACATCCATAACAGCTTGTGAAAGAGGAGCTGGCTGGTTGCTTAGGTGATTTGCCATGTAGCCAAATTTAAGGATTTGAGCTGGCTGTGTAGAATCTGACTGTCTTGCTGTGTGAGCAGATGAGTAATTTGTTGTAAAATCTCCGGTGTCGGCCAACCAGCACTTGCCAACTGCTTCTGCTTCGGGCACCGTGCAGCAAGAAAGACTGAAGAAAATGGCGTTTGATGCCTCTTGTATACCTCTTGTATACCCCTGGTGCACCGACGTCTGGGAAGAAGAGACAGCAAGCGACGCCGGACCAAGACTTTGGAATTCAAGCAGACTGTGGGACCGCCTGACAAGATAACACAAGTGTGATGACTGCAGCAGGGTAACACGACGAACATCGAAGAGTTTTCATGCACCAAGGTTGTCTGTGTGAAGCCACCAACTGAGATCCTGTCTGTACCTGTCCGAGCAGAACAGGGTGAGAAAGTGGAAAACAGACCACTGGGCGAACAGTAGCCACTGAAGGAGCCTCATATGTAACCTTGCCAAGGGAACAATTGTAGCAGCCATCGTCCCCAACAATTGGAGGACCAATCTTGCCTTCACTCCTCAAGAGGGAGCAAGGAGTAAATCTGTTGTAACAGATTCTTTCCTGTTTTAAAAATGCCCGCATGAGCATGGGGTCTAATTCAGCACCTATAAAAGGTGACACGCTGCGAGGGCAACAAGGCAGATTTTTCCCAGTTCAAGGTGATGCCCAACTGTTGACATAGTTTGATTGTGGCATCTCTAGTCTGAAGTAGCAGATGCCTGGTGGTGGCAGTAAGGAGTCAGTCGTCCAGTTAAGGAAGCACTTGGAATCCTTGACGTCTCAAGTGAGCAGTCACCACTGCCATGCATTTGGTAAACACCCTGGGGGCTGTGGTGAGACCAAAGGGCAGGGCTCGAAACTGAAAGTGACTGGCTCCCAAGCCAGAAGCGTAGGTGACTTCTGGACGCCCTGTCCATCTTTATGTGGTAGTAAGCATCCTTGAGGTTGATGGAGCACATCCACACTTTACCAAACAATGGGAGAATAGATTGCAACATGACCATTCGGAACTTGGACTTTCACATGGGTGTTAAATCGGCTGAGATGCAAAATGGGTCTCAGGTCTCCTGTCCTTTTTGGCACCAAAAAGAATCTGGACTCCCTAATAAGATCTGGTCTGAGGGGACATGTTGGATGGCTCCTTTTTCTTCCAGCTTTGAAACCAGTGAAGCTGCGGAACCCCTTTGACTGGGTGGAACATCCAGGATTTTCTTGGAGGGGGGAGTTGACGAGAAGGGAAGGATATATCCTCCGGAAATTTGTAGAACCCATTGGTCCTGGGTGATACCTTGCCAGGCCTCCGGGTATAGCAAGATGCAACCCCCGACTGGCTCCGGAAATGCAGTCGGGCCTCCCCATCAGTAGCGGTGGTAGGGAGAACCACAAAAGGAATCTGTCTCCCGAGTTACGACGGCCTTTTCTGCCCCTAAGGCAGCGTCTACCCGAATAACCACCCCTCCCCTGTCTCTGGAGGGGAACTCACCTTGTGCATTGGGAAAAACCTCAGATTTCTTGAACCACATCTGCCCACTCCTCTGGGCCTTGGGATAAGGCCTAGAGCGAAGGGGAAAAGGGACTCCTACGGCAGACAGTTTTTCCCTCTTGCTCGCAGCTAGTGAGAGTTTCACCTTGGTTCCGAACAAAGAGGAACCATCAAACGGGGCATTGGTGAATGTAGACCTAAAGGCCTCCACGAAACAACAAAGGCGCATCCAGGCATGTCTCCTAAGAGCAACTCCTGAACTTGCTGCCCTACTCGCTCCCTCAGCTGTGTGACAGATCAACCTCATGGGAGGTGTTCGCAATAGAATAGAGGGTAGACATCTGAGCATTGACTGAGCCTCCACCTCAGAAACTTTACTCAGAGCATCTCAAAGCGCCTTTAGGAGCTCTCTGGAGCAGTGTAAAATATGATAAGTAATTCATTGACCGCAAGATAAAGGCCACTGAAGAAAACATGCGCTTCCCGTACCAGTCCATAGTCCTAGACTCCTTGTTAGGGGGATGGATGGTGGAAGAAGTCTCAGCCAATTCCTTCTTGGTGGCTGCTGCCACCACCATAGCATCTACAGGGAATCAGTTGGATAGAAAGTCTTTATCGAAGGGGCAGACAAAAATTTACTGGGTCTCCTGGGGACTGGTTCCACAGAGTCACGGGTTTCCCACACCCTTCGACAAACCAGATCCAGAAGCTCGAAGGGTGGAGACACCCAGGAGGCAGAGGGCTGAGCACCAAAGGCCTTCAGGAACACAGACTCCTCTTCGGAGGAGGCTTTGGATGGCCAGTCACCTCTGCTTCAAAATCTCTAGGATGTCAGAGAAATCCTCGGAGAAGGACTTATGGGACCCCTCAGATTCCTCAAAGTCCATCTCTGACGTGAGACTTATCTTGGGAATCTATGTGCTTCCTCTTGCACATTCTCTTTCTGGGTGGCTCCTCAGGCAAAAACTGAAGGGCCCTCAGAAATATGGTGACCACTCTTGGGGGTACCTTGAGGCCTTGGGGCTCCACTGTCGAGAGGGCGATCAGACCAGCACCGGTGCTGCAAGGGACAGTGACCGAACCATATGCCGCTGACTACCTGGCCAGCGTGCTCTGCATGGCCTCGAAAGCTGATCCACCCGGGTCTGAAAGTCAACCAGCCATGGAAGACCTTTAATCAGAAGGGACCAGGTCCGAAGCTGATACAGGAGTCAGGCTTCCCCGCACTAAAGCACCGAGAGGGAGACTAGGAGTAGAGAGGTGCCCTGAAGCCTACTCCTCTGGTCCGACAGAGGAATCCAGAGTCCTGAACCCAGTGGACGGCATTGACGTCGGAACAGATAAGCCAGGACGGGCTGTCTGAACCGACCTAGGGACATCAAATGGAGCTGAGCACTCCAGCTCCGAAAGCTGAGATGTGTTCAGAGGAGCAAGTATAGACGTAGGTAGAGGGACCGGCTCCGGAGAAGACTGGGTCGGAGCCGTAAACAATTTAGCCAGTACCAAGAAGTCTCTGCACCACTCTATCCACATCCGATAAGTTCCTGAAGGATTTAGAGGATAGGGAAGGAGACAGAGACCTCCTCTCTGAAGGAGACCTGCAAGGAGGAGATACCGGCCTAATGCTAGGCGACTGGCTCCGAACAGGCTCAGAGAGAACAGGAGCCGAAGCAGGTTCCACAGAAACTGACACTTCCTGCGGCCCCGAAGACAATGGAGTAGAGATGTCCTCTAAGATTTAACTGTTACCTCCGGCGGCTCTAAGAATACTGATGGAGCCAGGGATCGCTTTTTAGCCTTAGATTTAGCTTTAGATGGAGAAGACAAAGCTGGAAGCACTCTCCAAACGCTCCTCGAAGGAGGGTTTCAGAAGTCCTTTCAAAATCAGTTTGTTCTTCCTTTCCTGAACACCACACGGGCTAAAAGCATGACAAAAAAAGTACAGTTTTGTACCTACCATAAATGTAGATGTTAAGAGTGCGCATACAGCTGCAGTCATCACACTTGGGGTTATCTGCCATCCGGCGGGTCCTCGGTCGAATTCCAAAGTCTAGGTCCGGCATTGGTTGTTGCTACTTCCGACGTCAGTGCGGCAGGGGGTATAAAAGGCAGCAGACGCCATTTTCTTCAGTTTTTCTTGCCCCAGATGTCAGGTGCCCCCAGAAAGGAAGGTAAAACATGATGTTATGCAAACATACATAAGTAGATAAATCAAAACAGTAGTGGCAAGCAAATACACCATAAAGGAATACCCCAAATAGGTTGTATGATAAAGGTATTTGGCATAAGCCCTGTCCTAAGAGGGGATGGAGGGAGGGCAACCTGGACTGCAGCTGTATGCTCACTCTAACATCTACATTTATGGTAGGTACAAAACTGTACTATGTTCATCGTGTACACAGCTACAGTCATCACACTTGGGTAGAATCCCAAAGCTAAGTAAGGGTGGCTGGTACTAAGCGGAATTAGGAAGGGCTAGAATGCCCTGCAGGACTGCTGTGGCAAAGCCTGCTCTGTGCACTGAACTCCAAGTTGCTGCTTCCAAAGTGTCCTTGGTAGGGACCACCCTGAGGAAAGCTGCTGAGGTAGCTGTAGCCCTGGTGGAGTGGGATCTGATGTTTACAGGCACGGATTTTCCATGAAATGAACAATAGCGTATGCAGTGTGCTATCCATTTTGAAATAGTCTGTTTTGAAATAGCCTTTCCTTGAGCACCTGTAGCATTGAACACAGAGCTGCTCAGATTCTCTGAATGACTTTGTTCTGTCCAAGTAATAACGAAGTGGCCTGTGAATGTCCAAGGAATGTAGAAGCGCCTCTCCTTTGTTCTGTGGATTTGGATAAAAGTTAGGTAAAATGGTCTGATTCAAAGCCACACTGGCTACTACCTTTGGCATGAAGGTAGGGTTGGTTCGTAAGGAAACCCTGTCCTGATGGAAAATGATGAATGGTTGCACAGCCCATGAGGGCCTGTAGCTCCGAAACCCTACGTACTGAAGTAATAGCCAGAAGGAAGGCAGTTTTCCATGACAAGTATTGTAGCTCTGCTGTAGCAGCCAGCTCAAAAGGAGGCAGTGTCAGCGTCTCCAATACGAAGTTGAGGTCCCAAGCTGGAGGCTTCCGTGGGGGTTGTATATTTTTTGCCCCTCTGAGGAACTGCCTTAAGAGGATGTGAGAATAGAGGATCCGTATTGTACTGTGCTGAAATGGCTGAAGCGTGGATCTTGATGGAAGAGAAGGAAAGGCCATTAACATCTCAGCTAGGTACTGTAAAATCTGAGGTATATTTATTACCCAAGGATTCTGACCCTCAGCTTGATTCCAGGAACAAAATAGTTTCCATTTGGCGGAGTAGATTTTTCTAGTAGAGGGTCTCCTGGCCTCCAAGATGACATCCTGTACCTCCTTGGAGAGGAGAGTCTGTTGGCAAATTAAGGTATTCTCCATGCAGCTAGATTTAGAGTTCTGAGCTGGCTGTGAAGGGCCTTGTAATTGTGCTGGGACAAGAGGAACTTGTGGAAGGATCCATGGTGGTGAGTATGACAGGCTCTTTAGGAGAGGATACCAGTGCTGTTGTGGCCAGTCTGGAGCAATGAGAATCATTTGTGGCCTCTCTGCTCTGATTTTTAAATAGGACTTTAACCAGTAGAGGTAGAGGTGGGAAGGCATAGACTGTCAATGTTGTCCAATTGAAAGCGAGCGAGTCCACTTTCCAGGCCTGTGGATGATGGGTCCTTGAGCAGAATTTCTCCAACTGGCAATTTCTGTGGATAGCAAATAGATCTATGTCTGGCTGTCCCCATGCCAGAGTTATCTTTGAGAAGACTTGAGGATGCAGCTTCCATTAGTGTGGGTCTGTCATATTTCTGCTTAAGTTGTCCGCCAGTGTGTTTCTTCCTGGCAGGAATTGTGCCTGTAGTTGAATTTGTAATTCCAGTGCTGTGTTCCACAGGGTCATGGCTTGTCTGCACAGGGGGTATGAATGCGTTCCCCCCTGTTTATGTACCACATGGCTGTGGTGTTGTCTGTCCTTAATAGCTGGCCTGAATGCAGTAGGTCTTTGAAGGTCATAAGAGCATTTTGCACGGCTAGCATCTCCTTTCGGTTGATGAGTAGGTGCATCTCTTTTTGGGACCATTTTCCCTGAATACACTGACCTGCCATGTGTGCTCCCCAGGCATAGTCCGAGGCGTCTGTTGTGATTAGAGTTGCTTGTGGTAAGCAGAAAGGAAGACCCATGTTTCTTTGGCATGCTTGAACCCACCACAAAAATTCCTTTTGAAGGCATGGAATGAGTGGTATAATTGTTTCCAAGCTGTGGCTGTGTTGACACCATCAGTTTTTTTAGGTACCATCGTAGTTTCCTCATATGCAACTTTGCAAATGGTATGAGTAGGATACAAGATGCCATGAACCCCAGAGCCTGCAGGATTTTCCTTGCAGTTAGCCTGGTTAAAGTTGCCATTCTGTTGAAGTATTGAGAGTTGCCCTTGTTTGTCTGGCGTGAGGTAGGCCATCTGGGTCGCTGTGTTTAAGCTGGCACCCAGGAAAATTATCTGTTGAGAAGGTATTAGTTTTGATTTCTTTTTGTTCACTGTGTACCCCAGGCAGTTTAACAGTTTTATTACAAACGCCAGATGTTGCAACAGAATGTTCTTGCTATCTGCTTGGATCAGGCAGTCGTCCAGATATGGGTAGATTTGGATTCCTCGTTGTCTGCAGAAGGCAATTACTGATGCCAGGCATTTCGTAAACTCTGGGCGCAGTAGGTAAGCCAAAGGGCAATGCAGAGAATTGGCAAGGAGTTGAACCTGCAAGAAATCTGAGGTATCTTCTGCAATCTTGTCTGATAGGGACATGCAGATGTGCCTCCTTGAGGTCCAACGTTACCAGCCAAGACTCCTTGCCCAGCATGGGAAGAAGCTGCTGTAATGTGAACATCTTGAATTTTGGTACCTCTAGATATGTGTTTAGAATAGATGGGTCTAAGATGGGTCTCTAATCTTTGTCCTTCCTTGGTACCAGAAATAGCCTTGAATAAAAACCTTGACCTTGTTCTTTTGGAGGGAACTCTTGTATTGCCGTCATATCCATGAGCGCGGTAATTTGCCTTTGTGCCTCTGCCCATTGATGTTGTGGCAGGTTTGGCATGCCTCATTTTTGGAAGGGTGTGAAAGTGGAACCTATAGCCTCTGTCTAATATCCAGAATCCATTTGTCCTTTGTAACAATGTGCCAGTTTTTTGAAAATAAGACCAGTTTTCCGCCCAAAGGTGCTGCCATTATAGCTTTGCTTGGCAGGCATAGGGGAAAGTCATTGCGTCTGTTTACTAAAGGACTGTGGTCTTTCTCCACCTCTTGGGGCTGGTGTTTGCCACTGTCTAGCTTTGTACGATCCTTGAGGTTGTCCTCTACCCCTTGGGCGTCTGTATTTGCTCCTTCGGGGTCTGTCCGTGGCTGGAAAGGACCAATTTTTTGAAGGCCAGTTTCTGCTGAAGCATGGAGGCTGCACCTGCAAGAAATCTTAAACTGTTTGCATAGATTTCGCTTTTTCCTCCATTTTCTTTAGTACCTCCTCAGCTTTAACACCGAATACATCTTTTTGTAGTGGTGCATCCAATAACTTTGCTTTGACATGATCTGGTAAAGTTTGCTCTTTGAGCCAAGCATATCTACGTATGAAAGACCCAGTGACAGCAGCTCTACATGAGGCCTCTAAAGCATCAAAACCACACTGCAAAGTATGTTTCCCCACTTGTTCTGCTCCATGCAACAAATCCTGCAACTCTTTCAAATCTGGTTGTTCTGTTTGCGTCATTTTGCTTTTCAGCTGAGATAGCAAGAACTGTTGGTATTGTAACATATGAAATTGACAGTTTAATGCCCTCATGGTTAAAGTGGCTGATGTATACACCTTTTCCCCCACCTTTCTAATGCTCTGGAATCTCTCTGAAGGTAAAGGGTTTTTAGCAGTAGAGGCCTTAATTCCCTTGGGACCCTGTGAAATTGTTTCTGGGTCAGCAGTATGGCTTTTATAAAGGAACTGGTGAGAATCAGGAACCCGGTAATATCGGTCTGGTTTAACAGGGGCTGGAGGTAATGAGTCTGGATTAAGACTGGCTTCTGCGTACACATCCAAAATATCCAAGAGCCTATGCTGAGGAAGCAGTAGAAATTCCCTGAGCCTTTTCTTGGAATCTGAGTAATCCTGGCCTTCCTAGTGAAAGTGCTCTCTAAATGTATGCAGGGTTTCCCCAAGAGTAGTCCTTGGGGGGCGAGGGAATAGACTCCTCAGCATCAGAGTCTTCAAATGGGGAATAGGAGTAATACTGGTCCTCAGAATGGTCTGAGGTAATAGAAGCCTAGTCTGAAGAAAGGTAGTCTTCCCCCAACCTGGGTCGTTTGTCTGAGAGTAATCAAATCCTCACCCATTTTAAGCATCTGTTTCTTAGGCATGGGGCCTTGAGAGGGGGTCTGAGGACCCTGTTTAATTTTCACTGCAGCTTTAGATTTATTGAACAATTTAATAGAGGAGGTGGTAGGCCTGAAAACGCCTTCAGAAGTGGCAGGCCGCTAAATTTACTGTTTCCCTGCCAAAAGTGGCATCTGTATCTGCAGAGGGAATGGAGACCGAAGATCCTGCGACTTCAGGTAATGAAGTCTCCGGTAAAGTAGTTTCATCGGTAGTCAGGGGCTGCGTAGGTGCCTCGCTGAGAACCGGTAGTCGGCCTAAGCGTGATTTCAGTACTCTGAGCAGGCCTCTGATGTCTGTCCTTATCCTTGCGTTTTTTTGCCCAAAACTGGCATTGGTGCGTCCGACGACATGATACAATTACATTTTTTGCCAAAATAATGAAGGGCGAACTCAGCCGGGCGCTTAATAGTGCGCTTGTTAAACCTAGCACAAAAATCGGCAGGCAGAGACTTCATGGCCTGGCCCTAAGCAAGGTATACAGCAAGTGAAAATCCTTATGCGGTATTTGCTTCCCACAAGAAATGCAATTATTAAAGTCTGACATCGGTCTGAGGCAAGAAAAGTTTCCACAACGGGGTACTTAGCTTTAAAGACTACTTCGGCTAAAATGCTATTCATAAATCTCAGGAGCTGACAGACCGGCACTTGCGAACTGCTTCGGGCACCGCGCAGCAAGACAGACTGAAGAAAATGGCGTCTGCTGTCTTTTATACCCCTGCCGCACTGACATCAGGGAAGAAGCGACGACAACAGACACCGGACCTAGACTTTGGAATTCGGCGACAGAGGACACGCCTGACGGGAGATAACCCCAAGTGTGATGACTGCAGGTGCACGATGAACATCTACACTATTCCTGTAGGTGAATTGCTCCCAGACAGTACACCCAGAGTGCCCATCAATGATAAACATCTTATAACTGCACTCCGTGCACTTGTTACAGCCCGAGGGCTTATGCGCCTTAGTATCTTTAGACTGTCACTACAAAAACTGAGTCACTAACCCAACAACCAGACCAACAGTCTGCCACAAGCGCGGGAACAGAACAGACAGTATACCACAAAGACCTCCAACTTAAATGGTCCTAGAACACAAGGTAGAGGGAGAACTAGTTACTTCAAAGTAAATGGTCTTAGCCCAAGGGAAGTTAAATTAGCACACAAAGGTAAGCGAGGGGACAGACTAGGTCCACTAACTGAAACGGGCCTAGCCTGTTGGAAACAGCTAGTGGGATACCAAAAAACACACCAAGACAAAAAAAAAAAAAAACTTTTCCACGAACACAGATCAAAGATAGAACACAAATAACTATGAACATTTTTTTGCAAAAACTTCTGCTATAAAGATGAAAGGAATACTTAGCCACAGCCAAGAGCGAGACCACCTCCAAGCTACACGAGTGACAAGAGATCTGGGGCTAGAGAGCAGTGCAGCATGGGATACCATCTTATCCCAGCCAGTTGAAAGACTTCGAGCTAAAGTACGGCAGAGTCTGAGCAGAATACAGGTAAGAATGTAGGAGAGACTGGACTACTTAACATCAATACATCCACAAAAGACATCTCAGCAACAGAAAAGATGGAAAACATCCAGTACCTTCAAATGAGGAGCAAAGCTCTTAAAAAAAAAAAAGAAAAAAAAAAAAAAGCACAAATGTCACCAATCCATGCTTGCAATAACTAAAGCTCAACTTAAAATGTAGCCTGGGGCCATTACAATCCAACTGAATGTTATGCTGGAAAAAACATTCACAATGGAGGACATACAAGGTGTGTATATGTAAGCCTACATTCTGACAGAAAATTCATTAAGTAGATGCTACATCCCCAATGGGTAAATCTTAGACTTGCTCTCTCCTTTAAGTGCGCAGTTCACATTACAAATTTAACCTATTAAAAATGCATTTACTAACACTTTGTATACATAATTCAAAAACATGTACTTTGTCAAAATTATTTATTACCATATCAAACGTGTAGGTCTTCCTTCCTGCTTTGTCAGTCATGCCTCCTGTGCGTACACCAACTTCTTTTCTTGAGGATTCACATTCTACTACACAGTGAGAATTCGACTTCCTTTCCATTGCATTAAAAGGCCTAGAAAAGTGAAAAGATGTTAAATGAAGACAAGTATCAGATATACTTTTCCTAAGTGTTTCACAAATTAACATAATGGATGCCCTACATTTCACTAATGAAGATCAGTTCTAAAAGGCAAATTCAATAAAAACAGCAACTTGCATATTCGCTGACCCTACCAGACAGTTATATAAACGTGCACCAAACCCTTTGCCTCTTTAAAAGGCCCTCTGTAGCAGACTGAAATCTATTACCCATGTGCCTTCTGAATGCACTGGACAAACTTCTAACACTGGCAACGCAACAATCCTTTGATCCATATACTCCATGCAACTAAACTGAAGGACAAAATCTATACCTGAACTAAGTTAACCCCCACTTGTGCCTTACTCAAGTTTTTTTGCTCCCTCAAGGCCTGCTTAGACATCAAGCCTCCCCTCATGAGACTTGGCCCAATCATCCCCACACTTTGGATGTACCCAGTACACATTAATGCCAAAAGGACAGTTATCAAAAGCCATGGATTTTTTCCCTCCAGGCACACCCAATAGATATATAGAATGAGAGAAATAAGAGCATCCGTAAAGTCAGTCAACTAACCCTACCCCTGATAGTGCCATGCACACCTGCATTACTGGTAAGAAAATCAATACATTCACGTCTGCTTCTGGGCTCTCCCTTAGATATTGGAAAAACAGGATACCATCATTGGCTTAGGAAGCTGCAATACACCCCCCCCCCCACTACAGGTACCTGCCTTCCCTGCCCTTGGGCTTTCACCCTTATACTGATGCAGAAAGGGCGGCAGTTCAGGGACCCCACAGTCCTTTCAAGATTTGTGAGCAATAACTGCTCATTTTCCATCTTCACCCTCGGGCTATTCCTGCACCCAAGACACAACTCTAAATTAGGTAGTCTGGGTTGCAGCCAGGGCTTTATCCCCTGGGTCAGAGGGAGGAAAGCTGTAATTTGGAAGAAAAACAAGAAGTAAAACAGTTATGGAAACATCTACTTTTGATAATTCTATTGCAATGAAACATGCAGTGTTGAGTACAAAAACAATGCCCAGGACAATGAGAAATTAGCACATTAAACAGCATACTATCTCCAGATGTACTCCATTCTCACTGCAAAAAATAAGGGTGAATTTGGGCACAAGATGACTACATGAACACCTGGGATGGAGTTGGAAGAACAGATTAAACCAAAAAGAGAAGTACTGAACGGTGAAAACAGCCACAGACTCAAGCATAGAAAAATCCATTACTCCTTGGTGATGAAAAACAAAATTCTGACATTCAAAACACATTGGAAACGAGAAAAAGATGAGTCAACAAAAACTTTCAAATGTGTTGAGGGGACACACTCAAAATTGAGATTAAGGATAATTCTTGACTGTACAAAAATGTATGCACTTGCTTAACTGTCCATCTCTGTTCTCCATTTTCATTTTTCCTCAACTAATGGTTCCGATGCAATCCTCAAATCAGAGTTACGCTATCTCATGGCCTCAAAAAAGCAATCTTTCCCTACCCATAATGCACCAACCCCTAACATTTTTCAGATCTTGTTTGCTGCTTGACAAGACGACTATACTGATATGCCATAACTGGAATTAATACAAAGGACAGATGTCCTTGAAGCCTCTCATTCCTCCATAAGTCAGTCATTAAAAACAGTGGAGGTTGGGGAGTGGGGAGTTTAGAACAAAAATGGACAACTTAGATGGAACATTATGGGGAGAGTACTCCGCTTCTTTAGTTGAGGAATGAATGAAAATTGGTAACTTCAGATAATGGGAGAGTCCCCAGCTACCAAAATCTTGGGTGGATAGGATATCCCAGAGTACAGTTGAGAAAGAGGCTGCTCTTGCCCTCAAAAACAGATTCACTTTGTAACAATAAGATCTGGTTGAGAGCCTTTAAAGGCTTTGGTAAGGGGAAATTCAATTATAAATGAAAAGCAATCTGTCAACCATCTAGCTAGAGAGTTACCTTTGCACATACTAAAATTGGGTGAAACAGTTACGAAGGAAATAAACAGTTTATCTGTATTTCTAATCTGTTTTGTTCAGTGTAGGTAGAAACGTAATGGTCTATGAACATCCAACAAGTGTAGCATATATTCTTTATTTGCAAAGAAAACTAGCAAGTTAATAGATTAGCTGATGTTAGATTCTGACACCACCTTAGGAAGGAAGTGTTGGTACGTAACTTAACCCTATCCTTATGAAATCAAATATGGAGATTTAGAAGATTATGCTTGAAATTCTTCTAGATGTAATTGCCACTAGACAGACTTTTCCAGGTCAGGAATTTAAAAATCACATTTAGCTGCCAGTTCAAAGGGAGAATGAATTAAGGTTTAATACCAAATTAAATTCTATGGTGGTGTGAAGTCTAAGGGGGTTTTAGCAAGAGTACGGCTCAAACAGGCTACAGTTTAGAGGAAGCAAGTGAAGAATTTTGAAATCCTGCATGAAAGTTAGACTGCTGTAAATCAGACTAGCACTTTCATTATATAAACTCACCAAAAATTGCAGGGCAGATTGGAGCAGAGAAAGGGTCCATCTGGTTCTGTTCAGCCCAAACAAATCTTGGACCATGTACTCCTGTAGAGGTTCCTAGTAGGGGATTTATGGGAAGCCGAAAGTATGGAACGGACAGGTGAAGAGAGCTTTTGGGAAGTCCAAGTGCCTCCTTTTGTACTTCACTGGACCATATCACTGAGGAAATATCAAGAGATTAGGATACCCTGCAGGGTGGTTCAGATGCTTTGAGCTGGCTGTCCCTGTGAGGTAGAATGTTTATGGGTCATAGTGCAAAATCAGAGATATAGGGGGTAGATCTGAGGGGGCAGAATCCATCTGACCTGTCAGAGCAGAAACACTCAGGACCTCAAAGGCAGTTTTAATCCAGGAAAAAAAAGCAGCAGTCTCGAGAAAGTAAGTTTCTGGACCATCAACTCCTTCTGCGCAAGAACACACTTTAGGTGAAGTTGCAGCCAAGCTGTTCAGTACAAAAGGCTCGAGAGGAACAGACTGCTCTGAAAACCTTGGAGTAGACTCCAACCTCCAAGATCCAAAACGGAAGGCTTGGGCTGAGAATCAGCCAGCTTCAAGCATGTTGAAGCCAATGTACTCAAAGCAGTATTCGATCATAAGACGTTGCTTTCTTCGGATTCATACCAGACACAAATACTCTGCTGCGAGCACTAAGACAACAGGTTGGATTAGAGAAGCTGTAATGGGTGGAGTGGTAAATCAGATTCATGACCTAAAGAGGTAGGAGCCTTAAGAACATCCATCTGAAATTCAGCAGTGAATTTCCTTATCACCTCCACATCTGATTCTGGGAGGAACTGTAAGGGGTGGTGATTTGGAGAGCCTCTTTAGAAAAGGCACCCTGCTAGAAGTACCCCTGGTAAATGTTTCAGATCATAGGGTGTAGGATCTGAACAGGCTTGATAGAACCAGATGGTCAGATTCTGAGCGATTTCAGATACGTGCGATTTCAAATATGGAATCTCTTTAGGCTCAGAGGAAGACAAGGTAGAAGACTCAAAGTCTACACCTTTTTGTAGGGTCTCTAGCTTTATGTTTAGGACACTGAACCCAGCAATAGCTTCAGAGAAGGAAGTTGGCAGCAAGTCTTTCAAAATCAATTTTTCCTGTCACAGTGCTACTGGGTTGAATCCAAGACAGATATTACAATCCTGTTGCAAATGATCCGTACTCAAGTAATAGAAACACTGTGGGCATCACAGTAAGGTAACTTATATCCACACTTATTGCACTTTTTAAAATCCTGAAGGACCTTTTTTCAGACATTCTGAAAGACAACCAACACCATTATGTACTTAATGTTTCATCTGTGTTGTCCGTTTTCATTTATCCTCAACCTATGGGTCCAGATCTGATTTGGCTAATTCCACTAGCTCATGGCCTCTAACTCTAGAGCTCTTTCCCTACCAATAACGCACGAATACTAATACAACTCAGATCTTGTTTGCAGCTTAAAAAGAAGACAATAAAGGGAATGACTAAGTTAACTACGTCATTTATATTGACCTCAATGAAGCTCATTCCTCCATAAACTAATTTTGAAAGTATGGAGGAGAATACAATGTCTGGACCTAAACACAAAAAGCAGAACTTTCCTTTAAGCCTCTTGCTCCTCCAGAAGTCAGACATCAAAAAAGATGGGGGGAATGGTGAGTGGGGAGTTCAGAATAAATGAAAAGGGACAGCACAGATAAGAAATTATGGCAAGTACATCACTATCTGATGCTGTCAATTTTCTTTCGGCAGATGTCATCCATTGTCACACATTCACCTAGGGTTCTTCACAGCAGGGAAAAATTTGCTTCCGTCTAGTTTGTAGGATGTGTCAAATGTTCGGAGAGTCTTGGAATGCCTGAAAAATCTAAGGCATCAGCATCACTACCAAAACACTGATATGCAAGTTGATTCTTTGGAGCCACATGTATTGTTAATGCTTTTCCCATAAATATGATCTCTGCACGTAACGTGCAAAGTGTTCATGAGTACCATGGTCTTGCAGAGGAAAGATGAAAGGAGAACCCTGTAAAAATTTGTAAGCAAGTCTATGAGGAAAGAAAAAAAGTTTGCATACCTGGATTATTTTTATTCTGAAAAGGATTGAGAAAGCATTGACCCATGAGATGTTAGCATCCATTTAATAATTATGTGGAGTCTTTGGAATCTTTGCCACTAACCGTAATGTCAATACCTGCAGAATCAATTGGGCTGATTATTGTACTGCAAATTATTTTGCTGACTTGCTTCTGGATTGACTGCAAGTATGGAGAGAGACAGAAAGGACGAGAAAAAAAAAAGACTACCATAGAAATTCTGTTGAACACTTAAAAATTAGGTGAGCATCCTGTGGGCTGTGGATAGACCAAGCAAAAAACTCAGATGGAAAGGGTTCCAGTTAGAAGCAGTAGTCTTTTCTTGGACAGTCTACCCTTTTTATATGTGACACTAAACATTCTAAAGTACTATGGTACAACCAAACAGTACTTGTTCAAGAAAGGACAGGACAAGTGAGATTTGAATATACGGAACACAGTGTGACGAACTGACTTGTTCAAGACAAACCCACAGTGGCCTCCATTCCCATGTACTCCCAGAGGTCAAGCTCCCGATTACAAATAGTTTAGTGGGATCTTTTGGATAATTCTCTGAACTCAATAGCCAAAGACTAGAATGCAAAGATAAGAAACCATTACTTTGTTGTAGTGTTAGACAATGCTTTTCAAATGCGTTCAAAAGTCCTGTTGAGGAAAAAAATCTATAAACCCTCGGTTTGTGGGCCAGGGCATCATCTTTTCCTGGACTAAAATACTAAGATTTCTTGAAACACTAACTGCAGATGGGATGTTCTCATCTCTATCATGAGAGAGTCTTGCATAGTGAAGGGAACCAGAAAGATCTTTTTTTTTTTTGGGGGGGGGGGGGTCATCCAACAAAGAATTGAACGTTCAGCCTCAGGGAAACCTACATTAAAGAGATATAGACATTCTAAACCAGGCCACTCTGCAAATAAGGTCAGTTCAGCAAGCTTATATCTAACACTGCTGAGGCATAACCACCTTACAAACCTGTCCAGCATGCCATACTCTGTCAGACACAGTGGAACAGAGCTCCGCTAGTTGCCCCCTTTCTTAATAGTAGCCA
The DNA here is from genome assembly GCF_019279795.1 of Protopterus annectens. NCBI lineage: Eukaryota > Metazoa > Chordata > Ceratodontiformes > Protopteridae > Protopterus > Protopterus annectens. Next base: position 901,642,956 of record NC_056748.1, read on the forward strand.
CTACTCATAGTATGCAAGTTACAGTCCTGTGCAGCCTACAAGATACCATTTGGATCCCAGTCCTGCACAGTATCCATATCACCCTGACCACACCCTTACAAAAAGAGTAGAGGGAAAAGGAAGGAAGAGAGATGCTAAGACATGACTTAGGCTGCGATAAAGTCCAATTAGATGTTTAGGTCGTTCACTTACAAGTAGTTCGACAATTGGGATTCTGTTATTTGATTAAAAGTTGTGACCCATTTAAAAACCCAATAAGAGGACATTAGGCTAAACAGAACAGCATTAGAGCAACGATCAAGTTTTAGTACTGCCAAGTTCACACAGCAAACTGATAGAGATCAACTGAACACATGCGCAGTGGAGTCACTTAAAAACTTAATCCCTACTGTAGAACACTATGTACCAGGCTAAGGGCTTGCACAAGTATATAAATACTGAGCACATGAGTGACTGTCATTTTGTAGTAAGCTGTTGACATGAATGCATGTATGTATGCAAGGTTTGTCAATTTCATATTTTATGCTGCTATCCATCCTGATGAGTTTGTACATATGAAAGCATCAAAGACACAATAACCCACCTGCTTGTCATCTGTGTTGGACAGGGACAAGAGATATGGTGTCAGAAGTATGACCAAAACATCTTGTTGCCATAAAGAGTTAAAGTTTCTTCTGAAGTAAGAGGCGCACCCAGTTGGTATTGGAGGAAAACACGAGTGGATCATCCCTACTGCACATACAATTTGCAAAACAGGTCATAAATTTCAGATGTTAAAAAGTACAGTTTTGTACCTACCATAACTGTAGATGTTAGAGTACTAATACAGCTGCAGTCATAACAGATGGGTTCTCCTGCCGTCAGGCGGGTCCTCGGTCGGCCAAATACCAAAGTCTAGGTCCAGCGTCGGTTGTAGTCGCTTCCTCCCCGTCAGAGCGACAGGGGTATAAAGGAACCAGCAGACGCCATTTTCTAAAGTTTTTCTTGCCCCAGTTGTCAGGTGCCCCCAGAAGGAAGGCAATACACAAGTTTGTGTAATAATGCAGTGCAATATAATCAAAATACAGTAGATGCAAGCAAATACATCATAAAAGAGTACCCCAATCAGGATGTATGAGGATGTGCTAGCCTATAGGCCTGTCCCAAGAAGGGAAGGAGGGAGGGAAACCTGGACTGCAGCTGTATTAGCACTAACATCTACATTTATGGTAGGTACAAAACTGTACTAAGTTCATCGTGCATACAGCTGCAGTCATAACAGATGGGTAGAATCCCAAAGCTAAGAAAGGGGTGGTAGGCACTAGGTGGAACTAGGAGGAGCCAAAATGCCCTGCAAGACTGCAGTGGCAAAGCCTGCTCTAGATTTGGAGTATAATGGTAGGTTGTAGTGCTTGGAGAAGGTATGCACAGAACTCCAAGTGGCTGCTTCCAAAATATCCTTGGTAGGAACTCCTCTGAGGAAGGATGCAGAGGTGGCTGTTGCCCTGGTGGAATGAGTTCTAATGCCTGTAGGTACAGCTTTGCCATGAAAGGAATAGCAAAAGTGCACACAGTGAGCTATCCATTTAGAGATTGTGAGATTGGCTTTCCTTGAGCTCCTACTGCATAGGCCACAAAGAGCTGTTCTGATTTTCTGAAAGGCTTTGTTCTGTCCAAATAATAACGCAGTTGTTTGTGGATGTCCAAGGAATGTAGTAATCTCTCCCCTTTGTTTTGAGGATTAGGATAAAAAGTAGGTAAATGTATGGCCTGATTTAAAGCTACCCTGGATACCACTTTAGGCATAAAGGCCAGCTGGTTCATAAGGAAACTCTGTCCTGATGGAAGATGATAAAAGGCTGGACAGCCATGAGAGCCTGTAGTTCTGAAACTCTAAGAGCTGAGGTGATAACCAAATGGAAGGCTGTTTTCCAGGACAAATATTGCAAATCTGATGAGGCAGCTGGCTCAAAAGGAGGCAAGGTCAGTTTTTCCAGAATGAAGTTAAGATCCCAAGCAGGTATTGGCTGTTTCCTTGGAGGTCTTAAATTCTTAGCCCCTCTGAGGAACTGTCTTGAGAGGGTGAGAATAAAGGTGGATCAGTGTTGTATTCTGCAGAAATGGCAGAGGCATGGATTTTGATGGAGAAAGTCCACTGCTTAGCAGTTCAGCCAAGTATTGTAGTATTTGAGGTAAATTCAGTTTTCCAGGGTCCTGGCCCTTTTTCTCATTCCAGACAAAAACATTTCCATTTTGCAGAGTAAGCTTTTCTAGTTGATTGCCTTCTGGCCTCCAAAATGACATTCTGCACCTCCTTGGATAGTAGGGCCTGCTGTGATGCTAAGGAATCTTCCATGCGGCTAGATTGAGTGTTTTCAGCTGACTGAAGAGTTTTGAAGCTGTGCTGAGTCAGAAGAGGAGGCAGAGGCAGGGTCCATGGTGGGGAATGAGTCAGGCTCCTCAGGAGTGGGTACCAGTGTTGCCTTGGCCAGTCCGGAGCAATGAGGATCATCTTTGGTCTGTCTGCTCTGGTCTTCAATAGAACTTTGGGCAGCAGAGGAAGAGGTGGGAAGGCATAAACTGTCATTGATGTCCAACTGAGAGAGGGCGCCCACTCTCCAGGCCTTTGGATGGAAGATCCTTGAGCAGAATTTTGTCAATTGATTTGTGGGAGGCAAAGAGATCCATGTCTGGCCTTCCCCATTCTTGTATTCTCTGTAAAAACTTTTGGATGCAACTTCCATTCGTGTAGGTCTGTCATATTCCTGCTTAGGTTGTCTGCCAGCGCGTTTTCCTTGCCTGGCAAGTACTGTGCTTGTAGTTCCATTTGTAAGTCCATGGCCATGTTCCAAAGTGACATGGCCAGTCTGCATAGGGGGTAAGAATGTGTTCCTCCCTGCTTGTTTATGTACCACAACTGTGTGGTGTTGTCTGTTCTCATCAATAGTTGACCTGGTTGTAAGAGGTCCTTGAAAGCTATAATAGCATTTATGACTGCTAGCATTTTTTTGATTGATGTGAAGGTGCTTTTCTTTTTGGGACCACTTGCCCTGAATGCACCGATCTGTCATGTGCGCCCCCCAGGCGTAGTCAGAGGCGTCTGTTGTGATGACTTGATTTGCTTGAGGCTTGCTCAATGGAAGACCTGTATTTGACATGCTTGAGCCCACCACAGAAATTCCTTTTGCAGACATGGAATTAGTGGTATTATTGTTTCCAAACTGTGGCTGTGTTGAGACCATATGTTTTTCAAGTACCATTGTAGTTTCCTCATATGCAGCTTTGCACATGGGATTAGTAAGATGCAAGATGCCATGAATCCCAGAGCCTGCAGGATTTTCCTTGCAGTCAGCCTGGTGCAATTTGCCAGTGTTATGAAGTATTGAATTAGTTGCCCCTGCTTCTCTGGCGTGAGGTAGGCCATCTGGGTGTTTGTGTCCAAACTGGCACCCAGGAAAATTATCTTCCGAGAGGGTATTAGCCTTGATTTCTTTTTGTTGACTGTGTATCCCAGAGAATTCAATAACATTACTTAAGCCAGATGTTTCAGAAGAATATACTTGCTGTCCGCTTGGATCAGGCAGTCGTCCAAATAGGTATATATTTGTATCCCTTGAAGTCTGCAGTAGGCAATTACAGATGCCAGGCATTTCGTGAATACTCTGGGCATAGTAGATAAGCCAAAGGGCAATGCAGAGAATTGATAATGGGTTGAACCTGCAAGAAATCTGAGGTACCTTCTGCAATTTTGTCTGATGGGGACATGCAGGTATGCCTCCTTGAGGTCCAATGTTACCAGCCAAGACTCCTTGCCCAGCATGGGAAGAAGTTGCTGTAGAGTGAGCATCTTGAATTTTGGAACGAGTAGAAATGTTTAGGATGGATAGATCCAAAATAGGTCTCCAATCTTTTCCCTTCCTTGGCACCAGAAATAGCCTGGAATAAAAACCTTAACCTTGTTCGTGCGTAGGTACCTCTTGAATAGCTTTCATGTTTATGAGATCTGTAATTTGTCTTTGTGCCTCTGCCCTTTGTGTGGCAGGTTTGGCATGCCTCATTTTTTGGAAGGGTGTGAAAATGGAATTTGTAGCCTCTGTTTATAATGTCCAGGATCCATTTGTCCTTTGTGACAATGCCAATTTTTTGAAAATAATGCCAGCTTTCCTCCTAAGGGGGCTGCCATTTGCGACCTGGTTGGCATGCAAAGGGGAAGTCATTGGGTTTGCTTTCTGAAAGATTGTGAGTTGTCTTCACCACCTCTGTGTAGGAGCTTGCCATTGTCTGCCTCTATACGATCCTTGGGATTGTCCTCTGCCCCTCGGGCGCCTGTATCTGCCTCTTTGGGGTCTGTCTGTGGCAGGAAAGGACCAGTTTTTGGAAAGCCAATTTCTACTAAAACGTGGGGGTTGAACCTGTAGAAATTCTCAGTTTGAATTGATTTAGCCTTTTCCTCCATTTTCCTTAATACCTCCTCAGCATTAGCACCAAATAATACATCCTTTTGAAGAGGGGCGTCTAGTAGTTTAGCTTTGACATGATCAGGCAAGGCTTGTTCCTTGAGCCAGGCATGCCTACGTATGACTGATCCTGTAACAGCAGCTCTACACGAGGCCTCTAGAGCATCAAAACCACATTGTAAGGTATGGTTACCCACTTGTTCTGCACTATGCATCAAATCCTGCAACTCCAAGTCTGGTTGTTCAGGTTGTGACATTTTACTTTAATTGTGATAACAAAAACTGTTGGTATTTTAGCATATGAAACCCAACAGTTTAAGGCCCTCATGGATAAGATAGCAGAAGTATATCCCTTTTTCCCCATCTTTCTAAGGATCTGGAATCTCTCTCGGAAGGCAGTGGATTTTTAACAATCGAGGCCTTAACTCCCTTGGGGCCCTGTGAGATAGTTTCTGGGTCAGCAGCATGGCTTTTGTAAAGAAATTGGTGTTGAGTCAGGGACCCTGTAGTACCAGTCAGGCTTAACTGGAGCTGGAAGAAGAGAGTCCAGGTTAAGGCAAGCCTCCGAGTAATCATCTAGGATGTCCAAGACAGGAGATATAGCCAGAGGCCTGTGATGAGGAAGCAAAAGAAATTCCCCGAGCCTTTTCTTGGAATCTGAATAATTCTGGCCTTCCCAGTGGAATTGTTCCATTAAGGTATGCAAAGTTTCCCCAAATGAATAATCCTCAGGGGGGGATACAGAAGGGATGGACTCCTCCGCATCAGTCTTCAAAAGGGGAGTAAGAATGTTCCTGATCAGAGGGGGAATCTTCCTCCACTCTAGGCCTTTTGTCTGGAGGGGGCTGAGAACCTCTGATAAGAGTAATTAAATCCTCAGCCATTTTAAGCATCTGTTTCTTAGGCATGGGGCCTGGAGATGGGCCCTGTGTAGCTGGTCTCAGAGTGCATGGTTGCTTTAGACTTTGTGAAAGCCTTGATGGAGAAAGATCTGAAGACACCTTGAGTAGAGGTGGACCTGTCCACATTCTGAGTTTCAACGCCAAGAGTGGCTTCGGTATCTGTAGACGGGGTGTGGGCAGAGGGGCCTGCGACCTAGGGCACAGTAGACACAGTCAAAGACAGGTAGTCGGTAGTCAGGGGCTGTGCAGTCGCCTCGCTGAGAACCGGACCATGTGTAGTCGGCTTTGGCGTGGTGTCGGTAGAGGACGCAGACCTAGTGTGTTTGTCCTTGTCTTTGCGGTTTTTTAGACAAAACCGGAGTCTGAGTATCCGACATAGTATAGTTAAATGCTTTCCCAAAATAATGCTGGGCGAACTCCGCCCGGCGCTTAGTGAGTTTGTTGAATGTAGCACAAAAGCGACAGACCAAGACGTAGTGGTCTGGGCCTAAACAAGGTATACAGAGGGAATGGGAATCCTTATGCGGTATTTGCTTCCCACAAGAATACAATTATTAACTTTGTCTGACATCGGTCAGAGGCAAGAAAAGGTTCACCAACGGGGTACTTAGCTTTTAAGAAGACTTCGGTTTACAAATTTTCGTAATCTCAGGAGCTGGCCGACTGGCACTTGCGAACTGCTTCTGCTTCGGGCACCGCGCGGCAAGAAAGACTGAAGAAAATGGCGTCGGCTGGTTCCTTTATACCCCTCACTGACATCAGGGAAGAAGCAACGACAACCAACGCCGGACCTAGACTTTGGAATTCGGCCGACCGAGGACCTGCCTGACTGCAGGAGAACCCCATCTGTTATGACTGCAGCTGTATGCACGATGAACATCTGATAATGACAGTCTCCCAACCGGAAGCATAGGAATCTCCAGGATTGCCTGTCCATTTGTGTGGTAGTACACATCCCGGAGATCTATGTAGCACATCCAATTGTCCAAACCCAAGAAGGGAAGAATGGACAGCAGTGCTACCATTCAGAGCATAGTCTTCCTTTTTTTTTTTTTTTTGTAACTAAAAAAAGAACCTCAACCAAGTTCCAGATTCAATTTGGTCTGCGGGGAAGTCTTGGAGGGGTCTTTTTTTCTAGCAATCTTTGTACCTCTAGGATTGCTTGATCCCAAAGACTAGGTGGAACATCTACGATGGATTTTTTTTTTTTTTTTTTTTTTTTGAGGGGGGCGAATGGGAAAAGGGAATTTTATAACCCTGGATATTATTGACAGTAATTGTGTTTCTCTCGTGATAGTTTGCCAGGCTGCTGGGCAGAGTGATAGGCTACCCCTGACTGCCTGCAGTGGTGGACAGTCTGGCCTCCCTTCAGGAGTGCTGGAAGGATCTAGCAGGGGTGGTCTCCGTTCCCTTCCTGTTGCGGACCCCCAAAGACACAAGAGCAGCATCTTTTGTTACCCCACCCCCTCTGCCGGGGGGGGGGGGGGGGGGGCTCCACATGTCAGGCGAAGCTGCCTAGGATTTTGAAACCACATCTTTCCACTCTTACGACCTTCAGGTTAGGGTCTACATGGAGTAGATAAATGGACTCCAACAGCAGAGAGTCTTGCCATCCTGTTCACACCTGGTGAGTCTTACCTGAGGCCCAAACAAAAACGAGCCATCAAAGGGGGCATTGGTAAATTATTTGAAGTTCCACAAACTGAAAGTCACATCCAGGAGCATCTCCACAAAGCTTATCCGGTACCTGCTGCCCTACTCTCTCAATCTGCTGCACAAGTGAGCCTCATGGAGTAGTTAACCAATGAATTCAAGGTCGTAAGCTGGAAGCCTCCCTGTTCACAACTCCCTCAACTAGAGGATCTTGCAGGGCATCTCCTAGCTCCTTGAGCAGATGCCCCTGATGTGGTATGAAGTATGACAAGTAATTCAGCGACCTTATAGTAAAGGTCAGTGAAGAGAACATACACTTCCATACCTGTGCATTGTACGAGGCTCTTTGTTCTGCAGATGGACAGATGGTTTCCACAATTTCCCTCTTACCATGGCATCAACAGGGACCTCTTTGTAAAGGAAGGATGTATACTCTGCAGCAGTAATAAATTTATTCAGTCTCTTCAGAACTGGTTCCATGGTCTCTGAAGTGCTCCACGCCCTTCAACTCGCTACAGACAAAAATGGGTCAGAAAACAGAGCCAAGAAGTGGAGTGTTGGGAACCAAGTGTGTCCAGGTGAATAGACTTTTACTCAGAAGTGGCTAGGGACTCCCAGCCACCCCCTCTAAGGATTTCCATGATGTCTGAAAAGAAGACATCCTCAGAAGGGGACCATTGGGACCCTTACGATTCATCCAAGTCTGTGTCTAAAGTGATGGACTCAGAGTCCAGATGCTTCCTCTTGCATCTTTTCTTCAAAGGGACCTCCTCCAAATGTTCGGGGGAGGTTTCGGAAAGAGGAGTTGCCCAATAGGGCATCCTGGGGCACAGGTTCCCTATGCTTAGGGGCAGGAGGGTCAAAAATAGTCAGGCACCAAGGGGAATGAAACCAATGGAGCCAAGGGTGGAGCAGTCTCAGGAGAAAGCACGCTCATCACCTCTAAGGCATCACCATCCAGAGTAGAAGGGGCCTCCGGCTCCAAAGAGCCCAGAGATCTCCTGTGAACCAAGAGCGACTGCTCAAAGACTGATGTGGGAGCAGAGCTCACCTGTGCTGAAGCTCCGAGAAGACAGCTGGGTAGGAAAAGGGTCCGATACCACTTCCCCCATTGGAGCCGGCGAGAGCTTCAACGCCCTGATCCCTCGATGGTCTGAGACAAAGGATATCAGAACGGGTGTCAGAACAGATAAAGTAACCAGAGCAGACTGGTCCACCACCACAACCGCCATGCACTCTGGCTCGGAGCTCGAGAGTGTCGGGGGAGAAACACATGGAGAAGCTGAATGGGCCTAAGGAGTCAATTCCTTATGGTTTGGGCTCTAGTAATTTAAAAAAGCGCCTGCGACTTGAGAAGCCTATTGACAACTCTCTCCACATCATGATCCAAAACATGGAGGACCAAGAAGAGTGCAAAGAGGACCAGTGACTGCCCGCTCCAGACTGCAGCAAAGGAGATTGTGGAGAAGAGCGTACCAGCTCCAAAGGAGACTGTTCTTTTTTGGGTCCGGACTGACTCAGAGGAAATTGATGAAGCCGCCAGAGACTTAGCCAACACTGGGAACAGACAGAGCCAAAAGTTTCAGTGGATTTTGTCTGTTCCGAACTCACAATCGATGGCTTAGTGGATTTTTCGGACACTTTGTCTCAGGATCCTCAGCCAGCTAAAGAATCTTGAGGGTTCTTCAGAAAGCCATGCAAAACAAGCTTCTTCTTTCTCACCTGCAGAACTCTGGGACTGAAAGCATGACAGAGCATGATTCCTACAAGTGAACAGCCAACAATAAACACAACTTGTGTGCCCGTCCATAAGGGACATTTTTTGGCAACACAAGTCGCATTTTTTTTTTTTTTTAACCCAGAGGGTTTAGACTCTCTGGACATGGTGGATAAGACAGAAAAAAATTACCGCAATACTAGAAAAAAAAAAAACCAAGGCTATAACAGCTAACAGCACACTAAAAACTACTATAAAGGCCAACTGCTAGCCCAAACAGGAAAGGAATGTTTTTCTTTTTCTAAATCGAGATTAAAAAGAAAGGATAGCAGCCTCTAATTTAAATGAAGACTCCAATAGTAGAGCCTCTAATCTAACAGATATCCTGAAAAGAATGGGGAAAAGAACCCTCTAATTTAAACGGGCTCAAAGGAGAAGGCAAGGCCTGAGGAAGAAAACGACAGCCAAAACACACCCACAAGTAGAAAAAGGGTCTTTAGACTATCAGGGGATAATATACTTAAACAAAATCCTGGAAAGGATAACAATACAGGTGAAAAACATTTACTTAGCCTGAGCCAGTAGTTGCAATCTCGATGCTGCAAGTGGCAAACGAGATCTGGGTAGCTACCGTTAAGCATGTTGGGATATGGGTTAGCCTAGAGCCAGTAAACACTCAAGCTGGTGTAAAATCAGCTAAGTCAGAGGTGAGGATAGACTCCGAACCCACCCAGCAAGAACAAAGGAGAGATGGGTCAACATAACATGTATAATTTCACACTTTTCTACAAGAAAGGCACACTTCTTTATCTTGCTGATGCATTATCCAGATTGCCCAGAAATACCACTGTACAACATGAGAATGAGAACCTTGATTTTGGAGTCATGGACAAGTCTTGATGAGCCACAGATCCAGTTTTACAAAAGCTGAACCACTTAATCAAGGATGGCCATCAAAGCAAATCTAGTTAACCAAAGAAGGGCAACCTTATTTTCCACACAGATGAGATTTTGCCCGACAAAGTTACCCTTATGGAAGGTCCAAAAATCATTGTTCTAAAGTCCTTGCAACAACAGTACATTACTATCGTGCATCATGATCACCCAGGAACAGACTACCAAAACAAGGGCAAGAGGACTAGTATTTTGGCCTTTCGTCACGAGAGAGAGAGAGAGAGACAGTACTTAAACTGTTTTGTGTGCGCAATAGTACTAAGCCACATGAGAAGGAATCACTTCAGCTAAACCAGATTCCAGAACTACCTTGATAGACAGTAGCCTGACATTTGAGTGGAATGGTCAAGATTTAGCATTAGACTTACTCCAATTGGTTTTAAGATTGACCTACTTCCTAATCTAGCATCCAGTACTGTCATTACTAAGATGAAGTGTCATTTTGTAGTCCATGGTAGCCCACACAAAGTTATGACAATGGCACACAGTTTACAAGCTAACAGTTCAAAAGATTTGCAGAAGAATGTGACTTTACTCAGGAGTAGCCACATTCTCCCAAACCATTTGACTGTGCAGTTCAAAGTGCAAAACAGTTACTAGAGAAGTCAAACCGTGATAATAGTGATGTTTTTCCTTAATCTCTTGAAGCTCAAATATCCGTGATAAACATCTTGGTTCTCAGGCCTAGAGACTTCTGCCAAGATAAACCAGAAAGAACAGTTGTGTACACTTCACATAAATGCAGATATTAGAGTGTATTCACCGTTGCAGTCATCACATGTGGGTTAATTCCCCAAGGTAAAGAAAGGGTGGAGACAGTCAAGAAGAGTTTGGGCTTGCTAGTATGCCCTGCAGGACTGCAGTTGCAAAACCCAGCCTGGACTTGGAAAATATAGGCAGGTGGTAATGCTTGGTGAATGTGTGTAAAGAACTCCAGGTAGCAGCCTCAAGAATGTCCCTGGTAGGGACTCCCCTGAGGAATACTGTAGAGGTAGAAGTCGCACTAGCGGAACGTGTCCTTACCCCCTGAGGGCTTTGTTTCCCATGGTGTTTGTAGCAGAAATGGATACAGTGTGTTATCCATTTGAAAATGATCTGTTTTTAAATGGCCTTGCCCTCTGCCCCTGCTGCAAAGTTAAGTATTAACTGGTCAGATTTCCTGAAAGGCTAGTCCTATCCAGGTAGAATATGAGCTGTCTGTGCATGTTTGAGTGCAGGATCCTTTCCCCTTTATTTTGAGGATTGGGAAAGAAGGTTGGCAAATGGATAGACTGGTTTGAGAGCCACACTGGACACCACTTTAGGCATAAAAGGAGGATTAGTCCTGAGAGAGACCCTGTCAGCATGAAAAATGAAGGGTTCCACAGCCATCATTGCTTGTAGCTCAAACACTCTCCTAGCGGAAGTGCTGGCCAGAAGCAATGCAGTTTTCCAGGCGATGAATTTTAATTCTGCGGACGCTGCAGGCTCAAGAAAGGGGGTAGTGAGCTTTTTTTCCAGTACAAAGTTAAGGTCCCAAGCCGGGGTGGGCACACTACTTTGTGGCCTTAATTTGTTTGCCCCTCTCAGGAACTGTTTGATGAGAGGGTGAGAGAAGAGGGGTGGCTCAGAGTTGTAATGAGCAGAGATGGCAAAGGCATGGAACTTAATGGAGAAGGATAGGCTTCTGTGGAGTACATCTGCCATGTAATCCAGGATTAGAGGTAGGAAGGGCAAGGTTGTGTCCTTTCCTTTAAATTGAATCCAGAAGTAGTACCTTTTCCACTTATCTGCATAAGATTTCCTTGTACTGGGTCTTCTGGCTTCAAGAATGACGCAAGGCACCTGTTTGCTTAGACTGATCACTGGAGGAGAATTCAAGGAATTCACAAGGCTGCAAGATTCAGAGTTTGCATTAGCGGATGCAAGATCAGTCCCCCCCTGCTGACAGAGGAGGGGTCAGGCTCTGGGGTAGGTGCCAGGGTGGCACCGCTGACAGGCTGCACAGTAGTGGGTACCAGTGCTGGCGTGGCCAGTCTGGAGCAAACAGGATAGCCCTTGGTCTGCCCTGTCTAATCTTGAGCAATATTCCTGATAGAAGGGGCAGAGGGGGGAATGCAGAGAGAGAGGAAGAGGGGGGAATGCATGGACAGAGATTTACCCACTGGAATAAGGGATCCACTTTCCAGGCCCAGTTGTGAGGTGTTCCGCTGCAGAATTTGTTGAGCTGGTGATTGCAGGGGGAAGTAAAAAGATCCACCTCTGGGGTCCCCCATTTCTGAATCAGAAAGCTGAAAGAGCTGGGCTCTAATTTTCACTCGTGTGGGTCTAGTAAATTTCTGCTGAAGTCTGCCAGCGAGTTTTGTTTGACTGGCAGGAAATGAGCTTGCAGACTGACCATGTCCAATGCCATGTTCCAAAGGTTCATGGCTAGCCTGCAGAGTGGGTTCCCCCCTGCTTGATGTATCACAACTGTGGTGTTGTCTGTTTTTATTAGCAGGGGTGCTGGTGACAGTAGGGATCCGAAGGCTGTTGGAGCATGCTGAACAGCTAGCATCCCTTTTTGGTTGCTGTGCAAATGCATTTGACTTTGGCTGCAGTGGTTCTGAACGCACCTGTCGTCCAGGTGTGCCCCGCAGACAATCTGAGGAGTCTGTGGTTAGGGTCTGGGCTGAGTAAAGGGAAGCTCCTCGTGGTTGCATGCTGTTGCCCACCAAAGAAACCGTCCTTAGACTAGGTACGATAGGAATGACGGTTTCCAAGTCCTGAGAATGCTGGCACCAAAGACTTAAGTACCATTGAAGTTTCCTCATATGCAGTCTGGCATATAGAATTAGTAGGATGCAAGAGGCCATGAACCCTAGGGCCTACAGGATTTTCCTTGCAGACAGCTGGGTTCTGGTGGCCATTTAAGTGAAGTAGCCTGTCAGATCAGCTTTTCTGGAGTAAGGAATGCCATCTGGGATGCTGTGTCCAAGCTTGCTCCCAGGAATACAATCTTTTGACGGAGGACTAGCTTTGATTTCTTTTCGCTGATAGTACACCTCAGGGAGTTAGATTTTTTACAAAATGTCAGATGCTGCAAAAGCATTTGACTGTCTGCCTTAATCAGGCAGTCATCCCAAGTACAAGTAATTTTGAATCTTGCTGTCTATAGTAGGCAATGGTTGGAGCCAGGCATTTTGTGACTACTCTGGGAGCAGTAGCTAAGCCAAAGGGAAGTGCAGAAAACTGATTATGCATACAGCCTGCCCTGAAGCGTACGTAGTTCCTGCATGAGTCCCTGATAGGGATGTGCAAATAGGCTTCGAGTGGCTAACCAGGCATCTTTTTTCAGCATAGGAAGAAGTTGGAGTGAGCATTTTGAATTTTGGTACCACCAAGAAGACGTTTAGAATGGAAATCTCTAGGATTGGGTGCCAAGTGCCCTCTTTTTTTGGGTACAAGGAAAAGTCTGGAATAGAACCCTGGACCTATGTGTTCTGCAGAAACAGTTCAATAGTCCTTAGAGAGCAGGGATTGAACTTGGTTTTGTGCCCTCTTTTTTGGGTACTAGGAAAAGTCTGGAATAGAACCCTGGACCTATGTGTTCTGCAGAAACAGGTTAAATAGTCCTTAGAGAGCAGGGATTGAACTTGGTTTTGCGCCCCCACTGGTTTGGAGAAAGGTCTGGGACCCTTTGGGGTTTGGCAGTGAGTGGAAGTAAAATGTGTACCACTGGGATACAGTGGTGAGGTCCCATCTGTCTTTGGTGATGCAAGTCCAGTTTTTTGCATGATGGGCAAGTTACCCTCCTAGGGGCATGAGCAGTTGGGCAGTGGTGGGGATTGGAGTTGAGAAGTCATTGTGAATTCTTTCCCTAAGGGGATGGGGCTTAGCACTCCCCGTTTTTGAAATGGAGACACACCATTGCTTAGATCCCACCATTGCTTAGATCCCAGCATACAGAGACTGTAGTCTAGGGGATCCGTTTCCCCTGGGTCTAGTTTGAGATGGCCTTAAGGGAGCTGGAAAGCACCAATGCTTCGAGGGGCAATGCCTACTGAATCTAGGAGGCTGCACTTGCAAGAAAGCTTTGCCTGTCTGTGTAGATTTAGCTTTTTCTTCAATCTTAAGAATCTCTTCTGCTTTGGTGTCAGATAGTCCTTGTTCAAAGGAGCATCTAGCAATTTTAATTTGACATGGTCTGGCAAGATCTGCTCCTTAAGCCAAGCATGCCTTCTCAGTACACAACCAGACACTGCTGCCCTGCAAAATGATTCTAGGGTGTCAAAGCCACATTGCAAAGTAGGTTTGCTGACTTAAGCTTGCAGAAGGCATAAGCTCTTGTAATTCTTCATTTTCTGCACAATCTGTAAAAGTTCTGGAACTCCTGTCAAAAGGGGGTAGACTCTTAACTGTAGTTGCTTTGATATCTTTAGGCACCTGGGAGATGACTGCTGGGGCAGCAGGAGGATTTTTGAAAAGGAATTTGAGAAAGTCAGGAACTGTGGTACCCGTTTCGGTTCTACAGGGGCAGGGGGTGGTACCCGTCCCGGTCTACAGGGGCAGGGGGTGGTACCCGTCCCGGTCTACAGGGGCAGGGGGTGGTACCCGTCCCGGTCTACAGGGGCAGGGGGTGGTACCCATCCGGGTCTACAGGGGCAGGGGGTGGTACCCATCCGGGTCTACAGGGGCAGGGGGTGGTACCCATCCGGGTCTACAGGGGCAGAGGGCAAGGTTGTGTCCTTTCCTTTAAATTGAATCCAGAAGTAGTACCTTTTCCACTTATCTGCATAAGATTTCCTTGTACTGGGTCTTCTGGCTTCAAGAATGACGCAAGGCACCTGTTTGCTTAGACTGATCACTGGAGGAGAATTCAAGGAATTCACAAGGCTGCAAGATTCAGAGTTTGCATTAGCGGATGCAAGATCAGTCCCCCCCTGCTGACAGAGGAGGGGTCAGGCTCTGGGGTAGGTGCCAGGGTGGCACCGCTGACAGGCTGCACAGTAGTGGGTACCAGTGCTGGCGTGGCCAGTCTGGAGCAAACAGGATAGCCCTTGGTCTGCCCCGTCTAATCTTGAGCAATATTCCTGATAGAAGGGGCAGGGGGGGGAATGCAGAGAGAGGAAGAGGGGGGAATGCATGGACAGAGATTTACCCACTGGAATAAGGGATCCACTTTCCAGGCCCAGTTGTGAGGTGTTCCGCTGCAGAATTTGTTGAGCTGGTGATTGCAGGGGGAAGTAAAAAGATCCACCTCTGGGGTCCCCCATTTCTGAATCAGAAAGCTGAAAGAGCTGGGCTCTAATTTTCACTCGTGTGGGTCTAGTAAATTTCTGCTGAAGTCTGCCAGCGAGTTTTGTTTGACTGGCAGGAAATGAGCTTGCAGACTGACCATGTCCAATGCCATGTTCCAAAGGTTCATGGCTAGCCTGCAGAGTGGGTTCCCCCCTGCTTGATGTATCACAACTGTGGTGTTGTCTGTTTTTATTAGCAGGGGTGCTGGTGACAGTAGGGATCCGAAGGCTGTTGGAGCATGCTGAACAGCTAGCATCCCTTTTTGGTTGCTGTGCAAATGCATTTGACTTTGGCTGCAGTGGTTCTGAATGCACCCGTCGTCCAGGTGTGCCCCGCAGACAATCTGAGGAGTCTGTGGTTAGGGTCTGGGCAGAGCGGGGCTGAGTAAAGGGAAGCTCCTCGTGGTTGCATGCTGTTGCCCACCAAAGAAACCGTCCTTAGACTAGGTACGATAGGAATGACGGTTTCCAAGTCCTGAGAATGCTGGCACCAAAGACTTAAGTACCATTGAAGTTTCCTCATATGCAGTCTGGCATATAGAATTAGTAGGATGCAAGAGGCCATGAACCCTAGGGCCTACAGGATTTTCCTTGCAGACAGCTGGGTTCTGGTGGCCATTTAAGTGAAGTAGCCTGTCAGATAAGCTTGTTTTTCTGGAGTAAGGAATGCCATCTGGGATGCTGTGTCCAAGCTTGCTCCCAGGAATACAATCTTTTGACGGAGGACTAGCTTTGATTTCTTTACGCTGATAGTACACCTCAGGGAGTTAGATTTTTTACAAAATGTCAGATGCTGCAAAAGCATTTGACTGTCTGCCTTAATCAGGCAGTCATCCCAAGTACAAGTAATTTTGAATCTTGCTGTCTATAGTAGGCAATGGTTGGAGCCAGGCATTTTGTGACTACTCTGGGAGCAGTGGCTAAGCCAAAGGGAAGTGCAGAAAACTGATTATGCATACAGCCTGCCCTGAAGCGTACGTAGTTCCTGCATGAGTCCCTGATAGGGATGTGCAAATAGGCTTAGAGTGGCTAACCAGGCATCTTTTTTCAGCATAGGAAGAAGTTGAAGAGTGAGCATTTTGAATTTTGGTACCACCAAGAAGACGTTTAGAATGGAAATATCTAGGATTGGGTGCCAAGTGCCCTCTTTTTTGGGTACAAGGAAAAGTCTGGAATAGAACCCTGGACCTATGTGTTCTGCAGAAACAGTTCAATAGTCCTTAGAGAGCAGGGATTGAACTTGGTTTTGTGCCCTCTTTTTTGGGTACTAGGAAAAGTCTGGAATAGAACCCTGGACCTATGTGTTCTGCAGAAACAGGTTAAATAGTCCTTAGAGAGCAGGGATTGAACTTGGTTTTGCGCCCCCACTGGTTTGGAGAAAGGTCTGGGACCCTTTGGGGTTTGGCAGTGAGTGGAAGTAAAATGTGTACCACTGGGATACAGTGGTGAGGTCCCATCTGTCTTTGGTGATGCAAGTCCAGTTTTTTGCATGATGGGCAAGTTACCCTCCTAGGGGCATGAGCAGTTGGGCAGTGGTGGGGATTGGAGTTGAGAAGTCATTGTGAATTCTTTCCCTAAGGGGATGGGGCTTAGCACTCCCCGTTTTTGAAATGGAGACACACCATTGCTTAGATCCCACCATTGCTTAGATCCCAGCATACAGAGACTGTAGTCTAGGGGATCAGTTTCCCCTGGGTCTAGTTTGAGATGGCCTTGAGGGAGCTGGAAAGCACCAATGCTTCGAGGGGCAATGCCTACTGAATCTAGGAGGCTGCACTTGCAAGAAAGCTTTGCCTGTCTGTGTAGATTTAGCTTTTTCTTCAATCTTAAGAATCTCTTCTGCTTTGGTGTCAGATAGTCCTTGTTCAAAGGAGCATCTAGCAATTTTAATTTGACATGGTCTGGCAAGATCTGCTCCTTAAGCCAAGCATGCCTTCTCAGTACACAACCAGACACTGCTGCCCTGCAAAATGATTCTAGGGTGTCAAAGCCACATTGCAAAGTAGGTTTGCTGACTTAAGCTTGCAGAAGGCATAAGCTCTTGTAATTCTTCATTTTCTGCACAATCTGTAAAAGTTCTGGAACTCCTGTCAAAAGGGGGTAGACTCTTAACTGTAGTTGCTTTGATATCTTTAGGCACCTGGGAGATGACTGCTGGGGCAGCAGGAGGATTTTTGAAAAGGAATTTGAGAAAGTCAGGAACTGTGGTACCCGTCCCGGGTCTACAGGGGCAGGGGGTGGTACCCGTCCCGGTCTACAGGGGCAGGGGGTGGTACCCGTCCCGGTCTACAGGGGCAGGGGGTGGTACCCGTCCCGGTCTACAGGGGCAGGGGGTGGTACCCGTCCCGGTCTACAGGGGCAGGGGGTGGTACCCATCCGGGTCTACAGGGGCAGGGGGTGGTACCCATCTGGGTCTACAGGGGCAGGGGGTGGTACCCATCTGGGTCTACAGGGGCAGGGGGTGGTACCCATCTGGGTCTACAGGGGCAGGGGGTGGTACCCATCTACAGGGCAGGGGTGGTACCGTCCCGTCTACAGGGGCAGGGGGTGGTACCCATCTGGGTCTACAGGGGCAGGGGGTGGTACCCATCTGGGTCTACAGGGGCAGGGGGTGGTACCCATCTGCCCACAGGGGCAGGGGGTGGTACCCGTCCCGGTCTACAGGGGCAGGGGGTGGTACCCATCTGGGTCTACAGGGGCAGGTGGTAAAGTATCAGGAGTTGGACTGTATTCCATAAAGAACATCCAGGATTAGGGGTATTGCTTAAGGCCCATGTTGTGGCAAATCAGAAATTCTCAGAGTCTTTTCGGACAGAGGATAGTCTTGGCATTCCCAGTGGAAATCCTCTCAAAGTACGTAAGGTTTCACCAAATGAAAAATCCTCTAGAGGAGAAGCAGAGAGAATGGATTTCTCAGTGTCGGAATCCTCTTAAGCAGATAATGGCATGTTTTCATAATCGGATACCAGAGTCGGACTGTTGGTCTGTTACAGCAGCTGGGGACTGGCCTCTCTCTTATTAGGGGAAGACTAACTTCCCCTAGTAAGCATAAGATCTGCCATTTTATGCATTTGATGATGTGGCAAGGAAGGTGTTTGTCGTTTTTTTAGGCGTAGGTCGTACTCTTGGCCTTAGAAACTCAGCTTTAGACAGAACTTACGATGCAAAACAAGTCTGTGTCGAATATTGGTAGTGAGAAGAACTTCCTCAGAAGCCAGTGCCTGCTCAACGGCTCTGGACTCATCCAAGGTAGAGACATCCGCAGGTTCCGTAGTCCAAGTGTCTCACGGCATACCAGATTCTGAATGGGTCTCTGTAGAGGCCTGCAAATCTACTGAAGCAGGCATCAGGGGCTGCGAAAACACCGAACTGGCAACAAGCTCATCAGAAGCATAGTCAGTAGTTTTGGAGCCGTGCGGTCTTTATCCTGAAATTTTTCATAAGATAGGAAACAAATGGCTTACCGAAGCCATTTTGGAATAGGGAGATCGAAAAGTATTTAGCGACAATAAGGGCCGAACAAATACTTTAGGCGTTGAACAAGGCACAAAACCTACAGTGAGGTAAGTTGCGGTCCGTGCCTAAACAGGTGACGCAATAAGAATGGAAATCGATGCATTTGCTTTCCACAGGCAAGACAATTAAACTTTCTGACATGGGTTAGAGCAAAGAAAAAAAAAAAAGAATTCCCAATGGGGTACTTTGCTTTAGAAGACATCAGGATGATTCAATTCGGTAACGAAAACTCAGGTAGCGGCTGACCAGCACTCATGCAAACTGCTTCTGCTTCGAGCTCCTCTGCAAGAAAGACTGGTGTAATGGCATCAGGTGCCTGTTTTTATACCCCTGACTTCAGTCCTGGAGCGACAGCAACTGACGCAGAAATATGAAGTCTCTGGTATGCAGGCCAACTGAGGTTATCTGCCTGCAGGTAGCCCAGTGTGATGACTGCGACAGTGAAACAAACATCCACATTACCAATAGGTAGTGAATTGTTGGTTCCATGTGTGAAGAACAGGTCAATGAAAACCAATCTGTTGAAACATTTAAACTAGAAATACTATGAGACCACCAGCAAACTGCTCAGTCCTTTACGAAGAGGAGTGCTAAGGATGTAAATGTGCAAAGGTTATAATCAGACTGGAGTCGTGAAGAATATTTGCCCAGAGCAGAGATTTTGCATTATGGCATCAAAGACCAGAGTTTAGGCAGAATTAAAAATATTTGATACCAGTGTCTGAGCCTATACCACAGCATATAGCATGAGACAGTTGTCCAGTGCTCAAGTTCAATATGAAGTTAGAGAATATTCCCATTCCTGTGATAAATCCAGAAGTTCCTGGTTAAGAGTTCACCAAACACCATCCCTGCTGCTAAACTCCGTTCAGACTTGTTATGAGATCCGGTCGCATCTCCAGACCATGTAATAGATACACTGCAACTAGGACATGAACATTGTGTTTGCTTTTAATGGCTATAATAATGCACGTCTTAACTCCAATGTTTTTCCCAAGGGCAATCTTTTGAAGGAGGAAGATTTAGATCAACGCATGTGTGCCCCTTTAAGAAGCTTTCAAAGGGCTTGCACATGCATATAAATACTGAGCACGTGCAAGCCTGGCTGCCATTTTGTAGTAACGTGTTGAGCTGTATACACGCATGTATATTATGTTAAATCAGTTTATATGTGTTTCTATGTATTAAAGCATCTAAATGAAATACCCCACCTGCTGGTCATCTAGGTTAAAGAGGGACAAGCGACACCTACCTACAAATAAAGACAGCTCAAGCTGTTCACTTCACAGCCCAAAGGATCAAATGTATCTGAAGGGTGACAGAAGAGTTAGAGTAACCCAACCAAGTGGAGGTTCCTTCTAAAACCAGCTAGAGAGGCTACAACTATCTTAGCCCTGAGAAAACTGACAATCTGGATGAATTTTCTCAAAGTAAATGGGGAAAACAGTATACAGTAAACCTCATGGCCAGTCCCACGCTTTGCAAGGACAAAGGTCAGAAATAAAAATTGCTTACATTTGACACTTCCAGGAGATGAACAGCATACAAACCAAAAACACCACTTAAATATCCAAGCAACAGACGAAGGGCCACACATACAGCAAACAATAGCTTAGTCTGTCCTCAAACTTTCATTATGGGATTACGCATGGTGATTAAAAAATGTTGCATTAAAACTACTATCATACTTACTCAGTAGAACAAAGGTTCATAGGTAGTATATGGGTTCATGCCTACTTTTGTAAGTTTAGCTATAATGCAAGATCAAGGTAGTGTCAAATGCCTTGGTCAGGTAGAAATGACCAGGATGCACTGTTTCACCCTCTTCCATAACTTCAGTGACTACCTTAAGAATTCAGCCAGGTCAAAGTAGGCATAACCTGCCTTTGACACCAAACTAGGTAGGGTCCAACAACTACTTTTTTATGCAAATAGTCAGGCTTATTGGTCTAATTTCAAAGGTCAGTGGAAGGCCCCCCTTTGTGTAGAGGAACAAGGGGCTGCAGTCCTCAATTTGGCACAAAAGCCTGTCTGGAAAAAGCGATTAGTTTCATGCTATTTGAAGCATTCTGAGATACAAGATCGAAGCACTGCTCTTGCACCCAAGGGAACACAATGAAAACCAGCTCTAGTGGTAGAGAAATGGTGGGGGTATTTCTTGGTGTGACTACGGAGTAAATTGGAGCCAAAATTAATGTCCAGCAGATTTGCTAGTCTAGCTCCATATAGGTGGTTCCATTCACCCATTAGTATAGCACAATGTTGGGTGTTGCCTTTAATGTTGCAGACACCCTTATGGCAGATCACACCAATGTCCAGCAGATTTGCTAGTCTAGCTCCATATAGGTGGTTCCATTCACCCATTAGTATAGCACAATGTTGGGTGTTGCCTTTAATGTTGCAGACACCCTTATGGCAGATCACACTACTTGCATTGAAGAGCCTGACTGGGTAGTGCAGACAGAGTGCAAAGACCATAGTTTAGTGTGTCCAGTGCAACACTTATGAAGTCTAGCACAAGGCACTACAACCACTGTTGCTTCCAGAAGCAGACTATTTTGTTCCGAATCCTGGTCATAAACACAAAACCTACCCATTCAAGTATTGGTCGCAGTCCCTATGAACAAATTCTCTCATGTGGAACAGACATGAAACGCCATACTGACAACTAGTCAAGGTTGTCCGCAAAACCAAACAAGTGCCTTAACTAAATAAGACTGTCCCTTGAAATGAAAAAAAGTAGCATCCAGTAATTCAAGTAATAAAACTACTGCCCCTCAGCCAGGGATAAGCCATCACCCCAGCCATGCATTTGATGAACACCCTGGGGACCGAGGAGAGAATACAAGTGATTAAGGTAGATTCAGGTTTTGGTAGAAAAAACGTTGGATACTTATTTTATTTCGTGTGCATACAAGCATCAGAGAGATCAAAAACAGAATATCTACTTTCACATACAAGAACCTGCAGTGTTAAGCAAGATTGCTCCCATAGTAGTAGTAGTAAGTTAGAAGAAAAGAAAAAGCATTTACGTTGCAGTGATGTGAAGTCCTGCATTTTGATTACCGCAAAACTATCTGATTAAAGCCCTTATTGCCTCTAATCTCCTGGGAACTCTTGGATGGCAAATTCTTAAAAAATTCTTAAAAACTCTTGGAAGACAACTGCTCTAAACTACAATGTTTGTGCTAACTCAGTGTAGCACGTCTGGCAAGATTTGGACAATGTGGTTTGAACCTGAATGGTACACAATACCAATGTTTTATGACCTAAACAATTACCCTTTGCACAGCTTGGGCCATTGAGATAGTTTAAGAACTTCCACTGTCTTTGAATGATGACAGTTAAGCCTTCAAGAAGATATTCCCCCAAGAAGCACCTCAGTGCCCCTGAAACTTGTGTAAAGCCTTCAAGCAGCAGTGTTTTGGGAAGAAAAGAAATTGAATTCAGCATCTTGCTGCTCACTCAATGGATCAAGCTGAAAAAATTGTTCACTCATTTAAATGGTTTGAAAAACCCTGGAGAGAATTGAGAAGTGACCCCATATGGCCAACAAGGCAATGACCTCACACCCAAATGAGAAAATTTCAGGTGTTAACAGGAGACCACTAAAGGAACATACTAAAACAAAAAGTTATGTACTCACCATAACGTTCGATGTAGTCCATCTCGCCTCACATTCTTACCAGTGAGTTCGGAGCAGAATATCTGCTCCGACTCAGCCAAACTTTTCTAGCTCGAAGTCGTCTATTGGCTGGGCTAAGCAGGTATCCCATGGTGCACTGCTCCATATCCCCAGATCTAGTTTGCTGCGAATACTCATTCGTACCCCATGCATACACAACATCCAGGTAAAAAAAAAAAAAATAAGCTAAAGGTGAAGGGGACTGTAAATAGAACCTAACCTCCAGATCCTCCAGGAAGGGGGAAGGTGGGAGGGTAAGTAAGAATGTGAGGCTAGATGGAATACATAAATCGAACGTTATGGTGAGTTCATAACTTCTTGATGTTATGTAGTCCAATCTCGCCTACATTCTTACCCATGGGACAGCGTGCCTAGCACCTACATCCTGGGTGGCTCATAGGAAAATACTCCTGAGTACTGTGGAACCGAAGGACGACCTTGCCCCTAGATACCACGTCCAATTTGTAACAAATGTGTGACGAGAAGCCCAAGTAGCTGCAGCACATATCCATCGACAATATGGCTTGATAGGCTGTAGATGTGGAAACAGCCCGAGTAGAGTGAGCCTGGACCGGAAACTGCAGGTCTTTTCCTCCTGCAGAGAAGGCGAAAGAGATGCAACTAGATATCCATCTGGATAGGGTGATTTTGGAGACCGGTGACCCATGTTTGTTTTCCAAAAAGGAGACAAATAGTTTATCAGACTTTTGGATATTTTTTGTACGGTGCAGATAGAAACATAACTGTACATCCAACTGATGAAGTTTAAATTCTGCCTGGTTTGAAAAATGAGGAAAGAATACAGGCAACAAAATAGATTCAGATTGGATACGGAAGACACTTTAGGAAGGAAAGAAGGGTTTGGTCTAAGAGAAACTGTCTTTATGGAAGAAAGTATGGAGGTTTGATAGAAAGGGCTTGAATTTCTGAAACTCACCTGGCTGAAGTGATTGCTATTAAAAGGGCGGTTTTCCAGGCCAAGAATTGCAAATCACAGGTAGCTGCAGGCTCGAAACATGGTGAAGTGAGGGCTTGAACAAAATTGAGATCCCAGGGCATGATCGGTTTGGAGACCAGAGGATGGAGTAATAGAGTACCCTTCAGGAAAGCCTTAGAGTCTGTCAGCCATGAGACTAGGCTCATTCGCAACATGAAAATTAGATATTGCTTCCAACTGAACTTTTACGGTAGCCGATGCGGAACCCTGATGGAAAAGCATAGACAAAAATTCCAAGACTTTAGTGATCGGGGCTGTGTAAGGATCAATTCCTTGGGTATGCGCCCAAATAGAAAACCTCTTCCATTTGCTAGAATAAATCTTCCTAGTAGAGGGCTTATGAGAGGAAGATAAAATGTGAACCACTTCTGGCGAAAACTGGTGAAGCCTAACAAAGAAAGTGGAGTAGCCAGGCTGTCAATAGGAGGGTCAGAGAGGGGTGGAACTGTCCAGCCATGGGTCAGTAAATCTGGTTGTGGGTCCAGAATCCAAGGAGTGTCCACAATGTAGGGTTGGAGAAAAGGGAACCAGACTTGACAAGGCCAGTGTGGAGCAATCAATCATTCTGCTTCCCAAGGATTGCGCTTTCTGAATTACTTTTGACAGCAAGGGAAACCATAAAGCAGACCAGAGGGCCAATCGTGAACTACAGCGTCCCTGGGTGACTCCCCCTGTGGGGGGATCAGCATGAAGTAGTGGCTTCATTTGGCATTGAGGGGGCTGGCAAAAAGGTGGCAGCAAGGCTGACCCCATCTGCTGAAGATTCGTTGTGCAACTAGAGGATTCAGGGACCACTCATAAGGCATCAGAATAGCTCTGCTTAGCCTGTCCGCTATTATGTTGGACTTCCCCGGAATATGCGTTGCCACCAGAAACAGTTGGGAAGATACTGCCCACTGCCACAGTCGCATGGCCTCTCTGCACAGGGGATAAGATCTGGATCCCCCCTTGCTTGTTTAGATACCACACTACTGACATGTCAGTGTATTGCAATCGTCCCTAGAGGCAGAAAGCTCTGAAGTGCCTGTAACGCAAGTAGCACCGCTCTCATCTCTAGGACACTGATATGCAGATGTATCTCGTGATCTTGCCAAGTGCCTTGGACTGTCCTGCCAAGATAATGCCCCCCCACCCCATCTGGGAAGCGTCCGTGGTCACTGTGGCAACCGGGATGGGTGGAATGAAGGGTTTTCCCCTGTCCAAATTGTTGGTGCAAAGCCACCAACTGAGATCCTGTTTGCATCCGTCAGTGAGCAAATTGGGGTGAGAAAATGGAAATTTTTGGAGAGACCATTTAACAAAGAGGAGCCATTGAAGAGGTCTCGTGCAATCTTGCTAGAGGGACCAACATAATTGTTGCTGCCATGGTCCCCAAGAGTTGAAGCACCCATCTTGCCTTTGCTTTCCTCAGGGGCATCAGATTGTGTATCTGTTGCTGTAAGACTGATCCTTTCCTGCGGTAAAAATGCTCGCATTTGAACGGTGTCTAATTCTGTGCCTATAAAAGGTGACACGCTGAGAGGGCAACAAGGCAGATTTTTCCCAATTTAGTGTTACGCCCAACTGTTGACAGAGCGATGGTAGCATCCCTGGTTTGGACTAGATGCCTGGTGGGGGCAGTAAGGAGCCAGTTGTCCAGATACAGAAACACTTGGAATCCCTGACGTCTCAATTAAGCAGTCACCACCATACATTTGGTGAACACACTGGGGGCTGTGGTGAGACCAAAGGGCAGGGCTCGAAACTGGAAATGACTGGCTCCCAGCAGGAAGCGTAGGTGACAGACTCCCTGTCCATTTTGACATGGTAAGCATCCTTGAGGTTGATGGAGCACATCCATACCTCCTCTCCCAAGAATGGGAGAATAGATTGTAGTGTGACCATACGGAACTTGGACTTCTGTACATAGTTTTTCAGTCTGCTAAAATCTAATATGGGTTTCTGGTCCCCTGTTCTTTTCGGCACCAAAAGGAATCTTGAGCAAGTCCCTAATCTGACTTGGTCTGAGGGGACACGCTGGATGGCTCCTCCTAGCAGCTTTGAAACCTGAGGCTGCTTGATCCCTTTGACTGGATGGAACGTCCAGGATTTCTGACTGAAAGGAGGTCTGACGTAAACGGGATGACAACCTCCAGAAATTCGTAATACCCATCGGTCCTGGGTGATGCTTTTCCAGGCTTCCTGATATAACCAAATTCGACCTCTGGATAAGCACAGCCAGGCACTCCCTCAGGAACGAGAGTAGGGGGAGCCGTGAAAAGAATTGTGGTCTCCCGAATTGCCGGGGCCCCCTCTGCCTCTAGGGCGGTGTCTCCCTGAATAACCCCCCCCCCTCTGCCTCTGGAGGGGGACTCACCTTGTCAGTCAGGAAAAAACCTCTGATTTTTTGAACCACAACTTCCCACCCCGCTGGGCCATGGGGTAAGGCCTACAGGGAAGGGGAAAAACTGACCCCTACGGCAGACAGGGTCTTTCCCTCTTGTTTGCATCTGGTGAAGGTGTCTTTCACTTTGGTTCCAAACAAAGAACCACCATCAAAGGGGGTTCCAAACAAAGAAGAACCATCAAAGGGGGTGTCAGTGAAACAAGACTTGAAGGGCTCTGCAAATTGACAAAGGCGCAACCAGGCTTGCCTTCTAAGGGCGACTCCTGAGCTTCCTCCCCTACTCACTCCATTGGCAGCATGAGATGAGCCGCATGGAGGAGTTGACTATGGAATTGAGGGTAGACACCTGGGCATTAGCAGTCTGGGCCACCACCTCAGGAACATTACCCACAAGAGTATCTCCCAACTCCTTGAGAAGATCTCTCTGGAGCAGAGTGAAATGAGATATATAGTTCAGTGACCGCAAGGATAAAGGTTGCCGATGAGAGGGTACGCTTCCCGTACCAGTCTATGGTCCTAGACTCCTTGTTAGAAGGATGGATGGAGGAAGAGGTTTCTGCTACTTCCTTCTGAGTGGCCGCCGCCACCACCACGGCATCCACAGGGACTCCTTTGGACAGAAACCTTACCCGGGGGAGCAGGAAAAACTTGTTGGGACGCCTGGGTACGGGCTCCACAGAACCAGGGTTTTTCCACATCTTTCGACAAATTAAATCTAGGAGCTCGAAGGGTGGGGACACCCAGGAGGCGGAGGGCTGAGCACCAAAGTCCTTAAGGAAGACAGACTCCTCCTCGGGGGCTTTGGACAGCCAGTCCTCTGTTTCAGTATCTCCAAGATGTCGGAGAAGGAAACAGAGGATGACTGAGAACCCCTCAGATTCCTAGAGGTCCGTATCAGAGGTGAGACTCCTCCTGAGAGTGTGCTTCCTCTTGCATGTTTTCTTTCTAGGGGGCTCCTCAGACAAACTCTGAAGGGCCCTCAGTAACTTAGGAACCACTCATGGGGGTATCCCTAGGCCTTGGTGCTCCGCTGTTTACAGATGAGAGGTAATCAGAGGCTCTCATGGGAGTGGTGAGGACAGAATGACCGACCCGAATGATGTAGCAGACTATCTGGCCAGTGCAGTTCGCATGGCCTCAAAGGCAGTCCCCCCCCCCCCCCCCCGAGTCAGAGGACTGGCCAGTCTCCGAGACCAAGACAGGAGTCTGGGTCCCTCGAGCCAAGGCACCAAGCGGAAGACTGAACCAAAATGTGTCCAGAGATGTCCCCCTCTGGCCCGACTGAAGAATCTCTAGTCCCGAAACACGCAAACTGAGCAGACTGGGTTGGAGCAGTCTGTACAGATAGGCCCGGGGGCATCGGAACCAACCTACGAACATCATAAGGTGTGGAACACACTGGCTCCGAAGACAGAGATTCACTCGGAGGAATGATCAAAGGTGGTCGGAATGGGCTCCGGCGGAGACTGGGCCGGAGACCAAAACAATTTTGCCAAAACCGGTGACTGGAGGAGCCTCTGCACCACCCTAACATACACATCAGAAAGGGTCCTGGAGGATTAGAGGACAGGGAGGGAAGATGGAGATCTCCTCTCAGGTGAAACTGGTCTAAGACTGGGTGATTGGCTTAGAAGAGGTTCCAATATAACTGGAGCAGACGCCGGTTCCATCAACACAGACAATTCCTGCGGCCCCAAGGACAGTGGAGCAGAGGAGGTAGAGGCAAGTTTTGTGACTTTCTCCGGTGGCTCCGAAGAAACTGAAGGAGCCAAAGAGCTCTCTAGATTTTGAGGACTTAGGTTTAGAACTGAGAAGAATCCATGGCCTCTTCGAAAGACTGTTTCAAGAGTCCCTTTAAAATCAGCTTATTCTTTCTTGGAGCACTCTGGGACTAGAAGCATGGCAGAAGCTGCAGAACTCCTGCAGATGGATGGCTCCCAGGCAGTAAACACAAATTGAGTGCCCATCAGTGATGGACATTTTGTAACCGCACTTAGTGCACTTTTTAAAACCTGAAGGTTTGTGCTCTTTGGAATCCTTGGACATTTTCCAACAAGCAATCACAAAAAAACCAACACAGCACTAGTCACTGTGACAAGAAAGGACCCAGACACCACAAAAAGCGGGAACAAGTTAGTAAACTGCACTGCACACACAAACCCCAGAAGGAACACACACTGAAACAAAAAAGCCAAAAACCTCCTACGGTTTTCTGAGCACAAATAGCAAAGGGAAACTAAACACTAAAACCTCTAACAAACGGTTTTAGCATGAACACAGGACAAGAGGACTAGGTCCTCTAACTGAAAACGGGCCTAGCCCGAAAGAACAGTTAGCGGGATACCACAAACCACAAACACTACCTAAACCAAAACACTAAAGACACTAGCTATGAAAATAGCTTTTTGTTTGTAAGAAATTCTCAAAGGAAAAAGGAACTTGGCCACAGCCAAGAGCGAGACCACGTCCGAGCCACACAAGCGGCAAACGAGATCTGGGGATATGGAGCAGTGCACCATGGGATACCTGCTTAGCCCAGGTAATAGAAGACTGAGCTAGAAAAGTTTGGCAGAGTCTAAGCAGATATTCGGCTCCGAACCCACAGTTCAGAAAGTAGGCGAGATTGGACTACATAACCTCATTTAATATACTCTGTGAAGGTAGCAAGGTGAAACTAAGTACCAGAGCATAGCCAAGCAACACCCTTCCACCCTGGGTGCACCTTCTGCTCATTAAATGCTACCAACACCACTTGACTGCCAAAGTCTGCCTGACAAGCTAAGAGAAAAATGCCTTTCATGGTACAGGATATTTTGGATGAAATGCACTAAAGGTAAGGAAACTCCAGAAAATAGTTCAGTACCCTGAAACTGAAGGAGAAAGGTGTAAAGGTCTGCTTAATCATCCTTTCAGAACATAAATTCCTCATCAATGGGACAAAGAATAAAACAATGAAAGGTAGGGGTTTCTCAATTATCAGGGACAGCATCACATAGCAGAGTGGACTACAAGGAATAAACACCCTGTTAGATTTCAGTCATTAGCCCACACTGTTCAGATCATCCCAAGCTGGCAGTGTCACCTATACCAGCCTAATAAGGAATTTTTTAGGAAGATTTAGTACAGATAGCTTAAAGCTTCTTCAAAGGAAAAGGACCACCAAGATGGAGTTTTTTCTTCCCAAAAACAGCCCCTGGAAAGACAGAAATGTACCTTCCATGGTGGTTAGTATCAAAGCATCAATACATTCTGGTCCTTTTCTCAGAAAATGTGGAGTCTTCTCTGGAATGCATAAAGCAGCAGACACTTTTACCGAATGAATTAAACCCAAAGAGACCCTAGGTAATCTGCAAAGGGTTAAAGGACATCCTATTTCTGTTCATACACAAATGGTGTATTTTTGACCACCTGACTGAAGCCAACCCATCTCCCGTGTCAAGTAGGTGCTGAACCCACTGGCAGAAGTGGAGCCAATGCCAAAAAAGTTAGCATAAAGCCCACAACAGGGCCAACATGAGCTAAAACAGCCTGCATTGTGGGGCAACACCAGACGCCTTTAACAGCCCAAATCCACAAAGAGAATTCACCTCTGGAAACAGTAATGGTGGGGAAACGCAAGCTAACCAGATGACATGCTCATCTCTGATCAGTTTTCACACTGAAAGGTGGAGAGAAGACGTTTGGTATGGTATTGGCATAATTGCCAGCTCCTGAACCAGAAACTAAACCCTCCACTTACTGACACCAACAAAAACTCAAACACAAAGACTGCAAGCTTGAGCTTTTGTACGTCTCCTTTAAGAAAATATAAAAAACAGCAATTAGAGCGATCTCAAAGCTGACCCTCAAGTGGCACAGCTGCAACAGTACCACTTCTACAGTTGAAATGAGAAACATGGAATACTAAAAACATAAGCTAACAAATATACACAGAACTATAAAAACAAAGGTAAATATGGAGGATTAGGTTTCTTCCAACAGAAGGCTCCAAGAAAGCCTTGCCAAATTGTCCTCACACTGTTGACTTATCAGAAATGGCAAAAGAATTAAAAAGGCAGAATTTGAAGCAAAGCAGGAGCAGTTCCAATACAAATGCACAGCTTAAAAATAAAATCAAGGAAAGAAATTTTTACTTCTCAGGAGTAGCAGAGAAGATTGAAGTACCTGCACAATTTTATTACAAATGGACAGGAAATCTTCCATTAGAAATTCAATTAGAGAACACCACATATTTATAATGTGCAATGTTTAATCCAGAAAATAAGCTATCTTGGTGAAGCTGACTTTCAATGAAATACTAAAGTTAGGGCATAAAGGAAATATGCTAAAGATCAAGGAAATAACTTCTTAAAGGGACAGCCCTGGAGTTTGTTCTCGATTCTGGTCTGTTTACATTTTCACTCTGGCTTTCTGAGCAGCCCCAGCTTTGGCTGCTAGGAGAGTTGGGGGGAGGGGGGCTTACTAGAAATTTCGATGGTCTTAGAGCTAAAAACTTTAGTAAAGTCATTTTGTGTTTTACTTTGAGGATTTCTGAAGACTAGTCAAGTGCTATGATGTCATGCATGACTGCCACTTGCTCCATAGAATCAAAAGGATAAAAACTAACAGTAGTAGACATTGGATTTTTTTTTTTTTTTTTTTTTAAATATTGCACAACCTTACTGCCACACTGAGGGGTACATTAAAGAAAACGGACAGTTATATATATATACATATATACATACATATATATATATATATATATATATATATATATATATATATATATATATATATATATATACTAAGATGCTTTACTACAGAGCAACGGACATACTACTCAAATACTTTACCATGGAGTAAGGGAAATACATCAATAGACTAAGATTTGGTATCAATTCACTAAACTGCACCCCTTTGACTATACTGCTTGGAGTTATGCTATGCAGAAAAGTAAATAAAGAACTGCAACAATCAAGTTGAGTTCATGAAAAAAGTTAAGAATCTTGCCTAACCAACCCCAGCACAAACAAATGTAACCACCTTATTGTTTCAGTGATAAGGAACTGAAAGCTTTGACAAGAACTGATTAACTGTGTTCACTAAAAGAAAATAGGGTTGCCTAAAGTAAATTCAAACCAGGAAAACGTCCAATATGCAAGTAGGTAGTAAGAGAGGCATCAGGACAAGTTTCTTTTGGTCAGAATTTTAAACTCTGGGATTGTCCCTTTAAAAGGACTTTACTGGCCACCAGAAAGAAGTTTACCTAATCACTCCTCTTAGGAAACTGCCATGAAAGGTATTAAAATAGAATACCACATCTTAAATGTTTAAGCATGCAGGTTTTGATAACAGCAGAAATGGAGATAAATGCTATTTGAGTAATACGTACTACATAAAATCCATACCTCCAATTTAAAACAAAGACAGGATGGGGGGGGGGGCATTTTCTACTGCTATGAAAACAATAAATTGTTTCAAACCCCATACTTGCAGAAACCACTGGAAATTTAAGTCAAGTTACATAACTGAAGCCGCTGTGGTGTAGCGGTAGCGTTGTTGCCTCACAGCAAGAGGTTCTCCCATTAGATTCTCTGCTGAAGTGCCTTCTGTGTGGAGTCTGCATGTCCTCCCCACGGCAGAGTGGCATTCGAAAGACGTGTGAATGGGCGTGCCTTTGTTAAAGGTTGGGCTGGCACCTACTGCTATGAAAACAATAAATTGGTTCAAACCCCATACTTGCAGAAACCACTGGAAATTTAAGTCAAGTTACATAATTGAAGCCGCTGTGGTGTAGCGGTAGCGTTGTTGCCTCACAGCAAGAGGTTCTCCCATTAGATTCTCGGCTGAAGTGCCTTCTGTGTGGAGTCTGCATGTCCTCCCCACGGTAGAGTGGCATTCGAAAGACATGCGTGAATGGGCGTGCCTTTGTTAAAGGTTGGGCTGGCACCTTGGCACCATAAAAATAGACTGCCAATCATTAGCGGACTGGAGTTCCATTGTGATGACCCCTAAACGGGAAAAGCCAAAAGAAAAAAGTGTTACATAATTGCTTTTTAAAACTTGGTTCTACATTACATTTTTCTAAAAAAGTATTTTTCAGCTTAATATTTTCAAAAATATGTTCAGAAACACTGTGCAATCTAAGGAAGGCGGAATTCAGCAACTGGCTGTAGCCCAGGAAAACTGCAAATGGCATCAAGCCTTCATGGGGGAAGTCAGGAAGTTGGACATACCTAAAAAAGCAGGTGCTTTCTAAATTCAGTGCCAACCAACTTCAATGCTTTAATCAGAGACAGATGTTTGAATGATCACTGCTGCAGTAGTCTTTGCTGTATAGGTTATATTCTGCCAAGGATGTAACAGCTGGCCAGATTCCAAAACTTCAGGGCACTTTCAAAGCAACGTAACTCAAACGGCTCGAACAGAGATAAGTTAAGGTGTGAAGCTCTTCTGAAGCTTTGTCAGTTGTGTGTGTGTGTGTGTGGGGGGGGGGGGGGCTGAAAAGAATGCTAGGAGCAAAAAAAAATAAGTTTCCACACCCTGGAATAAAAAACACATTCAAGAAAGGGGGGGTGTAGCTAAAGCAGCCGTGCTCAAACATTTCATCCATTGCATTGTTCACTACTGTAGTCAACTATGGTAATCAAGCTAAAACTACTGCACATGAGAAATGTAAGAGTAAAGAAGCCCCTGGAAAACGGTCCTAGCAAAGTTGGATCTGGACCTAGAGAAGCAATCAAGCTTATAAAAGTACATACAGAGGGACCAAGTAGCAGCTTCTGGAATACTTCTAGAATTCCACCCAATTAAGCCAAGACTGTTATAGTAGCCCTTGAACCTGCAAAGAATAATTATGAGTAGAACAAAAGGTAATGGGTCTTTGATGTATGTTGCCCATTTATATTCATTATATTCATAAATGAACTGAGTCAAATATATCTCAAACATTTAGTTTTATTAATATAGTGGGGACATCTAAGGTATGGAGTATCCTCTCCTCATTTCCGGGTTCAGGAAAGAAAACGGATATGGATAGCTTGACAAACCTGGATACCACATTAGACAAAGAATTTATTCTCAAAGAAACCAGTCCTTGTGGAAAGAGAATTGCAAGCTCTTATGGCGAGTCAGTCCTGATACCCTCCTCTTGCAGGAGGGTCAGCCAATAAAAATAGTTTTCCATGTTAAGAAGCAAAAATTCAGCCAGATTAGCCGGTTCAAATGGAACAAGCGTTCGTTTTTAACACAATTAAAGATACCAAGAAGGAACCACCAGTTTTCTTGGAAGCCTCTTACGCAATATCCCCTTCAAAAGGGCATTTTGACAAACTGCACTGAAAGCCCAAGAACCATGGGCAGACATGCTGAAATAGCAGATAAATGAACCTTAAAGGCATAAGAAAGGCCATGAAATAGTAAAAAAATGTTGTAAAACAAGAGAACTACACCAAAATAGGTGCTGCTAATGCTGCTGGCACCAACTAGAAAACCTTTTCCATTTTGTAATATATGGCTTTCTAGTAGCTGGCTTTCTTTCCTCCATTAGTACCCGCTACCTAAAGAATTAAGACCAACATTCATGCAGTCAATTGATGGATGTTGGGATTTTACCAACACCCTTATTGAGAGAGTAGATCCAGTCTATGAGGAAGCTTGTGTTAACTTCCCCGGGCCATTTCCGAAAATGAGAACCACGTTTGCCTGGGCCAGAAGGGAGAAAAGGATCTTCAGGGATTCCATCCAAATCTTAAGTACCCAGATTCGTGGAAGGTGTAGAAAAGCGTGCAGGAACAGTCCTGTACAAGGAAGAGACTGCAGACTTTCTAGGCAGTCTTACATGGAGTCCTGGAACAGAATCTTGCCAGTTGATTGACTCCTCGCTGAAGATAAAAATGCTTGAGCAACTCCTGACTGATGGATCAAGTTTTGGAAGACCCCCTGATCTAGTTTCCATCCTTGATAGCCTGCCATGGTCCTGCTCAGCTCATCTGCCAAAGCATTTTGCTCCGATAGAAATGTAGGATGCCTGCAGAGCGAGACTGTGCTGTTAAGCTATAGCATAAGCTACTGCGACTAACCTGCAAATGGGGGTAAAAAGAACAGTTGTGTACACTTACCATGAATGTAGATGTTAGTGTATTCACTGTTGCAGTCATTACATTTGGGTAGAAACCCAAAGCTATTGAGAGGATGGATTTATACAGCATTAGGAGCAGCTAAGGCCTTGCAGGACAGCAGTGGCAAAGCCAGCTCTGGATTTAAAGAGAGGTAAATGGTAATGTTTGGTGAACGTATGAACGGAGCTCCAGGTAGCAGCTCATGTCTCTGGTAGGAAAACCTCTGAGAAAGGCTGCAGAAGTAGATACAGCCCTGGTGGAATGACATCTGATCCCCCTGGGGATAGGGTTTACCAAGGTGCATATAGCAGAAACGAATACAATGGCTTATCCATTTGGAAATGGTATGCTTTGAAATAGCCTCTCTACCCATGCAGCAAATGCCACCTATATTTGTTCATATTTTCTTAGAGATTGTGTCCTAATTAAAATCTAAGTTGCGTCTGTACATCCAATGAATGCAGAATCCGCTCACCCTTGTTCTGTGGATTGGGAAAGAAAGTTGACAGATGAATGGTCTGATTAAGAGCCACACTGGATACCACCTTCGGCATGAAAGATGGATTGGTCCCAAAAGCCACCCTGTCCGGATGAAAAATAATGAAAGGCTCCACTGCCATAAGAGCCTGTAATTCTGAAATCCTTCTAGCTGAAATGACTACTAAAAAGGAAAGCAGTCTTCCAGGAGAGAAATTTAAGGTCCGCAGTAGCAGCTGGCTCAAAAGGAGGGAGAGTGAGTTTCCAAAACAAAATTGAGGTCCCATACAGGAGTTGGCGCTCTCCTGGGAGGTCTTAAATTTTCGGCCCCTCTGAGACACTGCTTTAGCAGAGGATGAGAGAGAGGGGAGGTCTGTGTTGCAATGAGCTGAAATGGCTGATGCATGGATTTTTATGGAAGAAAGAGATAGGCCCTTGTGAAGCACATCAGTTAAATATTGCAGAATATGGAGGAGTATTGGGCATTGCTGTGCTTTTTCCTTGTGATTGGTTCCAGGCACAGAATCTTTTCCATTTGTCAGCATAACATTTTCTAGTACTAGGCAGTCTAGCCTCCAAAATTACATCCATCACAGATTTGCTGAGGGATAACAAGGGTGAAATTAGCCACGCTGCAAGATTCAAAGTTTGGAGCAGTGTGTGCAGAATTTGGTAATTCTGCTGCGACAATCGGTAAGGTGTCTGAGGAAGTTGACACATTGCGCAGGAGTGGGTACCAGTGTTGGCAAGGCCAGTCGGGAGCAATTAGAATCATTTTTGGTTTGTCCTGTCTGACTTTTATAACTTTGGAGAGCAGAGGGGGAAAAAGCATAGACTGACAGAGCATCCACTTTCCAAGCTTCTTTGTGAGGAATTCTTGTGCAAAATTTGCCCAACTGATAGATTTTTGCCTCACCCCAGAACTATGTCTGGCCTCCCCCATTTGCGCATCAACATGCTGAAAACATGTGGTTCCAGTTTCCATTCATGTGGGTCCATAAGATTTCTGCTTAGTCTGCCAGAGTATTTAGCTTTCCTGGCAGGAATTGAGCTTGTAGTTGTATTTGGAACATCAAGGCAGTGTTCCACAATGCCATGGCAAGTCTGCAAAGGGGGTAGGAATGTGTACCCCCCTGCTTTTTTATGTACCACACAACTGTGTTGTTGTCTATCATTAGTTGTCCTGGATGAAGGAAGGTAGTCCTTGAAGGCAGTCAGTGTATGCTGTACAGCTAGCATCTCTTTCAGATTGATATATAGGTGCATTTGATTTGGGCTCCATTTCCCCTGAAAGCACTTTCCTACCAGATGAGCCCCCACCAAGTATAGTCTGATGAGTCTGTAGTTAGGGTTTGGGCGGCAGGGGGTGGAGTGAATAGCAGTCCCTTGTTTTGGTGGCAAGCCTCTGCCCACCATAGGAACTCTAGTTGCAGGCAAGGTAAGATAGAAATCAATGTTTCCAGGCTGTGACAATGTTGACTCCATAAAATTTTTTTTAAATACCACTGAAGTTTCCTCATATGCAGTCTTGCATACGGAATAAGTAGAATGCAGGAAGCCATGAACCCCAACGCTTGCAGAATTTGTCTTGCAGATAACAGGATTTTTTGTGACTACCTGTTTGAAGTCAGTCACCAATTGAAATTGCTTTTCTGGCGTAAAGCAAGTCATCTGGGCAGTTGTATTCAAGCTTGCACCCAGGAATGTAATTTGAGAGGGTACCAGTTATTTCTTTTCATTTATGGTGCACCCTACACAAGTTACAACCCTTTTTACAAACAGATGCTTAAAAATGTCCTTGTTTTCAGCCTGAATTAGACAATCGTCCAGATATGGATATATTTGAATATTTCTTAGCCTGCAAAATGCAATTACCGGAGCCAGACACTTGTGAAGACCCTGGGCGCAGTAGACAAGCCAAAGGGCAGTGCAGAGAACTGGTAATGCAAGTAGCCTGCTTTGAAGCGGAGGTATCTTCTGCAAGATTCCCTGACTGGGATATGCAGGTAAGCCCATTACCAACCAGGCATCTTTACCTAGCGTAGGTAGTAACTGTTGTCAGCATCTTGAATTTTGGAATGCCCAGAAATGTGTTTAGAGTGGCTAAGTCTAGAATTGGACATCATGATTTGCGTTTTCTGGGTACCAGGAAAAGTCTTCAATAAAAACCTTGTCCCTTTTCCTCTTCTGGTACTGGTTGAATATCCCCCACATTCATGTGGGACAGAAAGTTTCTGGGCCTCTGCCCACTGATTTGGGGGCAAATCTGGCCATCCGTTTGGGATTGGCAACATGTGGAAATAAAATCTGTATCCCTGGGATACTATATTTAAAACCCATTTGTCCGGGTAATAAGTTGCCAGTTTCGTGCATGAAGTGCCAGCTTTCCCCCCAAAGGGGCGGCTAAAAGGGAAGTGCTTGATGATTGCAGAGAGAAGTCATTGAGACCGTTTACCATAAGGAGGTGCCTTGTTTCCAGGTTTGGAGGCACCCCATTGTTTTGTTCTAAAAAGTTCCTTGCGACTGAAACCTGGAGCCTTTGGAATCTCTGGAATTGACTGGAGCGGCTCTCGAAGGGACTGGAAAAGACCAGTTCTTAGTAGGCCAGTGCCTAAATCTTGGAGGCTGTACTTAATCTTTCACAGTTTGCATAGATTTAGCTTCATCTTCCACCTTTAACACTTCTTCAGCCTTATTATCAAAGATATTGTCCTGTTCTAAAGGAGCACCCAACAATTTTGCTTTAACATGGTCAGGCAGAGTTTGCTCTGAGCCAAGCATTCCTTAGCACAGATCCAGTTAAAGCAGACCTGCAAGAGGCCTCCAAGAAATCAAAGCCACATTGCAAAGTATGTTTTTCCAACTAGTTCAGCTGAATGTAATAAATCCTGCAAATCTTTATTTTCCACACAGTCAATTATCATTTTTTGCTTAATCAGTCCCATGTTAGGTTGTTATTTAAGCGTATGAAATTGACAGTTTAAAGCCCTGATTGCCAAAGTTGCAGATGTGTAAACCTTCTTACCCCATTCTATCCAGCACCCTGGAATCTTTATCAGAAGGGGTAGGATTTTTAGCAGTCGAGGCATTAATGCCCTTGGGACCAAGAGAAATGGTTTCAGGATCAGCAGTAAGATTTTTAAAAAGGAATTTGTGGGAGTTAAGAAACCTGTAGTATCTGTCTGGATTACTAGGAGCCGGAGGCAGAGAATCAGGAGCCATACTAGATTCTGAAAAATAAAGAATGTCTAGAACAGGAGGCATAGCCAAAGGCCTATGCTGAGGAAGAAAAAGAATCCTCAAGTCTTTTAGAGATTCAGAGAAATCCTGACTTTCCCAGTGGAAATGTTCCCTATAGGTATGAAAAGTTTCTCCAAACGAGAAATCCTCAAAGGGAGAAGCAGAAGGAATGGAATCCGAGTCAGAGTCCTCATAAGTAGGTATAGATAAATCCTCTTAAGAAACAGAAGAAATAGAATCCTGATCAGAAGATTCATAATCAGTCTTGCCTAGGCCTCTTAAGAGGGGGTTGGCTACCCCTGTTCATGGTAATGAAATTCAGCCATTTTGATTTGTTTTTAGGCATAGGGGCCTGCACATGTGGCCAAAGAATCAGTTTTTTAGACAGAAAAACATTTTGGCCTTAGTTTTGAAGATTGCATTGGTTTAATTTACAAATATTTAGGCCTGAAAATACCCTCAGAAGCTGGTGCCTGCACAGCGGCTTGGGACCCATCTAAGGTAGAGACATCTGCGGGTTCAATACTTAAAGCATCTCGCGGCATACCGGACTCCAAACGGGTCTCAGTAGAGGCCTGCAAATCAAAAGTAAAGGGCACTGAGGGCTGCGAAAGCGACAGAGTACCAGCGAACTAGCAACTGGCTTAGAAGAAGCGACGCCATTTTTGGACCTAGGCTGCTTGTCTTTCTTTGCGGGTTTTTTTTTTTTTTTTTTTTTTTTTTAGGTATTCCGGTAGTCTCATTGCTAGCAGTCATTTCTGGATAGTTAAATAGTGAGCCAAAATATCTAGAAGCAAAAATATACTGACGTTTAATAGTGCGTTGATTAAAATCTAGCACAAAACCGACAAGTATGTTATGATCAGGGCCTAGGCAAGGAATACAGTACAAATGAAAATTCTTAGGAGGTATTTGCTTCCCACAAGTAATGCAATTAACTTTTACTGACATCTAAGGAGCAAGAGAAGAAAATATATACGTTTCCCCAACGGGGTACTTCGCTTTTAGTTGAAGACTTCGGTTAAGAAACCCGAAAATGAAAGTTTCAGGTGTCGGCCGACCGGCACTTGCGAACTGCTTCAGCTTCGGGCACCGTGCGGCAAGAAAGACTGATGTAATGGTGTCTGCTGCATGTTTTATACCCCTGACGACCTGATGTCATGGAAGGGACAGCAACCAACGCAGGACCCAAGAGTTTGTTAATCAGGCCGACTGAGGGAAACCTGCCAGCAGATTACCCAAATGTAATGACTGCAACAGTGAAACACGAAGTACAGTTGTGTACACTTACCATAAATGTAGATGTTTAGCAGACAAACATCTACATTTATGGTAAATGTACACAACTATACTTTCTTAGCGTTTCACTGTTGCAGTCATTACACTTGGGTAATCCTGCTGGCAGGTTGCCCTCAGCCTGAATTCCAAAGTCTTGGGACCTGCGTTGGTCGCAGTCTCCTCTTGCATGACATCAGGTAGTCAGGGGTATAGAACAAGCAGCAGATGCCATTTTTAGTTTTTCTTGCCCCCAGATGTCAGGTGCCCAAACAAAGGTAGCAAAAATACACCACATAGGTCGTAGAAGATAGAGAAGGAAAGAAACTCCAGAATGAAAGGGGGATGACGGACGGGTAACCTGGACTGCAACAGTGAATACACTAACACCTACATTTCTGGTAAGTGTGCACAACTGTACTATCTTCTTTGTGTTTCACTGATGCAGTCACAAGGCTTTCTTTAGTTATGTTAGGAATCTGGGTGGGAATTCCCAGATATGCTCAGAATTAGTCCCAAATGACAAAAGATACACCGAACCCACAGACATTGCCAACATCCTAGCTGACAGGTTCAGCGTAAACTTCCCCCCCTCCTCACCAAAAGGGCAAATATTTATCCCAGCAGTGTGCTGCCCCCCTGACATCTCAGATGCTCAGATAAGAGCTGCCCTCTCCAAAGCAAAAAACACAATGGGACCAGACTGTCCCGGGCTGTGTCCTACATGAACTCCAAGAGCAGCTAAACCCAAACATAAAACTACTGTTCAATCTCAGCCTTACTACAGGATATGAACCCAAACAGTGGCATACAGCAACAGTGGTCCCTCTCCACAAAGGTGGTGCCTCAACGGATCCTGGAAACTTATCGTCCCATAAGCCTGACTAGCTTGGTCTGCAAAACTATGGAATGGATCATCATGGACCTCAAAGATATTGGGGACCTACAGACACTGGATCCTACCCAGTTCGGCTTTAAGGGCAGATCCTGCCTCTTATACCTGGTTGATTTCTTTGAAACAGTCACCAAGGCCATTGACAAGGGGAAGGTGGTCCACACAGCCTACCTGGACCTCGCAAAAGCCTTCGATACAATACCCCACTCTGGCATTATAGATGAGCTCACCAGCTTAAATATAAACCAGTGTCACTAGATGGGTTGCAAACTGGCTCAAGGACAGAACCCACATGGTTAGAATTGCTGGAGCCATGTCAGACTCCAAACCAGTTACAAGTGGAGTCCCACAAGGCTCAGTCCTGGGACCTCTTGTTCGCTATATATTGCTCGGAGGTACAGGCCAACACGGAAGAACTGTGGCTGACTAAGTTCACAGATGACTGCAAACTGGGTGCCATCATCAACTCTCCAACCGACACAAGCATCCTCCAAAAGGGCCTCAGAAACAGACAACTGGTGCCAGAGCCATGGCCTCAAGCTAAACACCAAAAAGTGTAAAGTCATCCCCTTTGGCAAAAACAAAGTGCTCACAAATTACCACATAGGTGGTAATCCATTAAGTATAGAAGAAAATTAAATTAGGGACCTGGGGACCCAAGTTATCAATCTCTCATTTCATAACCACGTGTCCAAAGTGGTTAGAAAAACATTTATATAGCCCACCTAATCATGAAGGGATTCACATCTAGATCAGGGGAGGTCATTGCGCCTCTTTACTTATCCCTCATCAGGCCCATAGAATACAATGCCCCTTTCGGGATGTACCTTACCAGACACCTGCAGCAACTAGAAAGACCCCAAAAGTACCTCACCAAGAGGATCATAGGGCTCAAACAGATGCCATATGCTGCCCGGTTAAAGAAACTCCAGCTCTACTCAGTGGCATACCACCTGCTCAGAGGCAATCTGTGCCTTACGTCTAAAGCCATATCCAACCCGGAATTAAATGAACATGCTGCACCTCAGAAAATCCAAATCCCATCGAGCTATGCGCTCAAGAGACTTTAACCTCAGCACTGAAATAAATAGGACATGCTGGAGGGACAGATCGATAACCCAGAGGTTCCCTTCACTCTGGAATAAAATCCCAGTTCAGGTTAAGCAGAGTCCCTCATTGGCTGTCGTCGAGGAATCTTGATGAGTGGATGGGGGATCGTAGGTTTACCCCGGGTATCACTTGTGTCACTGTTGGACAGAGGCACAGTATACTAACCTTGAAAAAGGGCATAGCAAAGTTAGTTTAAAATGGATGGCGAAAGCCAAACACACACTGGCTAGGCTTATAAATGCCCTAGGGCAGATAGCCTAGTATGAACCTATGAACCTATTACATTTGGGTAGAATCCTAAAGCTATGGATGGGAGGCTGGAGCTAAACAGCATTCGGTGCGGCTATAAGGCCCTGCATAACTGCAGTGGCAAAGCCTGGACTTAGAGGCAAATGACAATGCTTTGTAAAGGTGTGAACAGAACTTTAAGTAGCAGCCTCTAGAATGTCTTTGGTTGGTACTCCTCTGAGAAAGGCTGCTGAAGTAGTTGCACTCTGGTGGAATGAGACCTAATGTTCTTGGGCACAGGTTTGCCATGGTTAAAAGTAGCCGAAATGAATGCAGTGGCTTATCCACTTTGAAATAGTCTGCTTTGAAATAGCCTTTCCTTCTGATCCTGCAGCACATGACACTAGTAATTGCTCAGGTTTTTCTTAAAGGTTTAGTCCTGCTCAAGTAGAATCTTAGCTGTGTACGTCCAAGGAATGCAGAATTCTCTCCCCCTTCTGCAGATTTGGATAAAAAGGTCGGTAGATGAATAGTTTGGTTAAGAGCCACACTGGAAACAACCTTAGGCATAAATGAAGGATTTGTCCTCAGAGACACCGTCTGGGTAAAATATGATAAAAGGCTCCAAAGCTGTGAGTGCCTGCAGCTCCGATACTCTTCTTGCTGAAGTAATTGCTAATATCAGCGCTATTTTCCATAAGAACTTTACATCAGCAGTAGCAGCTGGTTCAAATGGAGGCAGGGTGAGCTTTTCCAACACAATTGAGGTCCCATGGTGGTATTGGTGATCTAGGAGGCCTTAAATTTTTGGCACCTCTAAGATACTGCTTTATTAAAGGATGTGAAAAGATTGGTGGCTCTGTATTGTAATGAGCCAAAATGGCAGAGGCATGGATTTTAATGGACGAGAAAGCTAGGCCTTTGTCAAGCATCTCAGTCAAGTATTGTAATAGCTTAGGAATATTTGGTACTGCTTTATCAGTTCCTTGTGCTCTATTCCAAGCACAGAATCGCTTCCATTTATTAGCGCAAGATTTTCTAGTACTAGGCCTTCTGACTTCCAAAATGACATCCATCACAGCTTTACTGAGAGGCGTTTGTATGCCTACATGATCAGCCATGCTGCCAGGTTCAGTGCCTTGAGTTGATTGTGCAGGATCCAATTGCTTTGCTGGGACAGTAGTTGAGGTCTTTGAGGTAAGGTCCAAGCTGGGTATTGAGACAAGTTCCTTAGGACTGGGTACCAGTATTGGCGGGGCCAGTCCGGGTCAATTGGCATCTTTGGTTTCTCGTCTAACTTTTAGTAGGACTCTGGGAAGAAGAGGCAGAGGAGGAAAGCGTAAACTGATAGGTTTGTCCAACTGAAGGATAGGGCGTCCACTTTCCATGCTTGTCTATGATAAGTCCTTGTGCAGAATCTTTTAAACTGATCATTTTGAGGAGAGCCAAATATATCTATGTCCAGGCTCCCCCATTTCTTTGTTATGCTGAAAACTTGTGGATCTAGTTTCCACTTGAGGGTCAATAAGGTTTCTGCTTAAATAGTCTGCCAGAGTATTTTGTTTTCCTGTCAGGAATTGAGCTTGAAGATGTATTTGGCAAGTCAAAGCCGTGTCCCCCAGTGCCATGACTAATCTGCAAAGGGGGTATGAGTGTGCACCCCTGCTTGTTTATATAACACAACCGTGGTGTTGTCAGTCTCTCAGAAGTTGTCCTGGATTAAACAAGTCCTTGAAGGCAGTCACTGCATTTTAAACAGCTAGCATCTCTTTTCGGTTGATATGTAAATGCACTTGTTTTGGGGTTCATATGCCCTGAATGCATCTTCCCCATCATGTGGGCCCCCCAGGCATAATTTGATGCATCTGTTAAGGTTTGGCTGGCAGAGGGTAGAGTGAAGGTGCATCCCATGTTTTGGTGACATACCTTTACCCACCATAGAAACTCCTTTTGTAAGCAGGGAATGAAAGGAATAGTTGTTTCCAGACAATGTTGACTCCATAAACTTTTTAGTTGCCACTGAAGTTTCCTCATATGCAGTCTTGCATATGGAATCAGTAGGATGCCATGAAGCCCAAAGCCTGCAGAGTTTGTTTTGCAGATAACTGGGTTTTTGTTGTCATCAGTTGCCTTGGTTTGTCTGGCGTGAGAAGCCATCTGGGCAGTTATATTAAAGCTTGTAACCAGGAATGTTATCTTTTGAGAGGTACCAGTTGTGATTTCGTTTACTGTGTACCCTAGGCATGTTAGAAGCCTTTTCACAAACGCCAGGTGAAGAATGTCCTTGTTCTCTGCTTGAAAGAGAAAGTCGTCCAGGTAAGGATACATTTGTATACTTTGTCCGCAAAAAGCAATTACTGGTGCCAGGCACTTTGTAAAGACCCTGGGCGCAGTAGTTAAGCCAAAGGGCAGTGCAGAGAATTGGTAATGCATTAAGCCAGCCTTCAATCGGAGGCATCTTCTGCACGATTGCTTTACTGGGATATGCAGATATGCCTTCTTTTAGGTCTAATGTCACCAACCAAGCATTCTTGCCCAGCATGAGCAGAAGCTGCTGCCAAGTCAGCATTTTAAATTTTGGAATGTCCAGGAATGTGTTCAAAAATCGATAAATCCAGTATTGGCCACTAGGCCTCGTCCTTTCTGGATACCAAGAACAGTCTAATAAACCGTCCTTTTTCCTGTTCTGGTACTGGCTGAATGGCCCTTGTATATCCATGAAGGATGAAACCTGTTTGTGCCTCTGCCCATTGATTTTTTGGCAGATCCAGCCAACCGTTTGCCATTGGCAGAGTATGGAAGTGGAATCTGTATCCCTGTGATACTATGTTTAACAC
This sequence comes from Protopterus annectens, assembly GCF_019279795.1. Lineage (NCBI taxonomy): Eukaryota > Metazoa > Chordata > Ceratodontiformes > Protopteridae > Protopterus > Protopterus annectens. Next base: position 901,686,621 of record NC_056748.1, read on the forward strand.
CCACTTGCCCTGGGTTATTAACCGCCAATTTTGAGCAAAAACTGCTAAATCATCCCCCTAAGGGTGCTGCCAAAAGCTAAGTGCTTGGTGAAGGCAGAGGGAAGTCACTGGGACTGTTTTCTGTAGGTTTGCACTTTATCTCCTCCAGATTTGGAGGTAGAACCACCACATTGCTTTGAACTATAAGAATCTTGTGCCTGGTATCTGGAACCCTTAGGGCATCTGGATTTGCCACCGAGCTCTGACACAGGAAAGGACCAATTTTTTGTAGGCCAGTGTCTAAGGAATATTGATGGCTGCACTTGTAAGAAAAGTCTTACAGTTTGCATAGACTTAGCTTTGTCTTCCATTTTCTTTAAAACCTCTTCTGCTTATTTAATACCAGAGTATCATGCTGTAAAGGTGCATCCAGTAATTTAGCTTTAACATGATCAGGCAAATTTTGCTCTTAGCCAGGCATGCCTCCTAATCGCAGATCCAGTAACTGCAGCCCTGCAGGAGGCCTCTAAGGAATCAAAAACACATTGTAAAGTATGTTTTCCAACCTGTTCAGCTGCATGCAATAATTCCTGCAATTCTTTATTTTCTGCACATTGAGAAATAAACAATTTTCTGTTTCAGCAATCCCTTAACATGTTGTTGATACTTGAGCATATGAAACTGTCAGTTTAAGGCCCTACTTGCCAAGGTTGCAGATGTATAAGCCTTTTTTCCCCATCTATCCAGTGTCCTTGAATCTCTGGTCAGCAGGGGTAGGATTTTTTGCTGTTGAGGCCTTAACTCCCTTTGGACCCTGTGAAATAGTTTCAGGATCAGCAGCAGGGTTTCTAAATACAAATTTGTGAGTCAGGGACCCTGTAATACCAGTCAGGCTTGCTGGGAGCCGGAGGTAAGGAGTCAGGGGTCAACCTTGACTCCAAAAACACATCCACAAAGTCTAAAACAGGGGGTATAGCTAAAGGCCTGTGTTAAGGGAGGAGGAAATCCCCGAGCCTCTTGATTGAGAAATATTAACTCTCCCAGTGAAAATGCTCCCTCAAAGTATGCAAGGTTTCCCCAAATGAATAATCCTCAGGAGGTGATGCAGATGGTATAAACTCTGCTGCATCAGAATTATCATAGGGAGGTATAGGTAATTTCTGATCAGAAAAGGAATCAGAAGAAATAGAAACCTGATCTGAAGACTCTGTTTTGCCTAGGCCTCTTATCAGGAGGGGGATGGGAACCCCTGATCAAGGTAATAAGGTCTTCAGCCATTTTGATAGTTTTTTTTTTTTAGGCATAGAGGCATGCACATGGCTCATGAGTCTTAGTTTTAGAAGTTGCCTTTGTCTTGGGCTTGGCAGCTGTCTGATATAAAAATGTTGAGGCCCAAAGTACACCCTCAGAAGCCTGTGCCTGCTCAGCAGCTCTGGACCCATCAGAGGGAGATACATCCATGGGTCCAATACTTCAGTACCTCGCAGCGTGCCAGACTCCACATGGGTCTCGGTAGGGGCCTGCGACTCGAAAGTAGTGGGCATCATGGGCTGTGAAAGCACCTCACAAAGTACCAGCGACTGGCTTAGAAACTTCGGCGGTTTTGGACCTCGAATGGTTGTCAGTCCTTTTCTTTGAGTTTGTGTACTCTGGTAGTCTGATAGCTATCAGACGACATTTCTGGGTAGTTAAACCAGTTTCCAATATACCTTTGAGGTAAACATACAGACGCTTAATAGTACGTTGGTTAAATCTAGCACAAAGACAGCCAAGCACGTTGTGATCAGGGCCTAGGCAAGGAATACAGTATAAATGGAAATTCTTGAGTTATTTGCTTCCCACAAGTAATACAATTAACTTTTTTTTGTCATCAGTATGGAGCAAGAAAAAAAAAAAAAAGTTTTCCCAACGGGGTACTTTGCTTTAGTGAAGATTTTGGTTCTGAAACTATTTCAGGAGTCTGCCGACCAGCACTTGCTAAATGCTTCTGCTTCAGGTACCGTGCATCAAGAAAGACTGAAGAAAAAGGCATCAGCTGCTTGTTTTATACCCCTGACGACATGGAAGAGGAAACCGCAACCAGCGCAGGACCCAAGGCTTTGGAATTCAGGCCACCTGAGGGCAACCTGCCGGCAGGTTACCCAAATTTATTGACTGCAACAGTGAAACGAAGATAACCACCCAGTTTTCCCCCTTGCTGTTTTACCACAGGACTGTGGCATTGTCTGTAATCACTTAGGAGACCCAGGGACAAAAGATGGTTCAGAAAGTAGAGCGCCTCAAATAGGGCAAGCATCTCCGATAAACATGTGCTTGCACCTGTTCTTGATGTTCCACATCCCCTACACTATTCTCTCCTGAAACTGCTCCCCACGCCAAGTCAAAAAGCATCTGTGGTAACCCACTGCTTGGGAACCGGGAGAGAGAAATGGAGACCTGGGCTCAAGGATATTAGCCATTTTTGCCAAATGATTTCCCTTCTAGCAAACCCCAGCACTGGGATTTGAGCACAAAAAATGCTGGTGCTGAGATGAAAGACTTCAGATACCATAACACCAGTCTTATGTGGAGTTTTGCCAGGGGTGTCATGAGAATCAAACACCCCAAATCCTACAGAACTCTACAAGTGACCGAAGTCTGAGTAGAAATGAAAGGATTTAGTCTTCGATTTCCCATGTGGAAGAAAACTTCTTAACCAAGGTGTCTAGCTGACATTCTACAAACACAATCTTATGTGAATGGGTTAAGAGAAGATACATTAATGTTCTCAGAATCCCAGCATATGTAAGAGCTCTCACCCAAGTGAGATTTGTGACATTTTGAAAGACTCTGCAAAGATAAGAAAGTCCCCTAAACATGAAAAAACGTGGAAACCCTGTAGTATACAATGAGCTGTAACTGGAGATTGACCATCTCTATAGTCACTTTGTCAACATGATGCAAACAGGCAAGGCAGCAAACTGATAATGGGATACAGACATGCAACCTTAAGCAGTGACTGAAGTCACAAGTAGGTGACGAGACAAGGGTGTGGAGCTTGTTGTAATGGACTTGAATTAAAATAGTAGGATGCCCAAAATACAGTTGTGTACACTTACCATTAAAGCAGATGTTAGAGTGTATTCACGGTTGCAGTCATTACATTCGGGTAGATTCCCAAAGCTAAGAAAGGGAGGAGGCAATTAGAGAACATTAGGACCAGCTATTAAGCCCTGCAAGCCTTCCCCTCTACCCCTGCAGCAAAGGCAACTAAGCAGCTGTTCAGATTTCCTGAGGGCTTGGTCCTGTCCAAATAAAATCGAAGTTGTCTGTGCAGGTCCAAGGAGTGCAACATTCATTCTCCTTTGTTGTGTGAACTACAGAAGGTTGGCAAATGGACCGATTAAGGTCCACACTGGATACCACCTTGGGCATAAACACACTGGATACCACCTTGGGCATAAAGGAAGAATTTGTCCTGAGGGACACACCCTGTCCGCATGAAAGATTAAGGGCTCCACTGCCATGAGGGCCTGTAATTTGGACATACTTCTTGCTGAAGTAATGGCTAGAAGGAAGACTGGTTTGCCAAGAAAGTAATTTCAACTCTGCAATTGCAGCTGGCTCAAAATGAGGTAGAGTGAGCTTTTCCAATACAAAGTTAAGGTCGCAGGCTGGAGTAGGCCCAACCCCCCCCCCCCCCCAAGTCTGGCTCCAGGAACAGAAACTTTTCAGCACAGGATCTTCGAGTACTAGACCCGCTTGCCTCCAGGATGACATCCAACACTTGCTTGCTGAGGGGTGGCATTGAAGAACTCTGGTAATTAGCCAGGCGCAAGGTTTGAAGATGGGGTGCAGAATCTGGCCCTCCTGCTGGGATAGCAGGGAAGGAGTGAGGCAGGTGCCATGGTTCCAGCAGTGACATACTGTGCAAGAGAGGGTACACCAGTGTTGGCATGGCCAGTCTGGTGCAATGAGTATTGTCCTTTGTCCTGTTAGATCTTTAGAACTTTCAAGAGGAGAGGCAGATAGGGAAAGGCATAAACTGAGAGGCTTTCCCAGGTGAAGGACAGGGCGTCCACTTTACAAGCTTGTCTGGTTGGAGTCCTTGTGCAGAATTTGTCCAACTGGTAGTTCTGAGGGGAGGCAAACAGGTCCATCTCTGGGCTCCCCCATTTGTTTCTCAAAATAAATCTCTTTGGTTCCAGTTTCCACTTGTGTGGGTCCAGGAGATTTCTGCTTGGGTGTCTGCCAGTGAATTTAGCTTGCCTAGCAGGAATTGAGCTTGTAGGTGCATTTGGTAGCTCAAGGCTGTGTTCCACAGAGCCACGGCTAGTCTGCAGAGAGTGAGTGTGTTCCCCCCTGCTTGTTTATGTACCACACAACAGTGGTGGTCAGTCTTCACCAATAATGGTCCTGGAAAAATGTGGTCCTTGAAGTAGTCAGAGAATGCTGCACAGCTAACATTTCTTTGATTGATATGCAGGTGCATTTCAGACTGGTTCCATTTGCCCTGAATGCACCGCCTTTCCAAGTGAGCCCTCCATGCATAGTCTGATGCATCTGTTAAAGTTTGGGCGGCAGAAGTTAGAGTGAATGGCAGTCCCTTGTGGTGGCAGGCTTCTGCCCACCAAAGGAACTGCCTTTATACAAGGAATGATAGGAATCTGATTCCAGGTCCTGAGAATGTTGACAGCATAGGCTTTTTAGATACCATTGTAGTTTCCTCGTATGCAGTCTTGCACATGAAGTTAGCAGAATGCAAGAAGCCATGAACCCCATGGCTTGCAGTATTTTCCTTGCAGATAGCTGGGTCTTTGTGGCCAGTAGTTTGTCAAATAAGCTTGTTTCTCTGGCGTGAGGTAGGCCATCTGGGAAGTTGTATTCAAGCTTGCTCCCAGGAATACAATTTGTTTGTAGGGTACTAGGTGTGATTTCTTTTTGTTTATGTTGTATCCCAGCGAGGTTAGCAGTTTTACAAATGCGAGGTGATTTAATTGCATGTCCTGGCTTTCTGCCCGAATTAGACAATCGTCCAAGTATGGGTATATCTGAATATTTGTTTGCCTACAGAATGAAACGACTGGAGCTAGTCACTTTGTGAATACCCTGGGTGCAGTAGATAAGCCAAAGGGCAGTGCAAAGAACTGATACTGCATTAAGCCTGCTCTGAAGCGTAGGTATTTTCTGCAAGATTCTTTTACTGGGCTGTGCAGGTAAGCCTCCTTGAAGTTCAATGTTGCCAGGCAGGCATTTTTGCCTAGCATGGGAAGCAGCTGATGAAAAAGTTAGCATTTTGAATTTTGGGATTACCAAATAGGTGTTTAGGATAGACAGGTCCAGGATAGGATGCCAGGAGTGATCTTTTCTGGGTACTAGGAAAATAAAGACTTAAGTAAAAACCTTGCCCCCGTTCCTCTTCTGGGACAGGTTGAATAGCCCTGATACTTAGGAGAGAGAGAGAACCTGCTGTTGAGCCTCTGCCCACTGATTTGGGGGTAGGTCTGGCTAACAGTTTGGGGTTGGTATGTGTAGAAGTGGAATCTGTATAATTGGGAAACTATTTAAAACTCATTTGTCTGGGGTAATGAGTTACCAGTTTTTTTCATGCAGGACAATCTTTCCCCCTAAAGGAGCAGTCAGTTGAGCAGGCCTTGGAAGGTTTAAGATTGAGTCATTGTGACAAGTTTACCATAGAGGGCGTCTTACTACTTCCAACTTTGTAAGTGGGAGACCCCACTGCTTAGGCCTGTGATTACCTTGAGACTGTAGCCTAGGTGATCTGCTGTTCCTGGGTTTGGACTGGACTGAAGGCCTGGAAGAAACAGGAAAAGTACCTATTCTTAGGCCAGTGCCTACTAAATCTGAAAGGCCGTACTTGCAAGAAAGCTAACAGTTTGCATATTTAGCTTTTTCCTCCATCTTTTAAAGCAAGTCTGCCTCGTTTCCAAACAGACTGTCTTGGTTTAAGGGAGCTTCCAGTAATTCAGCTTTAACATGATCTGGCAAAGTTTGCTCCTTAAGCCAAGCATGCCTTCTAAGAACAGATCCAGTGACAGCAGCCTTGCAAGATGCCTCAGAGTCAAAACCACATTGCAAAATATGCTTACCAACTTCAACAGAACGCATTAAATCCTGCAATTCTTTACTTTCAGCAGAGTCAGGAATCAACATTTTCTGTTAAAGTATAAGCAGCATATTACTGGATTACTTGAACATAGGAAACTGGCAGCTCACGACCCTAATGGCCAAAGTAGCAGAAGTGTATACCTCCTTACCCTATCTGCCCAGGGCCCTGGAATCTCTATTAGACAGGGTAGGATTTTTGGCAGTAGTGACCTAAATGCCTTTGGGTCCCTGTGAAATGGTCTGGGTCCACAGTGGGATTCTTTAAGAGGAACTTGAGTCAGGTACTCTAATACCAGTCAGGTTTCCTGGGAGCCAGAGGTAGAGTGTGTCTGGGGCCATGCTAGATTCCAAGAAGGCATCTATAATGTCCAGTACAACAGGGATAGCTAAAGGCCTGTGTTGAGGTAGGAATAAGAATTCCCTAAGCCTCTTTTTGGAGTCAGAGTAATCCTGGCTTTCCCAGCGGAAATGTTCCCCAAGAGAGTGTGTGCAAAGTTTAACCAAAAGAAAAATCTTCTGGAGGGGAAGCAGAGATTATGGAGTCCTCTGCATCAGAATCCTCATAGGTAGATAAGGGCAAATCTTGGTCATCAGAAGAAACAAATTTCAGAATCCTGATAAATAGAAGGAAAACCAGTTCTAGGTGTCAGTCTTCAGCAATTTTTTTTTTGGCATATTGGCCTGACAGTCTTGTTTTCTAGGCGTGGATCGAGTTTTAGGCCTTGAAGGAGTCTGCTTGATATGCAAGTTCATAGGCCTGAATACACCCTCAGAAGCCAGTGCCTGCACAGCAGTTCTGGAGGCATTCAAGCTAGACCATCTGCAGGTTTCATACTCAAAGAAGCATCTTGCGGCATACCAAACTCCGAATGGGTCTCAGTAGAGGCCTGTGAATCTGAAGTAGTGGGTATAAAGGGCTGCAAAAGCATCTCACTGAGTACCAGCAAACTGGCAACTAGCTTTATGAAAGCGTCATCTGCAGCTTTGGACCTATGCAGTCAGTCGTTATCTTTACGTTTTTTCGGAATGTCTGTAGTTGGATGGCTTACCGAAGCCATTTCTGCATAATTAAAACAGAGTGCCAAAGTAGTTAGAAGCAAAAATGAACAGACGAATAGTTCAAGGATTGAAAAAAGCACAAAACAGACCGTGAAGGACGTCGTGCTCCGGGTCTAAGCAATGAATGCAGTACGAATGAAAATCTGAGTTATTTGCTTTCCACAAGAAATATAATTGTTAACTTTTACGGACATCGGTTTAGAGCAAGAAAGAGGATCCCCAACAGGGTACTCAGCGTTTTTGAAGACTTTTGTTCTGAAACTCGAAAACGAAAATTTCTGGAGTCGGCCGACCAGCACTTGCAAACTGCTTCTGCTTTGGGCATCGCATGGAAAGAAAGATTGATGTAATGACGTCGGCTGCATGCTTTATACCCCTGACTACTTGACATCATGGAAGACGAGACAGCAACAGACACAGGACCAAAGACTTTGATAATCAGGTCAACTAAGGGCCATCAGCAAGCAGATAACCTAAATGTGATGATTGCAACAGTGGAACACTATCAGTGCACCTTCACAGCAGCAAAGACCTCCCAACTCATAATAAGCAGGTTATGTCATCTGATAGGAATACATAAAACTTTGGCAATTAAGAGCTTCGATGCTCAGGTATGGTAGGAACGCAAGTTTCCTAATCAAGTGTAGCTAATCAGGCCAACTTAGGGTTACCTGCAAGCATATAATCCAAATGTAATGACTGCAACAGTGAAACACAAAGATAATCATGCCTTACAGTGACACCTATGCGGAGGTCTCCCGTAATGAACTTAACATTGCTTATAGAAATACTGATCCGACCTTGGCTGAATTAATGTTGAATGGTCAAATCAGTTTGGATGAACATGAATTTTTGGCGACATTGCACCCACGCATTCCAACTATTTTTGTTGGTATTTAAAATTCTTAAGTCCATCTCAACACCCCCCACTACATCCAATTGTCGATGCAAAGGCATTCAAGACATTTTGCATTACCAAGTTTGATTGCAAGGTCAAACATGTTTTGGATCATCAGGCTACCCTGTTGAAAGATTCCTGGGACTTCCTGGGTAAACATAAGCCTCAACAGGTGAAAGTTGTTACTAGCATAGTTAATAAACAGAATATTTTTTTTTTTTTATTGAGCATAGTGTTGCTGGTGTAACTATTTGTATTTTTTCCTTTGGACTTGTTAGTGACACCTGCTTTATCCAAGAGGTAAAACCCTGTTTTGGTCGAATTCCTGGGTAAAACAGGGCATTTATGATGACAATTTTTTGGTGACAATTGATAGGTGACCTTTTCTCTTATTCTACATGATAAAAGGCAGTGAGTGGTGATAAAAGGCAGTGAGTGGTTTTATGATTTTTTTTGTGGAACGCTATTTTGACAAGAACTTATGCAACTAGTCCTTGAAAATAGTGAGTTTTGAAGAAGAGTTTAGGCAAGACATGCTGTGCCCCCGTTTTTGCCAATATGGTACAGGCACATTGGGAAGACCTATATATTTTAGGGTCACCCTTCAAAAGTTGCTGGGGCCTTCATGGGAGTTTAGACTATTTAATACGGTTTTGGAAAGGAGGGGATTTAGTACTATTTTGGAAAGGAGGGGAAGATAAGTTACAGCTCCCCCCCCCCCCCCCCCCGAGTACATCCATGAGACATCATTCATGAAGTTTACTAATGACAGTCGATAAGGACAAACTTATTTGGATGCCACTATTAAAAAAGTGTTTGGTAAAAAAAAAACAAAACCTTTACCTCACATTTAGATAAAAAATCTACCCAATCCATCTCCCTATATGCAAGGCAAGATGTAGGGAGAAGGGCACATCTAACTGATCCCCTTCTTATCAGCGTCTTCCTCCTATCACCCTGGCATAGGAACACTTGTATCTTGAATTGATTACCGCTACGCTAGCCTTACTAGTTATACAGGTTTTATCTAGTCAAGTGTAGACAGCTGGCCAGCTTCCAAAGCTTCACGGTATCTTCCAGCACTGAAACTTTAAGTCACCTCTAGCTGAGCCAACTAAAAGAAGGGTTTGGGTGACAAGCCCTTCAGAGATTTCCTGCTGCCAAAGAGTACACTCCTTTGAGGCTTTCTGAAACAAATGGTGTGTGTTGTTCCTTCCCTAGGCAGAGAAGCTCCGTTTGGGGGGGAAAAAAAGGCTTCCTTTTTAAAAAATACTAAACACTGATTAAAACAAACTCCTAGCTTTAGAATAACTCCTGAGACTATAATGCACCTTTAAAACGAGTTTGCTCTTTCAGAGTTTAAAGATGTTAAAATTTAACATTTTTTGTGAAGTAATCGCCAGCTCAAAATGTAATTACAGTAAAACGCACTGTAAAAACAGTTTTCCTGCGAAAAATAACTTAAAACGCACTACATTCTTAATAGTTTGCTGCTAGTTTACTTCAGGAAAGAGGCACTATGTTAACTTCACTATGGGACTAACTCTTAACCCCATCACTATGGGACTAACTCTTAACCCCATGGTCAATCCTTCAGGTCAGAGAAAAAATTAACCAATCCGCCTTTACCACCACAGCAGGCTAGCAATTCACCTCAGCCATAGGTTGCAGACTCTGCTTTGGCAATTCCACGTACCTGACACCTCTTAATACAGATCCCACATTTGCAGCATGCACAGATACTACTGACCAGGCCAAATCCTTAGTGGCTGTTGGGTTCTCCTCAGTGGGCAAGAGAGAAAGTACAGTGGTGTACACTTACCATAAATGTACACGTTAAGACTGTATTCACTGTTGGTCATTACATTTGGGTAATCTGATTGCAGGTTGCCCTCAGTCAGGCTGATTAACAAATTCTTGGGTCCTGCATCAGTCGCTGTCCCTTCTTCCATGACGTCAGGGGTATAAAACATGCAGCCGATGTCATTACATCAGTTATTCTTGCCCCAGATGTCAGGTGCCCCCGTAATGGGGAGCAAATTAACAAAAATCACAAAGGTATGCCTCCAACAAAAAGCAAATACAACAAAAAGGCTTTTAAGCATAGCAAAGGAAAGTGGAGGCATAGCCAGAAGGTAGGGGGGGCTGGAGGGAGGGTAACCAGGACTGCAACAGTGAATACACCAACATCTACATTTATGTTAAGTGTAACAACTGTACTATGTTCTGCATTTCATTGTTGCAGTCATTACATTTGGATAGATTCCCAAAGCTATGGTTGGGAAGAGGAGTTTATATAACATTAGGGCCAGCTACAAGGCCCTGCAAGACAGCAGTGACAAAGCCAGCTCTGGATTTAGAAAAAATTGGTAAATGCTGCTTGGTGAAAGTACAGAATTCCAGGTAGCAGCTTCTAGGATGTCCTTTGTAGGAACGCCTCTGAGAAGGTAGAAGTAGATGCAGCCCTAGTGGAGCGAGACCTGATCCCTTGGGGATAGGCTTTCCATGGTGCTTGTTTAACAGAAATGCAATGGCTTATCCATTTAGAAATGGTTTCTTTTGAAATGGCCTTCCCCTCTGCCCCTGCAGCAAATACCACCAGCAGTTTAGATTTTCTTCAAGGTTTGGTCCTGTCAAAGTAAAATCTAAATTGTCTGTGCACATGCAAGGAATGTGTAACCCATTCCCCTCTGTTCTGTGGTTTGGAGAAAAAAGGTTGGCAAATTAATGGACTGATTAAGAGCCACACTGGATACAACCTTTGGCATGAAGGATGGATTGGTCCTGAGTGACACCCTGCCCGCATAAAAGATGAAAGGCTCCACTGTCATAAGGGCCTGTAGTTCAGGTATCCTTTTAGCTGAAGTGATTGCTAAAAGGAAAACTGTTTTCCAGGAATTAAAATTTAAAGCCTGCAGTAGCAGCCGGCTCGAAAGGAGGTAGAGTGAGTTTCTCCAATACAAAATTTAAGGTCCCAGGCAGGGGTTGGAGCTCTCCTGGGTGAGCTCAAATTTCTGGCCCCTATAAGGTACTGCTTGAGCAGAGGATGAGAGAAGAGGGGAGGTTCTGTGTTATGAGCTGAAACGGCTGAGGCGTGGATTTTAATGGAGGAGGGGGGGGGGGGGACAGGCCCTTGTGAATCATCTCAGCTAAGTAATGTAGAATCGGAGGTAAATTGGATGCTGCTGTGCTCATCCCTTGAGTTCCAGGCACAGAATCTTTTCCATTTTTCAGCATACGATTTTCTAGTACTAGGCCTCCTTGCCTCTAAGATGACATCCATCACGGGTTTGCTAAAAGATAAGGGTGAATTTAAGTCATTAGCCAGGATGCAAGGTTCAATGTTGGAAGTTGAGGGTGCAGAATCTGGTTCTCTTGCTGAAACAGCAGGGAAGGGGTCTGAGGCAGGTGCCATGGAGAACTGCGGCACTGCAGGAGGGGGTACCAGTGTTGGCACAGCCAGTCTGGAGCAATCAAAATCCTGGGTTTGTCCCGTTTGACTTTTAGAACTTTGGAGAGCAGAAGCAGCAAGGGGAAAGCATAGACTGATATTTTTTTTCCAACTGAAGGACACAGCATCCACTTTCGAGGCTTGTTTCCAATTGGTAGTCCGGGGGGGGAGGCAAGCAGGTCTATGTCTGGGCTCCCCCATTCTCTTGTCAACATGTTGAAAATCCTTGGTTCAAGTTTCTACTCGTGTGGGTCCATGAGCTTTCTGCTTAGTCTGCCAGTGTATTCAATTTCCCTGGCAGAACTGAGCTTGTAGGTGCACTTGGTAGCTCAAGGCTGTGTTCCGCAACACCATAGCTAGTCTGCAGAGGGGGTAGGAATGTGTACCCCCCCTGCTTGTTTATGAACCACATAACCATGGTGTTGTCCGTCTTTACCATTAGTTGTCCTGGAAAAATATAGTTTTTGAAGGCTGTCAGAGCATTCTTTACAGCTAACATTTCTTTTTGATTGATATGTAGAGGCATTTGACGTGGGTTCCATCTGCCCTGAATGCACTTCCCTGCCAGGTGAGCCCCCCCATGCATAGTCTGATACATCTGTTAGGGTTTGGGCAGTAAGGGGTAGTATGAATGGTAGTCCCTTGTTTTGGTGGCAGGTCTCTGCCCACCAGAGGGTCCTCTAGGCGTAGGCAAGGAATGACCAGAATAATTGTTTCTAGGCTGTGAGAATGCTGACTCCATATGCTTGTTAGATACCACTGTAGTTTCCTCATATGCAGTCTTGCATATGAAATTAGAAGAATGCAGGAGGCCATGAACCCCAAGGCTTGCAGTATTTGTCTTACAGATGGCAGGGTTTTTGTGGTCACTTGTTTGAAATAGGTTACCAAATGAATTTGCTTTTCTAGCGTGAGGTAAACCATCTGGGAAGTTGCATTCAAACTTGCACCCAGGAATGTAATTTCTTGACAGTACCAGTTGTGATTTCTTTTTTTGATCGCGTACCCCAGACAAGTTGGAACCCTTTTTACAAACGCCAGATGATTCAAAACTTTGCCCTGGCTTTCTGCCAGAATTGGACACTATTCCAGGTATGGGTATATTTGAACATTGCTTTGCTTGCAAAACGCAATAACTGGAGGCAGGCACTTTGTGAATACCCTGGGCACAGTAGACAAGTCTAAGGGTAGTGCAGAGAACTAATAATGTGTGAAGCCTGCTTTGAAGCGTAGGTATCCTCTGCAGGATTCCCCGATTGTGATGTGCAGGTATGCTTCTTTTAAATCTAGTGTTGCCAACCAGGCGTCTTTGCCTAGCATAGGAAGTAATTGATGAAGAGTCAGCATCTAGAATTTTGGAATCTCCAGAAAGGTGTTTGGAGTAGACCAATCCAGGATTGAACAAGTGTCTTTTCAGGGTACCAGGAAAAGTCTGGAATAGAAACCTTGCCCCTTTTCCTCTTCTGGTACTAGTTGAATAGCCCCCCCATGCTCAAGACTGAAATAATTTGTTTTTGAGCGTCTGCCCACTTATTTGTGGTCAGATCCAGCCATCCATTTGGTGTTGGCAACGTGTGGAAATGAAGTCTGTATTCCTGGGACTATTTAAAACCCATTTGTCCTGGGTTACGAGTTCCCAGTTCTTTGCATGAAGAGCAATCTTCCCCCCCAAAGGGGCAGTCAGAAGATAAGTACTTGGAAATTTTAAAAGGAAGCCATTGAAACAGTTTACCATAGGGGGGGGGTTGTCTTGTTATTCCCAGATTTGGAAGTGGAAGACCCCCACTGCTTAGTTCTGAAAGTCCCCTGGGACTGAAACCTGGGGTTTTTACTGTGTCTGGGTTTGGCTTGAGAAGACCTGGAAGGGACTGGGAAGGACCAATTCTTAGGCCAGTGCCTACTAAATCTAGGAGGTTGCACTTGTAAAAAAATATTTTAACAGTTTGCATAGATTTAGCTTCATCTTCCATCTTTTTAAGAACTTCTGCAGCCTTGTTGCCAAACAGGCGATCGTGATTTAAAGGAGCATCCAACAATTTAGCTTTAACATGATCAGACAAAGATTTCTCCATAAAACAAGCATGTCTAAGCAGACCCAGTAACAGCAGTCCTGCAAGAGGCCTCTAAGTATCAAACCCACATTGCAAAGTGCCCTTTCCATCTTGTTCAGCAGAATACATAAATCCTGTAAATCTATTTTCCACAGAGTCAGGAATAATTTTCCATTTAAGTAGTCCAATGACATGTTGCCGATATTTTAACATAAGAAATTGGCAATTTAAAGCTCTGATTGCCAAGGTTGCTGAAGTATAAACCTTTTTACCCCATCTATCCTGCGCCCTGGAGTCTCCATCAGAAGGGGCAGGATTTTTAGCAGTAGAAGCCTTAATGCCCTTGGGCTCCTGCAAAATAGTCAATGGGTCTGCAACAAAATTTTTGAAAATGAACTTTACTCAGGAACCCTGTAGTATCAGTCAGGTTTACTAGCAGCAGGAGGCAGGGAATCAGGGGCCAAAATGGATTCTGAGAAAGCCAACAATGTCTAGTATAAGAGGTATAGCCAAAGGCCTATGCTGAGGTAGAAGGAAATCCCCATGCCTCTTGAATCAGAAAATTCCTGGCTTTCCCAGTGAAAATGCTCCCTTAATGTAAGGTTTCACCAAAAGAAAAAACCTCAAGAGGGGGAAGCAGAGGTAATAGAATACTCTGCATCAGAATCCTCATAAGTAGGCAAGGACAAACCCAGGTCATCAGAAGAGTAAGAAAAAACAGAATCCTGATCAAGCTCAGCCCTTGGCCTCTTGGGGGGTTGACTACCCCTGATTAGAGTTATTAGATCTTCAGCCATTTTGATCATTTGTTTTTTAGGCATAGGAACTTCAGCATGTGGCCTGGGTGTCATTTTTTTAGACCCTGATCGAGATTTAGGCCTTGATCGAGAAGTCAATTTAATATGAAAGTCCATAAGCCTGAATACATCCTCAAGAAGCCAGTGCCTGCACAGCGGCTCCGGACTGATCCAAGGTAGAGACATCTGCGGGTTCCATAGTTGAAGTATCTTGTGGCATACCGACTCCAAATGGGTCTCAATAGCCTGCAAATCAGAAGTAGTGGGTATCAGGGGCTGAGAAAGCGCCTCAGAGTACCGGCAAACTGGTGACTGGCTTAAAAGTGTCATCGGCAATTCTGGACCTCAGCGACCTGTCTTATCTTTGCATTTTTTCGGAATCCATGTAGCCAGACGGCTAACAGACATCTCTGGATAATTAACCTGAGAAACAAAATATTTAGAGGCAAAAATATACAGACTGAGTGCGCAGATTACATAAAGCACAAAACAGACAGCAAGGTACGTCGTGGTCAGGGCCTAGGCAAGGAATACAGTACCAATGAAAATCTTGGAGATATTTGCTTTCCACAAGTAATGCAGTTAACTTTTAATGACATCTGTAAGGAGCAAGAAAAAGTTTCCACAATGGGGTACTTGGCTTTAAGTTTAACACTTCGGTTCTGAAACTCGAAAACGAAAACTTGGAGTCAACCAACCGGCACTTGCGAACTGCTTCGGGCACCGCACAAAGAAAAACTGATGTAATTGTGTTGGCTGCATGTTTTAGAACAGGCTACCTGATGTCATGGAATGGACAGCAACAGACGCAGGACCCAAGACTTTGTTAATCAGGCCGACTGAGGGCAACCTGCAAGCAGATTACCCAAATGTAATGACTGCAACAGTGAAACACGAAGAACATCCACTTGTCAGACCTGGGAGAGGGAACAAGGAGGGTTTCCCTGCTGGGACAGAAAGCTGCGTCTATCCCTGGGGAAACAGCAGCTGCCATTACTAAAATGGCTAGACCCCATTTCTCCGGTCAAAACTGAATACCAATATGCAGTTAACTGGGACTGATCCAGTAATGGATTCAGGCTATTTATCCTTGTAATTTCTGGTAAGAGGTATGCTCACTTGCAGATTCTTCCCGTCAGGTGTTCTCGTTTACTATTTCTATAATGTAATAGTGTTTTCAGTGGCAGAGCAAGGAGGTTCTCCTCAGTCCCTCAGAAAATATGACTTGTTATAGGAGGATTTTCCAGAAACTGCACCTATTCCTCCTGTCCTTTCTGCTTTAGAGAAAATGCACCTTACTAACCACAATTTTCCTGATGGTCAGCCAACCAGATCCCCATAGTCCACCCACGAGCAACAGCTTTCGTTGACTCCTTTGCTGCCAACCACTTAATTTCAATCCTACTCTTTCAGATAAGGATGGGAAAATAATTGGTATGGGATAGTGTGCACACACACACACACACACACACACACACACACACACACACACCTAAAAACGCCAACCGCAAAACAAAACGCAGACACCAGAAGATCAATGGAGATGCTAGACAGCTGAAAATTCCGACGCTGAGAACAGACATATTAAGGAAAGTGTGCGATAGTGACAGACTGTAGGGTTAGGGGCGGGTTAAGTGAGTTAGGGCACAGGTCGAGTTTGCAATAGTGGCGGACCTTAGGGTTAAGATTAGTACATAGATAGTTGTGTATGTAAGGTTTAGTGTAGGTTTGTAAGGCATTTAGTGTGCTTGTGTTGTGTGCTTTTTGGACAGGGGATTTGTTTTGTTTATTGATTGTCGGGATTGTGGTTTGTCTGGCATTTGAAGTTTCATGTTTTTGAATTTTCGGTTTTGTGGTGGTGATTTTGTTGTCTGTATTAAAGTAGACCAATATATCTATCGAAAGGACAAAAAAAGTGGTGGTATTGCTATATTTAACCATATCACAATGCAGATACCAAGTACACAATTATCCCCTGATGACAATTTTAGAAAATGAATGGCCAAAGTATGTGCTTAAGGAAATTGAGTATGCGACAATCTGTACGCATTGAGATGAACTTTGTATTGTGAACACAGAGTAAACTGTGAATAGTGGAGAGCACTAAAAACAGGAGCCTGCTTGAAAGCAGGAAGTGTGCCTTATATGGAAGTGCATCAGATTCTCTGCCTAGAGATGGAGTAATGTGAACTGTTTTAAAGCCTATGGGTAAACCATTGATTGGTTAATTGTCTTTTGTACCAATTTAATTGGTCTAGTTTATATGTTTGTACTGTCAGCAGTATCACCAGTATATAAGCTTATGCATTCCTTGGTTCGGGGAGTCTCCCTGGTACTTTGCATGAGGCTCCCACACTTGTGTAATAAATACCATTGAAAGAGAGGAAGAAGTGTCTTGTCTTCATTTAAGGTTAAGTGTAACAATGGGTGCCACTTACTCGGATCTGAATTTACAACAGCTGCAGCAGTTGGGGATTGAACAAAATACTGCTAGTAAAAGGGCCCATGACAGAAATTTCTGTTTTGGCAGCGTTTCTTTAATTTAATGTACTTGCCTGCTTTAAAATTTGCTATCTAATTTTATAGAAATGTAATAATTCCTCTCATTCAGTTGTTTTGAGTTAAGTGGCATGCATTTTTTTTCTGCTATTTATTGTGCAGTATGGGAGTGGGTTAAAACGAAAACCTGGCGACATGTACGAGTGGGGAAAATGACATTTACAAAATGTCACAGCTACATCTGTAAAATACAGTATAGCTTAGGTGTGAAAACGTGAGCGAGTGTGGGAACCATAAAAGCCAGAAAGAGGTACACCAGCTGGGTATATGTATTTTCATGTCCCGGGACAGTTGTACATTTAAGTCAGTGGGTTGCCTCACTGAGAGTAATTGTAAACTCGCCTTTCCAGAAAATGGTAGTTTTAATAAAAATAAATATTTTGCTTAATCTCAAAGGAAAGTTAAAGAAAAAAGGGAGAATACCAGGGTTGCGCTGGCCGGCATTTAATAATTGGATGACGGAGGCAAAAGAGAAAAGGATTAGATTAGTAGTAGTTTAAAAGATAAAGATAAATCAGCAGACATTAAAAGAGCAATTGAGGGAATTACAACAAACTGCTACTAATTTAGGTGTAGTAAACTGTAAATGTTTGAAGGACCCATCCTTTAAGGGGCTTTATCCTGTAAAGGAATTCGCTAAATTGCAGGTAACTTAATAGTCAGAAGACTATGCCTGGCTCCTCCCACCGACTGCACCCCCACAGTATCAGCCCCTCCCTTGCTCAACAAGGAGCGGAAGCACAGCAGCCAGATTCCACCACTAAAGACTCCACCCCTAGAGAAAGAGAACAAGCTGCGGAGAGTCACTAGTAAATCTGATCCAGAAACGAGCGATGGACAAAAAGGGACCAAAAACTCATAGTAAGACTCAAAAAAGCAAAAGCTGTAATGTATTTTAGAGCTAAACCCTATTATAAAAGGTAAAGGGAAGCGACATTTACACCAAAGGCATTTTGGCCAGTTCTCTGCTATAATTGACAGTGGGGATGGGTATTCTGGGCCAGATAAATTTAATCCAGATTCAGGATCGGAGTAGTCAGATTGTTACCTTTGAGGTAGGTATCCAACCCAGCCCATGCTAGAAGTGCACAGGAACCATCGACCGTAGTAATACCTAGGGCGTGGTCGGTCGATTTTCAAGTCATTACCAAATAGTTACCGCCTATTCGTACTAATCCAGCTAAGTTCCAGCGTATGCTGGCGGGACATATTAGTTTACAAAATCCTACAATAGAAGTCAGGGCAGTTCTTCAGTACGCCATACCAGCTGATCTGATTAAACTCATTTGGAACCATGCTAATGTCCCTACTCAGATTCCAAAATATGATGCACAAGGTGATAATGGGTTCGAAGCAGTCCGGCAGCGAACAGTAGATGCCATTAGTGATAATTTTGGACCAGTTGGGTGTGGGTGGAACCAAGTCAGTTCTTCAAAAAGATGAACCTGTGGATGAGTATTTAAATAGTCACACTGAAGCCTTTGAAGCTTCCTCTAGTTACCTAGAGCCCACCGAAGGTCCAGCACAGAGGACTGTCAACTCCTTTCGTAGATGGGTTACGCCCACAAGTACGGGATATACTAAAAGTAGTACATTTAAACTGGCCTAGTCTTGGATTGCATGAATTAGTCACGCAAGTACAATACCTTTCAAACCACTTAGCACAGGAAAAAAAGGATTTACAGGAAAAATTGGTTTAAGTGCAGATTCAGATGTGTACTGAATTTGGGCAGTGTGGACGCCAAGAGGCTGGAAACCAAAATAGACATAACTGGCAGGAATATTCATCAGCACCACCCCAAAGCTATAATAAATCAGACTGAGTGTTTCAATTGTGGCCCAGTAGGCCATTGGAGAAATGAATGTCCATATCTGGCTGAGCAACCTGCCCCCACCTACTGATACATCACCTCAGTGGAATTCTAATTAAACTCCATCCAAATCGGCCATCACAATGAAGGTTCCCTGAACAGAGAAGGGCAGTTGTGCCCCTTCATCCCCATGGATCAACATGGACCACATGTTGTTACTTGTCAAAAAAAATACCCATTTTTGACATTGGAGCTACCAAATCTGTTAGCTGGCAAAGCAGCAATAAATTTCCCCCCTCCAACAATATAACTAGAGGGGTAGGCATTTCTGCCATTCCTATTGAATATTCTGAAACCATCCCAGTAACTTAGGGACCTTTACAAGACAATTATTCTAAACTCTATTTTCTTCTGTTGTGAAAGAAATAAAAATGCCCTGGGCCTGCTGGGGCAAGCGCACAAAGGAGGCTATCGACCTATATCACAGCACTCAGACCTTGTTGCTTCTGGCTATTTTTATGAGCAGTGACAGCCGCTGCAGTTTTGATAGATATGGCCGCACCATTGACATTAAGACATGACACTATACTAGCAGTGCCTCATGCGGTGCAAGCATTACTTTTAAAAACAAAAACAGTATCTTTCTAATGCTCGCCTCACTAAATACAAGTCAAGTTTAATAAATCCCACTGTTCAAGTTACACGTTGCCCACCACTAAACCCTGCTTCATTGATTCCAACTAGTGACGAGGGCGAACCACATGACTGTGTGCTTGTAAACACTGTTCCTTCTCCTAGGTTGGATTTGCAAGATGTTCCTTAACTTAATCCGGATTTAGTTCTTTTTGTAGATGGATCCCACTTACAAAATAATCTTTGCGAACTCCAGGCTGCATTGTCAGTCTGTTCGCCATCTGCAGTTTTACAAAATTGACAATTACTACCTGGCACGTCCGCACAAGCTGCAGAATTAATGGCACTTCTGCATACATGTGAAATGGCCAAAGACAAATGTTACTTTTTATACTGATTAACGTTACGCCCATGGTGTTATTCATGATTTTGGTACCTTATGGAAAGAAAGGGGGTTTTTGACATCCTCTGGGGCACCAGTTAATAATTACCTGTATATTGATCACCTCTTACAGGATTTATTACCTCCTTCCAAAATTGCTGTGAAGCGTGCAGCCCACCAGTCTAATGACTCCCTAGTAGCAAAGGGAAATAATTTGGCTGACTGGGCTGCCAAGCAGGCTGCTCTTTCACAAACTGTTCAGGGACAATTTCTGCAGCCTATCTTACAAATGGTTACTTTTGACACTACTGTTTTGAAAGCTTTACAAAGTGAAGCATCGGAATCAGAAAGAAAAACCTGGCTGGCCCATAGTGGTTTCCAACGCTCTGATTCAATTTGGCAACATCCTGATGGCAGATTAATTTGCCCTACATCTATGTTAAATTCTCTTATAAAAGCATATCATTTGCCAGCTCATGTCGGGGTACACGCATTAATCAAACAAATCCAGTACGAGTGGTTTGCCCCAAGACTTGCTGCTTCTGTGCAACATTTTTGGAGCACATGCTCCATTTGTTTACAGCATAACATTTCAAGAAGCACTCTGGCTCCTGCTCAACCGGTGCCCAAACTAATGGGACCATTTTGTGCTTTACAGTGGGACTTTATTGAACTCCCACCTTGTATTTTAAAAATATGAGTTGACTATTGATATTTTTCAGGGTGGTTAGACGCCTACTCGTGTGCTACAAATGATATTTCAGTTGCAAAAAAATTGTGTTACGAATTGAAGTCGTTTTGGTGTTCTTTGTCAAACATGCGCTGACAGTGGAATGCATTTTACTGCAAAAAAAATTGAATTAGTGTACAATGCTAGGCATTACTTTGAAATTTCATTGTCCATGTAGACCACAGGCATCGGGTATTACTGAACACATGAACCAGACCTTGAAAACCAGACTTGCTAAAGTCACTTCAGAAACAGGCCTAACTTGGGTGCAGGCCTTACCACTAGCCCTTACTTTCTATGCGGTCACAACCGCATCCTACTAAGGGTCTTTTCTCCACATTAAATTCTCATGGGTCACCCTTTGCGTATGACCATGGCACCACCACTACCCTTTTCTGAATAGGATGAATTTGATAATGGATATTCTTTTGTACTGCAAATTAGTTTTTCATACAGTTTCACCACCAAGTAGCAGCCGCTCAACATCTTCCAAATCCTTTGTCATCCACCCTACAACCAGGGGATTGGGTCTACGTTAAGTCCTTCTCTAGAAAAAGAGCACTCCAGCCGCACTGGAAGGGGCCCTTTCTTATTCTTCTGAAAACCTCATCTGCTGCGCGACTGCAAGGATCTCCAACTTGGATCCACATTTCACACATCAAAAAAGCTGTGCCGTCTGAAGATTAACAACCTTTACCTTTTTCAACTACAGATTCTCCTCCCATTGCTACTAGTGCTCCAAGTAGAACTGTTCCAGTACCGGACGATGCCCAACATTTACCCTTTTCGAAAACTCCAAACTGACACTACGCAGACTCTACAACCATTTCCACAAAAATATTGGACAGCCATTTTGATTATCAAGTTTGTACTGTTATTTTTAATGTGGCCATTTTTATTTCCTGCTCCATTGACACAACACACCAAGCGAGCTATTTGGCATCCACCTTTCAACACCTACCAAGCTACCTCAATGTCTGACTGTTGAATCTGTACTGCTTTACCTACTGTTCATGGGGGATTGATGCTAAGCACAGTCCCTTTAGGGGCTAATGAAACCTGGATGAATCTGATCTATGACACTTCAAAAAGGCAGGATAACATTTCATCTGTTTAACCATCGAAATGGAACTGTGTTTTCAGAAATTTGGTAAAGTCAAAGTAGGATGGAGGTTTTGTAATGTGACAGTTCCCTACAGGTGTAACAATAACTCCTCCTACGGTAACACAACCTAGGATTCATTTTGTGAACAGGTGCATAAAACATACGAAGAGGTAAAAAATAATTCCGTTCTATACCATCAGCTGGGATTGATCGATGAGGTGTTAGATTCTGAACAAGGTTACATAAATAGTAATATTACCACTAAGGTGGAAAATTGCTACTTTGTGCGGTAGAAGAGCCTATAAATGGTTACCAGGAAACTGGTCTGGTAGCAGTTTCTTAGGTTTAGTCCCAGTCAGACATACATCTGCTTTACCCCAAGGAAAAAATTTGGAATGTTAGGTCAAAAAGCCTGCCAAATCCGGTAGGCCAAATCAACACTTCATGGATTTATCATCATGACTTGACTCATGTTGGCACCAAAGGATCATCTCATATGGACTTTGGTGATGACGTCATATTGTGGGCTGGTATAATTCCAGCATACAGAGCAGTAAAATCAATTGGGGAAGTGAGAAAACTGTCTAAATTGCTTGAAGTATTAAGCAATGCCACATTTTCTGCTTTAGAACTAGTGACGGATGAACCGACTGCCATGAGACCTGTAGTCCTTTGAAACCGTATGGCTCTTTCACCCTAGCGGCGAAAGGCAGAACTTGCGCTTTAATCCAGGAGTGTCATACATTTATTCCTGATAACCAGCACGAAATTGAAAGTCATCTCGAACTCAGGGTGTGTCTGAACTCTAAGGCCAAGGAGGCAGATAACTCAGCGTGGGCAACCAACCTGTTCTCAGGTTGGGGAGGCGGACTATTAAAGATAATTTTATTAAATCGCAGTATTAGCTCTTACTTGTGTTTTTAGATCAAAGCATTGATTTTAAAATTAATGTCTTTTAAGACTACTAAAAAGGTGCCAAAGATTTATATGCCTGCAGTTACGAATATGGATGACTAAATAAAAATGGGTGACAATGTTAAAGGAACCAGCCACATGGTTATGTTAGATTTAGGGCAAATGTAGGATAGACTAAATGGTGATGCTTACACAGCATCAAATGGGGGGATTGTAGAATATGAATGGTCAAAGTCTGTGCTTAAGGAAAGCGAGTACGTGACAATCTGTATGCATTGAGATGAACTTTATACTGTGAACTCTGAGTAAACTGTGAATAGTGGAAAGCCCTGAAAAACAGGAGCCTGCTTGAAAGCAGGAAATGTGCCTTATATGGAAGTGTCTGATTTTCTCTGCCTAGAGATGTAGTAATGTGAACTGCTTTAAGCCTACAGGTAAATCACTGATTGGTTAATTGTCTTTTGTACTAATTTAATTGGTCTAGTTTATATTTCTGTACTGTCAGCAGTATCACCAGTATACAAGCTTATGCATTCCTTTGTTCGGGGAGTCTCCCTGGTACTTTCCATGAGGCTCCCACACGTGTATAATGAATGCCACTGAAAGGAAAGAAGTGTCTTGTCTTCATTTAAGGTAAAATGTTAAATGTAACAATGCAGAAATATTGTTGACCCAACTCCAAAAAGCTAATAAGCAATTTGATGCTATATACCTCCCTGCAACAATATAGCCACTAGAAAATGCTACATTGGTCCTGTTTAGCTCTCCAAAATGAATCATCATTCTGGGTGACTAATACAGCTTGGCTACCCTGCAACTCTTCCACCCCAACAAATATTGATCTCCATGGCTTTATCCAAGCCATCCAAACTCCAACAAGAATTTACAAGACAACCAACACGGAATCTATCATTGACTGGATTCTAACTAATAAACCTAGCCACCCCGCTCTTGCAGTTTGCCTCCCCGATGGTCTAAGCGACCATCTGCCAACCTTCCTTTTACGACAACACAACCACAATCCCAAAGGAACAGTCCATCCTTTTATTAGGAAAGAAAGAACTTTAACCTTATCGATTTCACATTAGAAATGAAGCATTGCAATTTGGCACCCCCGAAATACCTGGAATTAAATGAGGAAGTTACTTCAACAACACCTTCTTAAAAACATTAGATCTTCACGCCCCTCCTAGAACCATAAGAACCAGATCTAATCCCACTCCATGGCTTAAAGAAACCAAAGCCCTCCTCAAAGCTAGAGATAAAGCATGGGATCACTGGAAAACTGTAAAGTCCCCAGCTGTAAAACAAAAATATCAGGAGCTTAGGAATAAAGCCAAGAAACTAGTAAACCTTGACAAAATTAAATTACCAATCCAATCTTGAAATAAAGCACCAAAACATCCCTCACATTTTGGCAGCCATTAACAAATTACTGCCAGGCAAAACTGGTACTCCTCTCCCACCTAGGTAAATAGCTTGTAGCATTTCCACTCAAAATCTTTACTGAAATACTGACCCTAGCCAACCAACAGAAAATTCACACCCTTCCTCAGATTCCAGCACTACTCACATAAGGAATACCTTCTTCAAAATTCCAGTCTCTATAGACAAGATAAAAAAGTACCTCAAACCTAAGCCAACTACTCTGGCTGCTGACAAATTACCAGGGGAATTATTAATTGCTGCCGATGCAGTGGCCTACCCCTATAGCCATTCTAATTACCAGATCCCACTAAGAAACCACAGTTCAAGAGATGTGGAAAATCTCACAATCCCCCTACATAAAAGGAGTTCACTACACAGAGCTTAGACCTACAATAATTCTATCCCCTCCAGCAAAAATCCTTGAAAAGTGCATACAGTTCAAAATGATTCACTACTTGCGCACACAGGCTTTTATCCAACACCCAGCACGGCTTCCGACACTTCCATAGTACCACCACTGCCTTATTGTCCTTCTCCAATAAGAGTAAAGTCAGAAATACTGGCAAATTTGTTTCTGCCACTTTTGACTTCTCAAAGGCCTTTGATATGGTTAGACAGGACAGTCTTATCAAAGAACGGTTTGAATTAGGACTCTTCACCATATCCTGGTTCCAGAGCTATTGAGCTGTCAGCAAGCAGTCTTGGAAATAAGAACTCCCCCCACTTCTCCCAGTTAATCTTGGTGTTTTCCAAGGTTCTATTTCAGGCCTTTAGCTGTTCACCCCCTATACCAAAAAGCTTCATTCCTCCACTCCCAACGCATCTGTCATCCAATATGCTGATTCTACATTTATTTGTGCAGCTTCCTCACTACAGGAACTTCTTCCCACATCCCACTCAGGAACCTTTCCTCTATGTAGAAACATGGCCAATAGCAAACTCATTCTAAACCCTGTTAAACCCAAACTACTACTCTTTAAAACCATTAGATCCACCTCATCAACTTCTACAGTCAATATTGTCCAGTAACAAAAGTACTTTCTCCCACAGAGCACAACAAACTCCTGGGCATAGAGATTGATAATCTAAGATTAGATATTCATATTTCCCAGACCATCAAGAAAGTTAACAAAAAAACTAAGTAACCTCTACAGAAAGAATTCCTTACCCTACAAACAAAAGCTACTATATCGCACACTCACCTTATTTCTACCTCCCCTCCTCCCTCACCTACCTCTACCACCCTACCTAGAGACCTACCCTAACTCTAGCTGACTCCAAATATTAAAAAAGTTTGATTTTCCCCAGACACCATTTAAATATCACATGCTCATCCTCTGAGCTGCTTCAACCTGGGACTAACTCCAACTCTGCACACAACAACTCTCTCTGGCCCATAACATTTACCAATACCAAAAAAAAAACCCTAGTTGCCTAAGCCACCTCCACACTCCACACACTCTTCTCTCTTCCAGTAACAAAATTCTCAAAGTAACAAGTTAAATTAAAAGTTACAGTGGATGCCCTCTTCTCCAATTATGTATCCAAAATAAGGAATGCTCTACCCTGTGACATCCCTCAGTTCAAAAAAGCATTAAAACTCCATCTCACTGATAACTGGCTATTGCTCTTACCCTTCACCAGGCTAGACCCTCCACTATGTTAAACCTTACACCACCTCAACTATCTCACACCTCAAGATTAACAGATAGGTCTATATTCTATTACTGTAGAAATACAGTATAATAGATTGTAAAGGTTTAGACAGCAATAACCTTTAAGTTGTTTGCTTACACACTACTCCCTCCAGCAATGATTGAGGTAATCATCTCTTTAGACTAATTAAACTATTACTGTAGGATATCAGTTTTCACCAACAGTGACTGCTGTGTATGAATATATTGCATTTTGCGTCTAAATATACTAGAAACTTAGTAGTTTTTTTGTTACGTTATTCATGTGTGGAGCTTTTCTTCCCGGGCCTCCACTGAAAATGGACCCATGTGCAGTGGACTATCCTGGTTAACAAATGTAAAATAAATATGTTAAGACTTATCCTGATATACCGTGAAAGTATGAGGAATCTACACTTCCATCTTAAAATGAATCCGCTTTAAATGATCTGTGCAATAGAAGAAACCAAGTTGTTTGCAGTGTGTGGATTATTGCTACCTCTTCCAGGGCTATGGCCACCAGTACTATTTTAAGGAGGCTTGCTTGACTGCATTCTCAGAACCTTCCAGATGTAAAACTGAGGTGTTAAAATTATCCCATTGATAGAATTAGTGTTTGGCTCCTCTGTTGCAGAGGATCATGAAGTGTAATGAAAGGGGCAAGCTGATCCAAGGGATCCAAGATTTTTCTGCTCTTCTCCCAACTTGTCCAAGGGATTTCCCTCCCTCATCCAGTTTTAAAAATTAGGTTAGTCTCAGAATTCAAGTAAACAAAAGTAGCAAGAAAGTTACAAAAAAGGACACTGCAACAAATCTGAATGACTTCAAGGGGCCTTGCGAACCTCTCCCATTCTGGCCCCTTATCTCTTCCAGAAAGTCTGATAACCCATTTCTCTCTGGCAACAGACTGATTTCCAGAACCCATTTTTCAAATGTTCAGCAGGGTTGCATTCAGCAGTGGGAAGAAATTTCTCCTTTCCCGGTGTCATTCCATATCATGCAGATCAGTTTTGTTTCCACTTGTACTTCATCACATGTGGTTACAAGGAGTGATAGAACCATTTCCCCCTCCCCGGGGGGGGGGGGGGTTCAAGAATGTTCCCCCGATCCCGAAGAAAATGCATCAAGACCAGTCCTGGATCTTTCTTTTCTAAACCAGTTTGTGATTGTGCCCAAATTCAAATTTTACTTAACCTGTTGCCTCCTCTTCCTCTATTTCCAGGTAATACTAGCCTTACTCTTTGGACTATCCAGTGCAACAAAAATTCTCAAAGTGTCCATTTTCAGTTAAAGCTTATTGCAGGCTACAAGGCATACACGTGTTTCCGTATTTAGATTACTTGCTTATCTTTGCAGAATCTTCAAAGTTTCAGTAATTTCTTTCAGGTGAAAGATCTCTTGCGCAAGCTGGGATTCCAAGAGAACATTTAAGTGTCTGACTAGCTGACACAAGATTGTGCTCCTGGGATATCAGCTAGACACCTCAGCTTCTTCCACAGGAAGAATAGATCTGTCAAAAGTTTTCCACTTAAACTTCGGTCACTGTGAGCGAATAACTCAGGATTTTGGGTCTAGCAGCATAGAGTTTTCAGAATACCCCTAGCAAGACTCCATATGAGAAAGTTTGTGGTATTGGAAATCTCTGGTCTTAGCATCAACACCCTTTTCTTTTCAGATCCAAATAGTGGGGGCTTGACAAAAGAAATCTCTTTGTGAACACATCTTATTCCAAGGTCTCCTTCTCACTCACTGCCTGAAATCAGTCACCAAAGATGCTTCCGATTTTGCTTTGGAAGCAGTTTCAGGGGGGAGAGAGCATGAGGTGTGGGATACCAAGGACATTTCCAAGTACAAATACCAAGGGGAAGCTTGCCCTGATCAAGACATGTTTCGTGGACTTAAGTGGTTGCAAACACTACCACAGTCCTTTATTAAAACAAGCAATGGGGAACTAGGTTGTACTCCATTTGCAAACCAGCCATATTAGCTTGGGATAAAGCTTCATAGCACCTCCTCACTCTACATGCATCCTACATTCAGTCATCAGCAAAACTGCGTGGCAGACAAACTAAGCAGAATCAGGGCAGACCTTTACAAATGGAAACCAGATGCATAGGTCTTCCCAGATTTGAGCCATCTGTGCGCGTGTGTGTGTGTGTGGGGGGGGGGGGTCAGGTAGACTTCTTTGCCTCCTCTCGGATATATTCAATGGCAAAATTCTGTTCCAGGACTCCATGCAAGAAGTCCTGAAAACACATGCTTTACAGTAATGTTCCTGCAAGCATTTCTACCCTTTCCACCAATATCAAGGGCACTTCTGAAAATTCAGAAGGAAAATCGCTGGGTTACCTTCCCAAGTTAGAGATCTCGTTACAAAAAGGAGATTTTTAGGTGGTATTTTTATTATGTAGGGAAATTTGGCCATGGCATTGTGAAACCACCTTACTCAGATACCTGCAGAGGCATCTTTTACATTCACCTGAGCTACCACCAACTGAAGTGGGCCATTTGTTTAACATCTCGTCCAAAAGACAAGAAAACTCAGGAGTGCAGTACCTTGATAATGCTGAGCTGTATTATCAATCCAATTCACTTGGTGTAGGAATAAAACCCACAAGCTTCTGCTCTTCAAGCAAAGGTGTGTGTGTTGCATCACTGATGCAATAGCTCAATATTACAGAAGGAAAAAGAAAAGGAATATCAAAGTGCCAGACGAAAAACGCTTGGTTTCAGTTGGCGTTTAACGCTTTTTATTTTTTCATTAAATTCTACAAATAAACGCTTGTGACTACAACTGGGCTGACCGGTGTTTTGAACTCCTCTACACAGTGCTTTTGTGTTTATTGGTGTATATTTGCACTGGTTCTTCCTTTTTTTGGATTAAAGTGCCAGTCCAGCGAACAATCCAAAGCTATACTTGAGAAATAAAGTGAAACCTTTTCTCTTTTTGATGCTGAAGTGAGAAGCCAATTCACAAAAAATACACCCCACACACAAAAGGGGGACAGGAATGCTACAAACATGAAATATGTTAAAGTTACACTCAGCGGAGCCACAGGAGCACTTTCCCCCTTTATGTGCTTTATATTTAGAGCCACTGGCAAAGAATACAAGGGACTCAAACAATAAGGATATAATTTGTATGGTAGAGAAAAGTTAGCTTAATTTGAGACTATTTTAAATTAGATAAATCCAGCAAAGACAGTATTATGGAGCATTTTGAGACCGCTTTAGATCTTTTCAGGATACAAACCTAAAGATAAAACAAAGGCTAAAGCTGTAAATTAATATACCCAGACATGGATTGGGT